>NC_047085.1:199043971-199347001 GCF_902459505.1 Geotrypetes seraphini | reverse complement strand
AAAAAATCCAAAGTAATTTGGATAAAAATAAGGAAGGTGATGTTTTCATTTGGAAGGAAGAGCTGAGGCAGCAGTGTTCCATTACTGTGTGTCCTGGAGTGATGCCAGCACCATAATTACATGCCACAGCGCTGCCTTCTGCTCAGCTCGGGTTTTTTAATCGGAAAAGGTGAATTACTCAGTAGGGTGATGGAAGAAACCAAGTGCTTAGTACTTACTGATCCATTCCTGAGGTAAACAGATGCTGCAAGCCACACCTTTACAGGAGTTTCACTTCAGTAGGGCACTCAAAACCAAAAACCCCTTCTGTACTTCTAGAGCAGTGGTCTCCAACTCGCGGCCCGCCAGGTACTATTTTGAGGCCCTCGGTATGCTTATCATAGTCCAAAAAAAATGTAAAATAAAACCGATTCTTGATCATACGTCTCTTTAGTTATAAATTACAATATTATTCAATGTTATTACACTTCCCCCCTCCATATTCGCGGTTTCAGCAATCGCTGCTTCGATTATTCACGGTTTTTAACTTGCTGGCTTTTATTGTATTACTATGAGTTGCATTGGTTGTATCGCACTGTTGTAGTTTTGAAAATTAATAAAGAATTAAAAAAACCCAAACAACAACTTGATGGCTCCTCCCCCCAAATTACGTCAACTTGTATAGAGAAATCACCGATTCCAAGCATTTACAGAGAAAATCACTTATCCCCAGCACTTTCTTCACTCTCCTTGCCTCTCCTTCAGGAACGGGCCAGGTCTCTCACCATGTTATTCATGGTTTCACCATATTCACGATGGTTTTTAATATAAAACAGAGAATAATATATGAAAAAGTTATTCACGGTTTTTCTGCATTTGCGGTTCTGTTAATCCCCTATCACAGCGAATACAGAGGGAGAAGTGTATTAAGACTTAGCCAAAAGGAAAGATTTATAAACTATAAAGAGTTTTACCTCATGCTATATTGTCATTTCTTTAATAAGATATTAACTATTTTTTTCTGAGGCCCTCCAAGTACCTACAAATCCAAAATGTGGCCCTGCAAAGGGTTTGAGTTTGAGACCACTGTTCTAGAGGTAATGCTAATGTTACCTGAACTTTTCATCCCTCTTGGCATCTTTTCAGCTTTTATATAATCTTAAGCATGGGATTTGAGGCATGCACTGAGGGCGGTCCCTTTCAGCCTTCTGTCTGAGACTGAGAACCTTACAATATGGAGGGAAAAGGAGAAGAGATGAAGAGGATTTAACATAAATCCATCCAACGTTACCAAGGACACGACAATGTAACGATCAGGATTCTATTTTCTGCAAAATAAACAAGACTTTACTTTGATGGGTGTTTACTGCAGGCAAAGTTTCATCTTTACGTTGGTGCTGTTATATTGTTGCGTGTGCAGGTGTGCACACCTGTGAATTTCTTACATTATACATGCCAAAAAGCTTGTGTCTTATCTGAAAAAAACCAAATAAAACAAAAAAACCTGTAATACCACTCAAAAAATTATTTTGGCAAATGGAAAGGAGACACGAGGAAGCTGATTCGGCAAAGTTGATTGGCAAGCATTCAGTTAAGAACTGTTGCTACAACATAAAAAAAAAAAAAAATCAAGCATTGATGAAAAAGGATCTTTAAATGCATTCAGTCTTACACAACGGGTACAGAATCAGACATGCTATAAAGAGGTGCACATGTTTGGTTTGACCAAATCGTGCAATAGTTTTGAGACAGTGGTGTTTTCCGAGCCAATTTTTACCACTTACTGACACATGTGAAGTAGAGAATGACACGGGGAAAAATTTTATCACCATTCCCGCCCCGTCCCCGCGAGCTCGGTCCCCGTCCCTGCCTTGCAAACTGTCAGATCACATCCGCACAAGCCTCGAATAGTTATGATTTTATACTGAACTTATTTTATTAAAGTATAAAGAGAGACAATATTCTGTATAATTGTCATTTTATAAACACAAATAATGCAGAGCAAGGATCAAAAAAAACCCCTGTTTCCCTTCCCTTTCACAAATATCACCTCCACTATTGTGAAATCTGAACAAACCTAAATTACTACAGAATGCTATATAGAAAAATCAAGCTAACAGAATACTTCAGTCACACATGATAGAAATAGTGTTATGGGAGTGCAACTAGGGCAACTACCCCTTGGTCAGAGAGAGAGAGCCCTAAACCAGCTGGAAGCTAAAGAAGCACAGCCTGGGCTTTGCAGTTCCCAGTTATGTCTACTACCAGGATACATATTTCGAATCACTAAATATAAATAAATTTATTTTCCTACCTTTTGTTGTCTGGTAATTTTATTCTTCAAATCACATTGGTTCAGGCTTTGGTTTTGGGTTCCCTTCCGTTTTCATCGTGGCATGGTTGGCTCCTAAAGGTAGAATAGACGCAAGAGGAGCTGGGGAGGAGATGCCGAGTCTGACATGGGTGCAATTTTTACCACCACTGAAGCAAGACTTTTCACCGCTCCGAAGGGGCAGTAAAAGGTCTTGTCCCCATTCCTGCGGTAAACCAGTTACAAATGCCTCCATTCCTGTGGATTTACTGTGGTGACCATGGTTTACCATGCTAAACGGTCCCCGTATCATTCTCTAATGTGAAGGTCTTTGCTACTGTCACATAAAGCAATGTTACTTACCGTAACAGTTGTTATCCAGGGACAGCAGGCAGCTATTCTCACTAGTGGGTGATGTCATCAGACAGAGCCCCGGTACGGACGTCTCACAAGCACGTGTTGCTTGTAGAAACTTAAAGTTTCTAGATGCCCGCACCGCGCATGCGCCGGTGCCTTCCTACCCGGAGATCCGGGCGTGTCTCCTCAGTTCAGGTAGCTAGCCTGAGAAGCCAACCCAGGGGAGGTGGGTGGGACGTGAGAATAGCTGCCTGCTGTCCCTGGATAACAACTGTTACGGTAAGTAACATTGCTTTATCCCAAGTACAAGCAGGCAGGTATTCTCACTAGTGGGTGACCTCCAAGCTAACCTCAGTGGGATGGAGGGGGAGTTGGCGACCTTAAGCGAATAAATTTTTCAATACTGTTTGGCCAAACTGTCCATCCCGTCTGGAGAGGGTATCCAGACAATAATGTGAGGTGAATGTGTGAACCGAGGACCAGGTGGCAGCCTTGCAAATTTCCTCGATTGGTGTTGATCTGAGGAATGCTACTGAGGCTGCCATTGCTCTGACCTTATGGGCTGTGACCTTACAAGGAAGTGATAATCCAGCCTGGGCATAGCAGAAAGAGATTACAAGCCGCCATCCAATTAGAGATGGTGCGCTTTGATACGGGTCTTCCCAACTTGTTAGGACTCGAAGGAGACAAAAAGTTGAGGAGTGGTTCTGTGTGGCTTGGTGCGATCCAGGTAGAAAGCCAAGGCACGTTTGCAGTCTAGAGTGTGAAGGGCCGATTCTCCGTGGTGAGAATGAGGCTTAGGGAAGAATACTGGAAGTACAATGGATTGGTTGAGATGAAATTCGGAGACCACCTTAGGCAGGAATTTCGGGTGAGTGCGGAGGACCACCCTTGTCATGGTGGAATACTGTGAATGGTGGGTCCGCCATCAATGCCTGGAGTTCGCTGACTCTGCGAGCGGACGTAAGGGCTACAAGGAAAAGCACTTTCCAGGTGAGATACTTCAGAGGGGCCCTGTTGAGTGGTTCAAACGGGGGCTTCATGAGGTGGGAAAGGACTACATTGAGGTCCCAAACTACTGGGGGTGGTTTGAGAGGAGGGTTAACATGGAAGAGTCCTTTCATAAATCTGGCGACCACCGGATGGGCCGAGAGGGGTTTCCCTTGTAGAGGCTGGTGGAACGCCGCAATAGCGCTCAGGTGGACTCGTATGGATGTGGACTTGAGCCCAGATTGAGATAGGTGTAGAGATAGTCCAGCACGGAGGATAAGGAAGCTCGCTGAGGTTCCTTTGACTTAGAAACACACCATGAGGAGAATCTGGTCCATTTCTGGGAGTAGCATTGTCGAGTGGCGGGCTTCCTGGAAGCTTCCAAGACCTCCCTCACTTCTTGTGAGAATTGGTGAGGGGTTACGTTGAGAGGAACCAAGCTGTCAGGTGGAGAGACTGCAGGTTGGGATGAAGTAGTGATCCTTGATGTTGAGTAAGTAGTGAAGGAAACACTGGAAGTGGTACTGGTTCCCTGCTGCTGAGTTGAAGTAGGAGGGAGAACCAAGGTTGTCTGGGCCACCGAGGAGCTATTAGAATCATGGTGGCCCCGTTCGAGTTTCAGCTTGACCAGAGTCTTCTGGATCAGCGGGAATGGTGGGAACGCATATAGAAATCGTTTCCCCCAGTTCAGTAGAAAAGCATCTGCCTCGAGGCGATGACGGAGTGTAGATCCTGGAGCAAAACTGAGGCAGTTTGGCGTTTGTGGGGAGCCGCAAAGAGGTCTATCTGAGGCGTCCCCCATTGCGTGAAGATTTGGTGAAGGGGGTTGGAATGGAGAGTCCATTCGTGCGGTTGTAGCAGACGGCTTAGTTTGTCTGCTAAGACGTTGTTCTCCCCCTGGATGTATACTGCTCTGAGTAGGGCGTTGTGGCGCACCGCCCAGTCCCAGACTCGTAGAGCTTCCTGGCAAAGGAGGGCCGAGCCCGTGCCTCCTTGCTTGTTGATATAATACATGGCGGCCTGATTGTCTGTGCGAATGAGGATTACCATGTCGTGGAGTCGGTGTTGGAAAGCTTGGAGCGCATTGAAGATGGCTCTGAGTTCCAATAGATTGATTTGGTGTAGTCTTTCCGCACTGGTCCAGAATCCTTGGGTGCGGAGACCCTCCAGGTGGGCCCCCCATGCGTAATTCGACGAATCGGTTGTGAGAACTTTCTGATGGGGGGGGAGAGTGCATCAGCAAACCTCTGGATAGATTCGAAGAGGTCATCCACCAAAGTAGAGACTGCCGAAGAGCAGGTGTGACTACGATTGCGTTTGGACAGTGGATCGGATGTCTGATTCCACTGTGATGCCAGGGTCCACTGGGGGATCCTGAGGTGGAGTCTGGCAAAGGGTGTCACGTGTACTGTGGAGGCCATATGGCCCAGGAGCACCATCAGTTGTCTCGCCGGTAGGGTTTGGCGAGTAGCCACCGACTGGCAGAGATGAAGAAGAGACTCCATGCGTTGCCGGGGCAGGAAAGCTCGGAGTCGGGTGGTGTCCAGGACCGCTCCGATGAAGGGGAGGGACTGGGTGGGTTGTAGATGAGACTTGGAGAAGTTGATCTCGAAGCCCAAATTCTGGAGGAAGTAGGTTGTAGCCAAGGCCGCCGAAGTGACCTCTGGGGCTGACGGGGCCTTGATGAGCCAGTCGTCGAGGTATGGAAACACCTGTAGACCCCTGTCCCGGAGTGCTGCGGCCACTACCACCAGGCACTTTGTGAAGACTCTGGGGGACGAAGATAGGCCGAATGGTAGCACTCGATACTGTAGGTGCAGATTTCCCACCCGAAATCTGAGGAACTTTCGGGAGGCCGGGTGAATGGGGATGTGAGTGTAGGCCTCCTTGAGATCCAGGGAGCATAACCAGTCGTTCTGCTCGAGGAGGGGGTATAGAGAAGCCAAAGTCAACATGCGAAACTTCTCTTTGACCAGGAACTTGTTGAGGGCCCGAAGGTCTAAAATGGGTCGCAGGTCGCCCGTTTTCTTCGGGACGAGGAAGTACCGGGAGTAAAACCCTCGGTTCAATTGGTCTGACGGGACCGGCTCGACAGCCCGAAGCTGAAGTAAGGTTTGGACTTCCTGAAGAAGAAGGGCGGTCTGCGTCGAGCTTGAAGGATACTCTCTTGGAGGATGGTCCGGGGGGACCCGGTGGAATTGAAGAGAGTATCCTTCTCTTATGATGGAGAGGACCCATAGGTCCGTGGTTATGGCCTCCCATCGGTGGTAAAAAAGATGGAGGCGGCCCCCTATGGGAGAGGCCGAGGTTATGCTCCCGGGAGGGGCGTCAAAAGGGCTGGGGAGCCTTAGGTACAGCCGGTGGCTGAAGTTTTTGCTGAGACTTCTGGGGAGGTTGTCTCTTCGCAGGCTGTCTCGCAGCAGGCGTTTGTCTGGGCATGTAACGCCGCTGGTAAATCAGGGGTGGCCTGGAAGGTCGAGACTGTTGAGGTTTGGGTTTGGGCCGTAGGATGGATTGAAAGGATTTTTCATGATCCGACAGCTTCTTGGTAACAGTTTCGATAGACTCATCGAACAGGTCAGCTCCAGCGCATGGTACGTTGGCGAGTCTGTCCTGTAGGTTGGGATCCATATCGATAGTACGGAGCCATGCCAGGCGACGCATGGCTACCGCGCTTGCGGCGGCGCGTGCCGAGAGTTCGAATGCATCGAAGGAGGATTGCATCAGCTGGAGGCGTAATTGGGAGAGGGAGGCTACCACTTCCTCGAACTCGAATCGAGCTTGGTTGTCTATGAACGGAGTGAACTTGCGGAGCACCGGCAAGAAGAACTCCAGATAGGAAGAGAAAAAGAAGTTGTAGTTTAGCACCCGTGACGCCATCATGGAGTTTTGGTAGAAGTTTCTACCAAATTTGTCCATCGTTCTCCCCTCTCGGCCCGGCGGTACAGAGGCGTAGACCTGGGAGGGATGAGAGCGTTTAAGGGAGGACTCGACCAGTAGGGATTGGTGGGAGAGTTGAGGGCCCTCGAACCCTTTATGGTGCACGATGCGGTATCGAGCATCGAGTTTGCTGGGGATCGCCGGTATGGAATACGGCGTTTCGAAGCACTGCATGAAGGTCTGGTCCAGTAATTTATGCAAGGGGAGCCGAAGCGACTCCGTTGGAGGGTTAGGTAAATGCATGGTGTCCAGATACTCTTTGGAGTATCTGGAGCCCGTGTCAAGGGTCACATCCAGATCATCCGCCATTTGTCGGAGGAATGATGAGAAGGACAATTGTTCCGCCAGCGTCGGTCTGTGGGACGGGCTGGAGGAGGATGAGGCCTCCAGGTCCGTGGACATCGGGGAGTGACAAGGAGAATCGGGCACCGGTGTCTCCTCGTACTCCGGGCCCCTCGGAGGGGACACCTCTGATGAGGAGTATCCCCTACGTTGCAGTTTTTTCTGCGGTGACACCTCCGAATGGCGTGAGGAGTGCCAGGATGAGTGTCTCGATCGGTGCCCGTCTCGGTGGCGGGACGGGGATCGGGATCGTCTGTGCATCGCATGGTCTCCCGAGGCCCCCAAGTGGATAGGGCTGGAAGCGGTGGATCGTAACTGGGTTTGCGATGCGGGTTCTTGCGATGCTACCAAGTCTGGTAAGGAGTACGGAAGAACTCTTCCTGACTATGCCCAGGGCTTCGAGTATCGATCGGAGGTCACGGTCCCATGTTGGCGCGGAGGCGTAATGGGTTCTAATGGCGGCATATCGGTAAGCGAGGCTTGCCGCGTGGGCATCGCCGCCCTCCCCCGTTCGTCCTCGTCGGTTGTCGAGGTCGAACGGTGTGGGGGAGGGGGAGGGGGCGGACCGCCCCTTTGGATCGGTACCGGGAGGTCACCCTGTATGGCAGCGATGAGCCCGGGTCCAATGGTCTGCATGAGCTCAACGAATTGAGCTTCCAGCACGGACCGTAGCGAAGCCGATAAGGAGGGATCCGCACCGAAAGGGGGTCCTCCTGCACGGACATCACGCTCCTTCGAGGCCGAGTGCTTCTGCTTAGTAGCTTTCGGCACTTTGATGACCATTGGTGGCACTGTGGAAGGAAGAGGTACCTGAACCGAGGAGACCGGGGCAGGCACCGACGTCGAGCTCGTGGATGGTGTCGGGGCGAGCGATGCCGGTTTCACCACGCTCGATGCAGGAGGGGTCGATGCCGGTTTTGCCCGAACCGGGGAGGTATCGGATGAAGTGGAGGCTGAGGGATCCTTAGCTGCGTCCATCTTGAACATCGATTCCCACAATAGGCAGCGCCGCTTGAATGAGCGTGCCGTAAGGGTAGAGCAAGGCCTGCACGATTTCGGAATGTGGTCAGGGCCCAAACACTGCAAACAGCGCCAGTGAGGGTCCGTGAGTGAAATCGCGCGTTGGCACTTGCTGCACTTTTTAAACCCGGTGATTGGCCGGGACATAGGCCGGAAAATCTCCGCCGCGAGGTCGAAGCCAGTGGGCCTGAGCCACGTGGCCGGCCCGTTCGACCCGCCGGAGGAAATAATCTTCTTTTTTTTTTTTTTTCTTTTTTTTTTACCGAAAAGAAAAGAACTGTTAACTGTAATTAAAAGAAAGCGAAAACGCGGACAAGGAAGGCAAATTTAACTGAATTCAGCTAGCGCATGATGAAGTTGAACTTCTCAGCTCCGCGGAAAAGAAAGAACTGAGGAGACACGCCCGGATCTCCGGGTAGGAAGGCACCGGCGCATGCGCGGTGCGGGCATCTAGAAACTTTAAGTTTCTACAAGCAACACGTGCTTGTGAGACGTCCGTACCGGGGCTCTGTCTGATGACATCACCCACTAGTGAGAATACCTGCCTGCTTGTCCTGGGATAATATAGCTTATCTTTTTAAGCATTGTTTGCAACCAAAGTAGGACCTGTGAGTCTTTAACAACTATTTCTGAAAGGTGTAACAAGATGATAGTGACCAGTGGGAAGATAAACAAAGCAGCTCTGAGCTGACAGTGAACCAATAAGCAGTCTTTCTTGGCAACCAAACTGGATGGGCTCTCAGAAACCAATATCAAAGCTAGAAGGGTACCAGCTTGAATTAATTACAATTTTTAAATAGTTTAGCACTATGGATCAGCATATTTCTGTACAAGCCTATGTGCCTGCTTAGATGATACATGCCAGGTTATTGTATGCCTTAAGGCCATATCAGTTCCAGTCAATTAGTATGCTGTAACTGTGCTGCACAGCTATGGCCTGAAATCTCAGCAGGTTTTATTGGACAATGATCTAAAGAACCAGGAGATCTGGGTAAAAAAATAGCAACAGCTTCAAAATGATCAGAGTGAAGATGGAGTCCAGTGATCTGATCAGTGGTCTGATACCCAGGAAAGCATCTAAGAAATCCTGCTGCTGCCATTGTGTCCTCTGATAAGTCACTGTAGCCTTCTATCGCCTTAGGTACAAACTTCAATTGTGAACCCAGCGGTCACAGGGAAATAAGATACTGTGAGCTACTCCTGAGAAAGGGATGAGCTAAATCCAAATAAATATTAACTTGATTTCCTGGAACTGTGCTACCGACAGATTAAGCCTAGACTTTAGAAAATTACCTCCCAATATTCTGCCGGTGGTGGTCAGTGTTTATTTAAACACTGACCATCACCGGCTGAATTAACTCCCAATATTCAGTGCCTGGCTATGTCTGGGCACTGGCACTGAATATTGGGGGCTAAATGTGGGTAGGCATGCTAACTGAGCTTATGCAGACCCAGTCAATATTCTGTTGGGGCTGCATAATTCAGTTATGCGGGTCCCGACTGAATATTGGACTGGGACCTGCATAACTTAAGAAAACTTTTTAAAGTGACATGATCCCCCCTCCTCGGCCCCCTCCTTCCTTTCCACCCTCCCATAGCCTGTACCAAGTTTAACCCTTTCCCACATTGCCGCCGCCCCAAACCCCAGCCCCAATGCTCTAGGCAGACCCCCCACCCCCTTACCCCAGGGCCAACCTTCTAATCCTGTCTAGCAGCAGCTCAATGTGCTTTTAACTTGGCCACAGAATTGCTGCGAGGATTAATTTAGACGCGGTTTTCATCAACAGCCTCGAGGCCTTTGCTAAGCCAGCCCACTTCAATGATGTGACTTCCTCTTTCGAAAGAGGAAGTCACATCATTGTAATTGGCCGGCCAAGAAAAGGCCCCGAGGCTGTGGATGAAAACCGCGTCTAAATTAATTAACTTATGAGCGTTATGTTGTTAGTCTGAACAGCAAACTTATCTTTAGCTTGCAGGTTCCGACGTGACACGTTTCGTTCCTGCCTCAGGGAACCAATGAAGGGTTTGAAAGATTTCAAAGCGTGTGGGCGCGGGAAAACTCAAACAGCTAAATGCTTCTAACATATATCGACTTATTTGAAAACCTCCTCATATCGTGTCAGTGTCCTTCAAAGATGAATAAAAGGCAGAAAGTGAAGATAGAGAGAAAACAGTGAATGGCTAAGAAGGAAACAGTTAAAAGCACAGAAAAATAAAGTCACCGGACAACAAAGGTTTTAAGCCCGTTACATTAATGGGTGCTAGAAAGCAACCCTTTTTCCCTCTCCTCCTCTAGTTTCTCCCTGACTGTCTCTCCGTGGCCCCCCTTCTGTCTTCCCCCCCAAGCAAAGCTGTCTGCCTCCCAGAACACCCTAGCCCTAATGAATATGCATGAGAGATTTGCATGTAATGAAGATGATAGGAGTGCAGATCTGCCCCATGCATATTCATTAGGGCTATCCCGAAAACCCGACTGGCTAGTGGTCCTCCAGGACAGGGTTAGGAACCACTGCCTTAGTGGGCCCCAACGAGTTCCTCCTGGGGTCCACTTTGGACCCCCTGTTTATCCTTTCTACAAGCTACCTAATACATTTTTAAAAAGAAAATCATCAGATACATAAAACATTTCTACTCCCATTTTCAATACTGTTCTGTGCATTTTAGCAGTTCTCTAATCTTCTAACTATACGTCCTGCCGAACTGATCATCCAAGTTGCTAAATCGTCCATCTTTATACCACATTTTCATCCAACTTTTTGTCCAAGTCAAAAACGCCTAGAACAAGCCCTGTTGGATGTGGGAAAGGTCTGCAAAGTGATGGACTGAACACCCAGACATGGTATCTAAATAGTGGGGTACCTTACAGGGCACTACTGTGAACTTCACAAAAAGGGTGCCATGTCTTCTTCTCACTACAGCTCCCTTATAGGTCATGGTGAGCCCCCCACTCTTTGGAAGTGCCATGCCATGGGGACTTTCTGGATATGTTTTGCATGTCAGGAGGAAAGACTGGGAGAAAGTAATAGCTCACATGTTGTGGTCCTTATGCTGGAGAAACCATGCAAGACCCCTTTGTTTTATAAAACAGCTTTAAGAAGAAGCCCTTTGGCAAGAATGCTGGAGGGATGGAGCATGGTACGGATGGCACATATTTCTTTAATAGATTCAGTTTCTTCAGAAGCAGACTGAAGGCCTCGGTGCCATCAATTCAAAGCAGCACCGCAACTGACACTCTCCTGCCGCTAGTAACAGTGGACAAACTTCCGGCGGCGCCATTGTGAAACCGCCACCGCAACCGCCACTCTCCTGCCGGTCCTCTTGGCGCAACTAATAGGGTTCCGACAAACCGCCACAGCCGCCCAGAACCTACCCGGAGACTCCCACGTGGGGGGGGAACCGCCGCTGGCGTCGCTGCTCTCACTGCCCCCCCTGAGCTGCCACTACTGCTGCATCCGTTACCGGCCCCTTTACTCCCCGGCTCCCCTCGCTGCGCGCCCAGGCCGGGGAGGAGGCGGTGGCGGCAACAACAGTGGATTCCTGGAGCAGCGGCTGCCTTCCCCACCTCCTCGCCGCCCGACTGCAGAGCTGAGATTGAGGAGCCGCCACCGCGAAAAACTTTAGGGAGCCAGCCAGACCATGAGTGCGGGCCATTGTAAGCTTGCATGTGCACTCTTGCCGGCCACGGACATATGGATCATTGAACACGCTGGCAAGAGTGCGCATGCGCGCTTAGGGTTTTATTATATATGATAGTGATTGAAATGTGTCAGTTTTGAGACTTTATATCTGCTATGTATATGAAAAATGAATGGAAAAAGTTGCATTACAATTAGTAAAGGGGGTGGGATCTAGGGAAGAGCTTGGGTGGGTCTAGGGTGGAGCTTGGGAGGTTTGTGGTTGGGGGTACTCATTTGATATTTGTTAGACTTCCCTTCTGGCACACCCTATTGGCATTTCAGGACCTGTCAACGTGATGATGTCACACATGCGCATGATGTCATCACGGCGACGCCTGTGCACTTCCGGTTGCCTAGAACCATGGCCACTACCTTTAGTATGCACAGGCTCGAGAAAGTTTGAGACACTGTTTTAGAGGAAGATAGAAGGAAACAAAGTAGAACACTGAACCAAAGAAAAGAAGGGACGTCCTGCAGGAACAGAAAACAAGACAGTAGTAGGTACTGAAGGGAATAGACTTGGTCGATAAGGACAGGTTGTTCAAGGTAGGGAGAACGAGAGGGCACTCTCTAAAACTTGAAAGGGGATAGATTCTGTACGAACGTAAGGAAGTTCTTTTTCACCCAGAGAGTGGTAGAAAACTGGAACGCTCTTCCGGAATCCATAATAGGGGAGAACACCCTCCAGGGATTCAAGACAAAAGTTAAGACAAGTTCGTGCTGAATCAGAACGTATGCAAGTAGGGCTAGTCTCAGTTAGGGCGCTGGTCTTTGACCATGGGGCCGCCGCGTGAGCAGACTGCTAGGCACGATGGACCACCGGTCTGACCCAGCAGAGGCAATTCTTATGTTCTTATGAGTAAACCAGAGCTGCATGAAGGCAGGGGAAGGTCTGTGAATCCAGCTTCTGCAGCTTGGTGGGTTTTTTTTCTCCACACAGCCCAGTGACAAACTGCAGCTGAGAGCTGAACTCCTGCAGAGAAAAGGAAAGAGCTGCGAGAGAGCGAAGGAGAGCAGGCGTCAAGAGCAAGCCTCTGACAGGATACCACCTCTGGGATGCACTGATAAATGACAGGGCCTGTCTACAGGTCAGCAAAGGAGCAGCTTCCACTGAAACATACAAGGAAAGATTGAAGCTGTGTTAGTACCATCAAGCTGTGATAGGCTGCAGAGGTCCCAAGAGCCTCAAAACCTGTAGAAGAGTGCTGCAATGACTGTAGGCCTAAGCCTCCTGCCTTCTAGGGACCAAAATAATAGAAACATTAACTAGATAAAAACCTCAAGTTCTATTTATTTTTAACCAGAGAAAGAGAGAGCATAGTCCAGAGACAGCGTACACACTCAAATCAAGCCAAGAGAGGCTTATAGTTCATTTTGCAGATAATGGGACTAGAGAGCCTCACAGACTGTACCCTGGGGATTCCTATTCCCAGAGATTGTCGGTCAAGTAGAGCCCATGGAGGACAGACAGTGCCACGTGTCTGGTGACGAGACCATTGCTTATATCCACACACTGGTGGCCCAGAGGTGAACTAGAGCAGGAGCAATGCTCCTATGCTCTTATGCCGTGCAGATTAGCTGTACAAAATGGCTGCCGTGAGTTCCCATGGCAACCTCATGAGACTGCAAAGTCTGTGAGATTGCCATGGGAACTCGCAGCAGCCATTTTGAGCAGTGAGTCTAAATGGGGTAGGAGTGTAGGAGCATCGCTCCTGCCGTGGTTCACCTTTGGACTACCAGGGCGTAAAAGGTAGGCTGCAGATGGGTCCAGGGGGTGGGAGGGAGACAGGGTAGAGCAGAGCCAGCTGAGGATGAGGCTAAGGCTGGGGCTGCCAGGCTGGGATGGGCCAGGACAGGACACTTCAGGGAATGAGAAATATCATTACTGTACTTGGATATGAACCCTTGGTTTATATTCAAGCCAACCTTTATTCCCTTTTTTTTTTGGGGGGGGGGGGGAAAGGTAACCTCGGTTTATATTCAGTTTTATATTAAGAGTATATATGGTATTTTCTTTTTTAGAAAATCCTGTTTTGTAACTAATCCTTTCCTTTCAGTGCCAGCCTCATGCCCCCATCTCTGGAGAAACCTCATGCGATTGTAATTAATGATATCAAGGAGGGAGGTGTCTGCGTGCCTTGTCTTGGCAGGAGAGGTTGGGGTCCTGAAAAGATGTCGTCAGTAACACTTTAAGACTGAAAAGACTCTAACCCAGCCGGCATGAGGACCTTGCTACACAAGACTTTCAACTGAAGGAATCCAGGACATACTGAAGCTTAGGGTGACATTCAAAGTAAGGTTACCATATGGCTCTAGAAAAAGGACAGTTTGAGACATCCGGGTTTTACTTCCATTGCTTTCAATGGAAGTAAAACCAATATGTTTCAATCTGTCCTCCTTTCTCTGGAGACATATGGTAACCCTAATTCAAAGTATATAGAAGACCAGTCACTTGTGTATTGGTCATTTACTCCAGTCTCACTCAATTTATCAGGCATGCACTAGCAATTTTGTTATTAATGGACCAGGAGGAAATTACATTAGAACAAAGATAACTGGATCCAGATTTGCAGGACAAAGTTGATCCAGTTCTGGGTTTACCCCCATTGCATGCAGGGACTTGTTGTTTTGATTTCACTATTGCATTCCCTAACAAAAGCAAGATTACAAATCCCAGCATGCACTGGTGTGAACCCAGGCTTGATCAACCTTGTCCTGCAGATCTGGATCTAGTTGGCAGATTAAACAAAGACACCCATGAATCCTCAGCCTGAGAGGCTCCTGCAACAATGAACTGTGAATATTTCACATCTAAACACTTTAGGGTTTTGTGTTTGAAACCCCAGTTGCAAAAGTATTCACCAGTCTTTCCTATAGTAAAATTTCATGCTTGGTCTGCTTGTATAAAACTTTATGTAAAAATTCAGAGTTAACATGCTGCTGCAATGAAAGGCCACGCAAAGCAGTTCATCTTAAGCCAATTTTCACACACACACACACACAAAAAAAATTAAAAAAAGCCTCAGCGAAACGGTTCTCTCTTTTTTTTTTTTTGGGACTCACTCATGCAAAGTTTTGTGCACAGTTTTTCTCCAGTGCTCATTTGCTGCAGAAAATCCTGCAGGTTAATATATTGACATCATTTACCTCGACTTTCAAAAGGCTTTCGACAAGGTGCCACATGAAAGGCTACTTAAGAAGCTTTGGAACCACGGGGTGGGAGGGGATGTGCACAGATGGATCAAGCACTGGTTGTCGGGTAGACTGCAGAGGGTTGGAGTAAAGGGTCAATATTCTGACTGGCGGGGAGTCACGAGCGGTGTGCCACAGGGATCGGTGCTGGGGCCTTTACTCTTTAACATATTCATCAATGACCTGGAAAAGGAGGCAAAGTGTGAGGTTATAAAATTTGCAGATGATACCAAACTGTGCGGCAGAGTTAGGACCAGGGAGGAGTGTGAGGACCTACAAAGGGACCTGGACAAGCTGGAAGACTGGGCAAACAAATGGCAAATGCGCTTCAACGTGGACAAATGCAAGGTCATGCATATAGGGAAAAAGAACCCGTTGTTCAGCTACAAATTGGGGGGGGGGGGTATTGTTGGGAGACAGCAGACTCGAGAGAGACTTGGGTGTGCTGGTGGATGCATCACTGAAGCCATCTGCACAGTGCGCAGCAGCCTCGAAAAAAGCCAACAGGATACTGGGAATCATAAAGAAGGGCATAGCAACCAGAACACGGAAGTCATCATGCCATTGTATCGAGCGATGGTGCGTCCACATCTAGAATACTGCGTTCAGTATTGGTCGCCGCACCTCAAGAAGGACATGGCGGGTACTTGAGAGAGTCCAAAGGAGAGCAACGAAAATGGTAAGAGGGCTGGAACACTGCTCATACGCCGAGAGGCTGGGGCTCTTCTCTCTGGAGAAAAGGAGGCTCAGGGAGATATGATAGAGACCTTCAAGATCATGAGGGGCATAGAGAGGGTGGATAGGGACAGATTCTTCAGACTAAAGGGGGACAGCAAATACGAGGGGGCATTCTGAGAAACTGAAGGGAGACAGGTTCAAACAAATGCAAGGAAGTTTTTTTTTCACCCAAAGGGTCGTGAACACTTGGAATGCGCTACCGGAGGAAGTGATCAGGCAGAGTACGGTACAAGGATTCAAACAGGGATTGGATGGATTCCTGAGGGATAAAGGGATCGTGGGATACTGAGGGAGGAGCTGGGATGTAACACAAGTATAGGAAGTTAATCAGGTAATGAGTATAAACCAACCAGGTCGTGCAACCGTGCATGTGCAAGACCGGAGGGCTAGGACTTCGATAGGAAGGCAGGACTTAAATGGGAAACCAAGGTGGCAAGGGAGCCCCTTCTGATGATTCAGACAAGTCTTGACCTGTTTGGGCCACCGCGAGAGCGGACTGCTGGGCAGAATGGACCTGTGGTCTGACCCGGCAGAGGCACTGCTTATGTTCTTATGTTCTTATGACCTTTCCATTTTCTCTCTCATGGTGATCTGAAGCTTGTTGGCTGCAGGAGGCACAGCTGCTATCGCTGTTACATATGTGGCACCTCTTGCTCCTGGGTATAAGGCTATGAAGTAAATTAAGTCATTCTGTCAGCTCAAAGAGTGTGAGATGAGACAGAAAGCAACAGATGCTCAGGTCTTCCAGAGGCATTTGCATCAGTGACGATGGTCTGTGAACTGTGGTTTGAACACAGTAAATTTCTTTCACAGCACTGGTCCAACCAAACGAAAAAAAAAAGTACACATATAAATCACACTGTTTATGTATGCTAACAAAATGCCTACATTTTTGTTCAATGAAGAAGAGTCTTGGTTTTCTGGAAATACATTGCTGCCAAAGGGAGAAAAAAAAATGCACACAGGCAGACAGATGAGCTAAATGAAATATTCCTAAAGTTGGAAAGTGAAAAAAAAAAAAAAAAAATCCTTTCAGTCTGACCTTCCTGCCAGTATAAACTGTGATGAAAGTTTTAAGTGTAATAACTTCCAGCCAAGCATTTCCTGCCCTGTCCTCTTTTGTGTCTGTTCCACATTAATGCACATGGTGGAAACGTACTTAAATGGAGCCAGTGAGCTCCAAAGCTTTGGAATTTCATGACAGCCGTTCCAAAGAGCCTATTCCATCCTCACCTTTCAGCTGTTCCACAGCAGGTGGAATGCTTATAGCTCTTACGATTTAACAGGCCCATTCCTCTACTCCGATGGGTCCAGCATGCAAATATCATTAGCCTATGAAGTCTGGAAGAAAACACAAGCAGCGCCCCCTTTCTATTAAATGCAGCACTAAGGGGGATGTACTGAAGTCTTGTGGAATCTTCTAGGTCTAATACCACTATTGCTTTGCAGCTGCAGTACTCTGTGACTTATTTTAGGAGTTTTCACTATTCTATTTTTAAAGAGAAGGAGGGCCTCAGCTTTGGCCAGGTTCAGAAGTGGAGCTAAGAAATAGATCTTCAGGGCTGCTATGAGATCAGTTAATAGAATCAAACTTTGCAGGGTCGACAATTCCCTTCACTTTTTTCTAAATTCTGCTGTGTGCAAGTAGCATGGTGACAGACACTGCCAGCCTGTAGTCTTGTGAGAACATAAGAATTGCCGCTGCTGGGTCAGACCAATGGTCCATCCTGCCCAGCAGTCTGCTCACGCGGCAGTCCCAAGGTCAAGACCAGTGCTCTAAATGAGTCCAGTCTCCCCAGTTTAGCATGAACTTGTCCAACTTTGTCTCGAAACCCTGGAGGGTGTTTTCCCCTATAACAGACTCCGTAAGAGCATTCCAGTTTTCTGCCACTCTCTGGGTGAAGAAGAATTTCCTTACGTTTGTACGGAATCTATCCCCTTTCAAATTTAGAGTGTCCTCTCGTTCTCCCTACCTCGGAGAGGGTGAACAGTCTATCTTTCTCTACTAAGTCTATTCCCTTTAGTATTTTGAATGTTTCGATCATGTCCCCTCGCAGTCTCCTCTTTTCAAGGGAGAAGAGGCCCAGTTTCTCTAATCTCTCGCTGTACAGCAACTCCTCCAGCCCCTTAACCATTTTAGTCGCCCTACTCTGGACCCTTTCGAGTAGTACCATATCCTTCTTCATGTACGGCGACCAGTACTGGATGCAGTATTCCAGGTGAGGGAGCACCATGGCCCGGTACAGCGGCATGATAACCTTCTCTGATCTGTTCGTGATCCCCTTCTTGATCATTCCTAGCATTCTGTTCGCCCTTTCCATCGCCGTAGCACATTGTGCAGATGGCTTCATGGACTTGTCAATCAGAACTCCCAAGTCCCTTTCCTGGGAAGTCTCTCCAAGTAACGCCCCGGACATCCTGTATTCGCGCATGAGATTTTTGTTCCCGCCATGCATCACTTTGCACTTATCCACATTGAACCTCATTTGCCATGTCGATGCCCATTTCCCGATTATGTCACGTTGCAGATCTTCGCAATCCCCCTGTGTCTTCACTACTCTGTATAACTTCGTATTGTCCGCAAATTTAATCACCTCGCTCGTCGTACCAATGTCCAGATTGTTTATGAAGATGTTGAAGAGCACAGGTCCAAGCACTGAGCCCTGTGGCACCCCGCTGATAACGCTCTTCCAGTCTGAGAATTGTCCATTTACTCCCACTCTCTGTTTCTTATGCTCCAGCCAGTTTTTAATCCACGTGAGAGTATTTCACCCTCGATTCCATGGCATGCATTTTTCCGAAGTAGTCGTTCATGTGGAACTTTGTCGAACGTCTTCTGAAAATCCAGATAAACAATGTCAACCGGGTCACCCTTGTCTATCTGCCTGTTTACTCCCTCGAAGAAGTGCAGCAAGTTCGTCAGGCAAGATCTGCCTTTACTGAAACCGTGCTGGCTGGTCCTCATCAGATCATGTCTGTCAAGGTGATCAATGATGCGGTCCTTTATCAGCGCCTCTACCATCTTTCCCGGTACTGAGGTCAGATTCACCGGTCTGTAGTTTCCTGGATCTCTCCTCAAACCTTTTTTGAAGATCAGCGTAACATTCGCCACCTTCCAGTCTTCCGGAATATTTCCCTATTTGATCGACAGATTGGCTATTAGCTGAAGCAGTTCAGTTATACTCCCTTGATGACCCTCCGATGGATGCCATCCGGTCCTGGGGATTTGTTACTCTTAAGACTATCAATCTGCTTGCATACCTCTTCTAGACTGGTAACTGATTGTGCTTCAATGAGGTCCTGTTATATAATCGGATAGGTTACTGCTTATTGTACCCACAACTGAATGGAAATCCTGCACTGGGATTTCTTTTCTTAACTTTATATTTGTTGAAATGTCAAAATTAAATTCAAGCAGATTCCTCGTGTGAATGGAAAACAGGATGCAACAAAGTAATTAGACAATGAAGTGAAACCAAATCTATATTGCAAAGAAAAATAAAAATTAAGGAGGGATATTATACTAAGAAAAATATAACAATAAATGGAAAACTGGAGCACAGGGCATTCTAACCACTGTTTAACAGAGAGCCTCTTTGTTCTGGTCAACATCACCCACTTGGATTAGGAATTTAGAATCAAGAAATGTCTGTAGGTATCCTGCACTGGATTTCTGCCAGGGAGGCAGTCTTTGGCCAATTCAGCCATCCATCCATTCTAGGTCAGTAAATGAGTATTTGGGCTTAGCCAGGGGTTCAAGATGAGTGGGGAAGACATAAGAATTACCGCGGCTGGGTCAGACCAGCGGTCCATCATTCTCAGCAGTCCGCTCACGCAGCGGCCCTCTGGTTAAAGACCAGCGCCCTGAAACTAGCTCTACCAGCACACGTTCTTGTTCAGCAGGAACTTGTCTAACTTTGTCTTGAATCCCTGGAGGGTGTTTTCCTTTATGATAGACTCCGGAAGAGCGTTCCAGTTTTCTACCAATCTCTGGGTGAAGAAGACCTACCTTACTTTTGTACGGAATCTATCCTCTTTCAACTTTAGAGATTGCCCTCTCGTCTTCCCTACCTTGGAGAAGGTGAACAACCTGTCTTTATCTACTAAGTCTATCCCCTTCAGTACCTTGAATGTTTTGATCATGTCCCCTCTCAATGGCAAACCACCCTGCTAATGGTCTGCCAAGGGACCATCACACAAGTGACAGATCTAATGAGGGATTTGCAACTTAGTACAGTCAAACCTCGGTTTATGAGTGCACCGGTTTGCGAGTGTTTTGCAAGACGAGCAAAACATTTGCAAAATCGGCGCCTCAGAAACCAAGTTTGACTTGATTTACCAGCGCCACCCCCCACGATCTGGCATCCCCCCACTCGCGTCGTCCCCCCCTCCACGATCCTACATCTCCCCACGAGCACTGAATAACATCCCTTACCCCGATTTGGCACCTGCATCAAAGCACAGGACATGCTGGTGCCCGAAGAGCCTCCCTCTTGGCTGTGCTGGGCGGTGCATCTGAGATCCTCCTTCTTGCCTGTGCTGGGCTGGACTGGGCCTTGAGCATTTGTGCATGCTCAAGGCCTTCTGGTCTCGCTCTCTCCTTGATTCTGAGAATCTCGGAGAGAGCGAGACTAGAAGGTCTTGAGCATGCGCAAATGCTCAAGGCCCAGTCCAGCCCAGCACAGGCATGTCCTGTGCGTTGGTGATGGTGCCGGTGCCAAATCGGGGTAAGGGATGTTATTTCAGTGCTCGGGGGGGAGGGGGGGAGCGATGCGAGCGGTGAGGGGGGGGGATATGGAGCAGCGCCGGTGGCCTCAAGGGGAGGGGAACAAATTACTTCCTATGGGGAAACTCGCTTTGATATACGAGCAATTTGGTTTACGAGCATACTTCTGGAACGAATTATGCTCGTAAACCAAGTACTGTATTTGCATACAGGACACTTTTACTGTGCTTAAAAGCAATTCAACCTGCAAGTACTTTCAGTTTTGATGGCAAGTTTTAGCAAAACAGCCCTGACATTTTACTCTTTCTAGAAACAGTAGCATACAAAATAGTGCAATTATATTAAAACCTGGCCTTTTAGCTTTAACCAAGTACTCCGCCATTGCAAACACTTTACAAGACAATGAGCTTCATGGGTGTCTGGCTGGGTTCTCTTACACAGACCACACTGTAACAGAAAGAGTGTGGCCTAGTGGTTAGAGCTACAGCCTTACCACCCTGAGGTTATGGGTTCAAACTCTGTGCTACTCCCTGTGACCCTGGGCAAGTCACTTAATCTTCCACTGCCCTAGACAGATTGTGAGCCCACTGGGACATACAGAGAAAATGCCTGAAGTACCAGTATGTAAACCGCTTTGAGCGTGGTTGGAAATCTATAAGGTGGTGGTATACAAGTCCCAATCCCTTTCCCTTTGTACTTAGGAAATCTGTGACCTGCAAACTTCTACCTCCCCTTCTGCTCAGGTGATGGAATCTCACTTTCAAATGGGTCAGAAGTACGAAACCTGCAACTGCTCTCACACTAACAGCTCTTAGCCACTATGTCATTTTTACAGTGCCTCCAACTTCCCTTTTGCCTCCTTCCCCAACACCTCTCAATTAAAACAAGGAATTGGTGCAGATAGGAGATCTGTCCAATTTGTACGGTACAGCTCCACTAAAACACACCAAAGCCTTCTGCCATCCCCCTAACACAACCAACCACACAGCCAGATGTCTTGCTCAGCATATTTTCCATAGAGATCTGTGATATGTGATCTGTTTCAACATTATGTAGCACTACTCTAACAAGCCCATACAACCTACTGTGTGGGGACATCAACATACACCTCGAGCAAACTGACCAACCTGAAACCGCGGACTTCTGGTCACTGCTCTCACAACTAGGCTTTGACAAACACCCCCCGATCAAAACCCACCAAAGAGGACATCAGTTAGACCTGGTAACTCTATCCTCCAAGGAACAGACCAATCCCACTTTTTATTGGAAACAAGGCAACTGGTCAGACTCCCTTTGGTCCGATCACCGCCTATGTAGCTTCACCATTGGATGCCAACTTAAACCTCCTAAAAGCGAAAAAACAAGAACCGTCAAAACCCACAATACCAGAGGAAAGATTGACCCAATGGAATTCTGGTCCCACTTCGAAATCAACACCAATCCAATAGAAGATACGGAACAAATCATGACCTCCTGGATACAAGAGAGTACCAATATACTAAACGAGATTGCCCCCAAAAAAACCCGCAGAATAAGAACCCCCAACCAAGAGGGCTGGTTCGATTCTGAACTGCTGCAATGCAAGAAGGATCTCAGAAAAGCCGAAAGATCATGGCAAAAATCCGGAACGCTAGAACACAGACTGGCATGGAGACAAAAATTAAAACAGTACAAAACCCTCACTAGTGAAAAAAGAAAAAAATTCTACTCCCACAAAATCGGTAATCCTAAAACCAATAGCAATAACCTCTTCAGATTGGTCAACGATCTTTACAACATAGAAACCTACACAAACCTACACGAAGAAGCCACCTTAACCGCCAACACCCTTGCCGACTTCTTCAATACCAAGATCCAAAAAATAAGAACAACTCTACCAGCCAGCCCCAACCCCCTCGAGCTCTTCCCCATCCTCACAGACATGAATCCACCAAACCCAGACCCGGGAGCCAAAGTCGACCTTAGTTGGAAACAATTTGCAGTAACCGATTGGCAAACCTTCAATACTTACTACAACAAGTATACTCACTCCTACTGCCATCTGGACACATGCCCACCAAAAATCATGAGAACGGCCCCCCCCCATTTTAAAGCAAAAATGATGACATGGGTTAATTACCTATTATCCAAAGGTAACTTCCCGTCGGAGCAGGGTCAAATAATGATCACCCCAATTTTAAAAAATGAGAAAGAACCACCAAACTCCCCATCTAATTATAGGCCGATCGCCAGCATCCCCCTATTTACCAAAATAGCGGAAGGGTTGGTAAAAGCGGAACTTTCCGCATACCTTGAAAAATTCAACATTCTAAGTGACAACCAATCAGGATTTCGTGCGGACCACAGCACTGAAACCATCATAGCCTCCCTTCTCGACCACCTCCTCACACTCTTCAGTCAGGGCTCAAGTGCCCTGATCATACAACTCGACCTGAGCAGTGCTTTTGACCTGGTCGACCACACCATTCTCCTGGAATGCCTAGCGCACATAGGCATCTCAGACCAGGTCCTCAATTGGTTTCAGGGGTTCCTACAAAATAGATCATACAAGGTACTCAAGAATAACTCTTTCTCATACTGCTGGGACAACACCTGCGGGGTCCCACAGGGCTCCCCCCTATCCCCCATCCTATTCAACATATACCTAGCCTCACTAGGTAAACTCTTACACAACCTAAATCTCAAATTCTTCATTTATGCAGACGATATCACAATAACCATCCCATTAACCAACTTTTCACAAGAACTACTCGACCACATCTCAAACACTCTCAACCAGATAGAACTCTGGATGCTTTCATTCAGACTGAAATTAAACCCAGACAAAACAAAATTTTTCCTAGCCTCCCCCAAAGATAAAATTAAGGAAACCACAATTCAACTAAAGGAAAGACCTTCCCCCTTGATCCGACCATAAAAATTCTGGGAGTCACGCTGGACAAAAACTTATCTCTAGATAACCATACCGACCTCATAATTAGGAAAAGCTTCTCGGTACTTTGGAAACTTCGCACCATAAAAAAACACTTCTATGACAATGCATTCCGCCTACTTGTACAATCCTCCATCCTCAGCATCCTCGACTACTGCAATATCATCTACCTTAACGCCACTAAGAAAACTACCAGGAGACTAAAAATAGTCCAAAATACCACGGTGCGCCTCATCTTTGGCCTAAAGAAATGGGAACATGTCACCCCTTTCTATCACCAACTACACTGGCTACCATTTGAATCTAGAATTCTTTTTAAATTTGCATGCTTCTGCTACAAATTGGTTAACGGCTCCTCCCCAAGTTACATAAACACACACTTTAACCTTTACTGCAGCAACAGGACATCACGGAGAACTCAATTGTTCGCCTTCCCTTCGCCTAAACACTGTCCTCTCAAAAGATTCCTTGATAGAACTTTTGCCTTCCAAGCAGCCAAGTCGAACCCATGGCTAGCACAGATGATACTCGAGGCCCCCACTTACCTATCATTCAGAAAACTACTAAAAACGTACCTTTTCAGCAAACACGACCCTTAATAATCCATTCACCTCACATGACACTTACCCCACCCCTGCCCCCTTCCTCCTTCACCAGTCCCTCCCTCCCCCACTCTCTACCTCCCCTACCTAGCTCGATCAAACCTGCAATTTCTGTAATATTGTTGTAAACCTGCCCTCTTTGCAGACAGTTAAGAATCGCTGTAATTTCACGGCTGACTGCGGCAAATCACTGTAATTTATCGTAATTCAGCCTGCAATTTGCTGTTAAAAATACTTCTAATTATGCTGTAAATCTGCTTCTAATTTTGTAAACCTACTTCTAATTTTGTTGTAAATCTGCTATTCAATGCAGATCATTTGCTAATTGATGTAAACCGCCTAGAACTCACTGGGTATGGCGGTATATAAGAATAAAGAATAATAATAATAATACTCCATGGCTGTTGGAAAATGGAAGATGTAAAAGACGACAACCAGAAGGGAAGCACAGGCCAAGCAAAGGGTTATAAACAAGGGAAACTAGTAAACAAACACAGTGGAGCTGATGATCTGGATGAAGCCAATTTACTCCATTCAAGGAAGAATATGGTATCTTGGAAAAGAGAAGGCTGAGGGGAGATATGATTGAAGTCCACAAAATCCTGAGTGCAGTAGAACGGGTACAAGTGGATCAATTTTTCACTCTGTCAAAAATTACAAGGACTAGGGGACACTCAATGAAGTTACAGGGAAATACTTTTAAAACCAATAGGAGGAAATTTTTTTTCACTCAGAGAATAAATAGTTAAGCTCTGGAACGTGTTTCAGTAAGGCTATTCTTATGTTCTAAGGACCCCTGAGGAAGGCAATTTATTGTCGAAACATGGATCGTGTTGGGCCCCTCTTGAAATGTACCACATTTTCTTTCTTAAACTGAATAGAGCCCCTCTTAGACTATATCATATTCTTCCTTGAACCGAATAAACTGGTTTTATCCAGATCATCATCAATTTCACTGTGTTTGTTTGCTGGTGTCCTTCGGTTCTTGTGGAACCCATTGGTCTTTATTCTTGGTTTTGTTCCAAGGGAAATCAATGACATGTCTAGTGGGACCTCAGCAAGTTGCTTGCTCCTGGCGCCTTAGGAACAGCAACATATCAGACCCCCAAACTGCCTTGAACTCATCTTGAGAAGGTGTAAGGTGCATTTGATATACAGCGATCTAGAAATAAGCCATTTATTAGTTCTTTAACTCCACAGATGCTGTACTTCTGACAAAATTCCTCTAGCTTACACTGAAGCCTTGGAGTGACCTCTGCATATTTGGCACTCTGCATATTACATTCTTGTTCTAGATCAATCAGGTCAAGGTGATGTTTGGGTTATCAGCACAAAACTCTATAGCTCCACTAAAGCACATGAGAAACGCAGGCATCACTGGAAGCCCAGTGATGACGTGCCACTCTTATAAGTTAAGCTAGGCTATAGTCCTGCAGAAGACACCCGAGAGGACATTTATTGGTGACTCACCTGCACAAAAGCTCACTATCAAAGTATTAAAACTGATGAAGAAATCTAAATGTGAGTTCTTAGCTTCCGTCTTTTCCAAGGACAGCTTAAAATGCACATTTCTTATCAATATGACTCTCTACCAATTGCAATAACTTTCATTGGCCCAAGGGGGGGGGGATGATCCAGGTGGGTACCAGATGGATCTCTTCTTCTGAAATAAAGATCAATATCATTTCAAAGGGTCATATATACCATCTTATGTGGACCAAAAGAAAAAGTTTCATACCCTGCAATCATGTTTTCTCCAGGGCTAATTCAGAAATTAATATTCTGCATCTTAGCAGAGGAGGAGAAAGTTTCAAGTTTATTACTATTTGATATGCCACCTATTAGGGATATTAAGCTGTTTACAAATAGGATCACAAATAGAGAATGACACAGGGAAAAAAAATTTGTCCCCGTCTTCGCCCGGTTCCCGCAAGCTCACCCCCTTCACTGTCCCGTCCCCGTGGGCTTGATTCCCGTCACCAACCCATCCCCGCGAGTTCGGTCCCCGTCACTCTCCCATTCCCGCAAACCTAGAGAGAAGATTGTTCTTTAAGTAGAAGGAGTTAACCAAAGTGGATGGGATTGGGGAAGGGAGGTGGGGAGGTAAGGAGAAAAGGCAGGGGAGATTGATAGGGAAGAATCAAAGGGGATAGCGATTCAAATATTCTTAATCTATCCTCTTTCCCAGCATCTTCTCCCCACTCTCTCTTCCCCATTTCCCAGCGTCTTCTCCCCACTCTCTCTTCCCCATTTCCCAGCGTCTTCCCCCCACTCTCTCTTCCCCATTTCCCTTCAGGCTGCTTCAGCGTCTTCTCCTCTCCATCCCCCCTCAGCACCCTTCGCGTGGTCCAGCAGCTCCCTTTCGCCGGCCAGCTGTGCATCTCCCAACCTCCCTTTCTCTCTTTGTGGCGATTTCTATAAGGCTACAGAAACAGGAAGTTGCAGAGGAGGAGACTTTTCCAGCAGCCACACGTGACACGACTTCAAGGCTCTGGCTGCAATACAACGCATAGCCTTATAGAAATCGCCACAAAGAAAAGGTAAGGGAAAGGGAGGGAGGGAGGGAAATGCACAGTTGGCCGGACGGCGGGAGAGAGGGGGGCTGCCAGACCTCACGCTCGTTCACCGTGCACGCTCACTCCTTTAACTTTGGAGACAAGACCATTCACCGCTCCACAGGGCGGTGAATGGCCTTGTCCCTGTACTTGTGGTGACTTTTTTTGGGGGGGTCTCCATTTCAGCGGGTTACCCGTGGCTAGCCGCGGGTAACAACCACCGTATCATTCTCTAATTATCATACGAGGAAATAAGTCAGCAATCCTACAGCTCAACTCTACCTGCTGCCTCATATGATGAATTTGGACTTTATATTAGAGAATGACATGGTGACAAATTTTTCTCCATCCCCACAGGAACTCAATTTCCCCGTCCCTGCGAGTTTTGTTCCTTTCCCATTCCTGTAAGCTCAGCCTTAACCGCACAAGCCTCGAGCACTTATGATTTTAAAGTGTTTGAGGCTTGTGCAGAGGACAGAGCTTGCAAGAATGGGGCAGAACAGGAAAATAATTCATGGGGATGGGAAAAAATTTGTCCCTGTATCATTCTCTACTTTATATACCAATGATTTTATCCAGTGATTTTTGTGTATAAATAGCCTCAAAGTAACAACTGGAATAAAGGTAACTGTGATGACCTGATGGCACATGATTTGCCAATAGGCATGTACAAAGGCAGAGCTTGGGCAGAGCATAGGGGGTGTTGGCAAGTACACAAATGATAAAATACACTCAACGCGGACATTTGCACTCGCTCGTGGGCGCCTATGCCATCTATTTAAGTGTTTCCATGTTTGCATTTGTAGAGCACATACACTTTAAAACAATCGCTTGATATTCAGCCCAAAGTAGTAAACAGCATCTGTGCTGCTCATAGCTGTGAGCTGAACTGACACTGGATATTCAATGTCAGGTCATATGTTGCTCCCCGAATTAAATATCCAGTAGAAAATGACATGGGGACAAATTTTTCCTGTCCCTGCTGGATTTCTCTATTCCTGTCCTGTGCCCACAAACTCTGTCTCTGTCCCTGCCCCATTCCTGCAAGCTGTCTTCATCTGCACAAGCCTCGAACACTTTAAAATCATAAGTGTTTGAGGCTTGTGAGCTTGCAGGAAAGGGACAGAGAGAGAACCTGTGAGGAAGGGACAGGGATATTGAGATCACGCAGGGACAAATTTGTCACTGTGTCATTCTCTAAATCTAGGTCATAGTGGTAACATGGAAGTTAACTGGGCACCAGCCAAAATTCAGAACGGCGCCTGGTTAACTTTACCACACAAGGAGAAAATATTTCTTTACTCAATCTGTAATTAAACTTTGGAATTAACTGCTGGAGAATGTGGTGAAAGCAGTTAGCTTAGCAGGGTTTAAAGGTTTGGCTAACTTCCTAAAAGAGCCATTAGCCATTATGAAGATGGACTTGGGGAAATCCACTGCTTATTCCTAGCATAAGCAGAATAAAATATGTTTTACTCTTTGAGATCTTGCCATGTACTTGAGACCTGGGTTGGCCACTGATGGAAACAGGTTACTGGGTTTGGTGGACATTCAGTTTGTCCCAGTATGGCAATTCTTATATTCTTAAGTTATGACAGCCTTTTTGCGGTCCTAACTTTATGCTGGTTATTGGACTTAAAATCATTTCTAATTGGCTAAGTTCACACTCTGCCTAGGATCCGTCCCTAACCGATTACATGCTGCCGAATATCATGTAGCAAGATTTAGAGGGAACCAGAGTACAAATATTACAGAAACAAAAAAGGAGCACAAAGGGCATTCAAATCCTGGTAGCTGATGTTGAAGAAATTAGTTAAAAATATACCTTATTACTCATTGAAGAGCTGTCTGTGCCCCAGAGGCTCCTAGGCAAAGATGGTGGTACCTGGTAAACATCCTGTCCTGGTAGATCATGGCCTGTCGGCACCTGGTAGACTCCCTGGTTCAAATGCAAAGGTGGGACCTGATAGGCTGGGTCTCGATAGGAGGGCTGTGAACTTGGCAGTTGGTATACCTGCTGATGATGGAAAGCAGGTGGCGCTGGTGTGACATTCGATATGTCCTGATTTGGTGAACTATCCACTGTCGGACCAATGAGAAGCTTCAAACGGTTGCCCGGAGCAATGCCCTGTCGCCCATGTAAAGAACAGAGCCACCATCCTTCCAATCCTTCGGTGTTTTGTTCTATGATAGTCAGAATGTCACCCTTTCGGAAAGCCAGTTCCTCTGCACATTCCGGAACATTGTCATACAAGGCTCTTGCCATAAGATTCTAGAGAAAAAGCAATTGAAGGGATGGATTAGAACAAAATAATATTCTATTGTTTATGTACAATACATGCATGCACACTGGCATAAAAGGATGATCTGTACAAACACTACAAAAAATATATGTATATATTTTTATCATGCTGTGCTTTAGGATATTATTTGAGTTTTCAAAATGTGCCCATTACTACTACTACTTATAACATATAGCGCTGAAAGGCATACGCAGAGCTGTACATTTTGACATTTATAGACGGTCCCTGCTTGGAAGAGCTTACAATCTAACTTGGACAGACAGACATGACTTAATAGGGTTGGGGATGCAGAACCCAAGGTGAGAGGAGTTAGGTGTCGAAAGCACTCTCAAAGAGGTGGGCTTTTAAACAGGCCCTGAACACTGCCAGAGTTGGAGCCCCCCCCCCCCCCCGTAGGGATTCAGGCAGCTTATTCCAATCATATGGTGTAGCAAGGCAGAAGGGACGGAGGCCAGAGCTGGCAGTTAAAAAGAAGGGCACAGATAGGAGGGACTTACCAGCTGACAGAGCTCATGGGGGGGGGGGGAACATAGGGGGAGATAAGTGAAGAGAGATAGTGAGGGGCAGCTGAGTGAGTGCATTTGTAGGTCAGTAAGAGGAGCTTGAATTGTATTCGGAAAAGGGTGGGAAGCCAATGAAGTGACTTTAGGAGAGGAGTAACATGAGTAAAGCGGCTCTCATGGAATATGAGTCATGCAGCCAAATTCTGGACGGATTGGAGGGGAGCGAGATGGTTAAGCGGAAGGCCTGAGAGTAGCGAGTTGCAGTAGTCCAGTGATCTCAAAGTCCCTCCTTGAGGGCCGCAATCCAGTCGGGTTTTCAGGATTTCCCCAATGAATATGCATTGAAAGCAGTGCATGCACATAGATCCCATGCATATTCATTAGGGAAATCCTGAAAACCTGACTGGATTGCGGCCCTCAAGGAGGGACTTTGAGACCCCTGCTGTAGTCCAAGTGCGAGGTGATGAGGGTGTGGATAAGTGTTTTGGTAGTGTGCTCAGAGAGGAAAGGTTGGATTTTGGTAATACCATTTCTCATTTTAGGACTTGCTGGCTGGATAAGTGATTCTAAGAATAAGATGCTTTTTGATGTTTTACATTTTTCTGCTGAGGCTTCCAAAGCGAAAAACATCCAACGTGACAGGGAAAAATTGGAACAGCACACCTCCTGTCAACACAATCATTATTCCTTAAGAAAGCCAAATGCTGAACTGAGAGGATTTTTTTTTTGTCCTACTTTTATAGGGCTGATGCTTGGAGATCCTCAGAGCAGGGTGTAAACATACATTGCCACCTTGGTATGCAAATCTATCCCAAGCATATTCATTGCAGATATCCTGAAATCCTGACTGGCTGGGGCTTCCCCAGAATAGTGAATGATTCAACTACGTATACAGTACATTCATCGTTAAAAAAACCCACATACTGAACTGTCTGCAACATTCTTTGACCACTCAAGAATCAACATTATATGCAATCTCAACAGTATAATGCACTTGCTGCTATAGTGAAATCCAGGATTTGAAGGTAAAGACAGTTTATTTTTAGGAAATGGAGTATGCTCATGTTTTTTCACGGCAGCCTGCTGCACTGCCATATCTTCCATATTAAGACCATTATGTCATCTTATCCCAGGTCAATAAAACAGATCGATCCATTCCTGATTTTATTCCGTGGTAGACATGGAGTTCTAGTTCCAATTGGGTCATTGAGCTCCTTAAGAATCAGAGTTACCAATCCAGCAGGATGGATCGGGGGTAAGGTAGCAGCCCAAATTCAGACATGTGAAAAAAAATAAAGACAAAGAGAACTTTTCACGAAACAAAACCAAGTACCCACCTTCACCCACCCCCACCCTCATACGATGCCATATTCAAGCTACGGAATGAATTTCAAAACACTCAGCCATGTCCTGTGCCCATAATCCTGAGGAAGTAAGAGGCTTCACAAATTTTACAAGACATTATGGACACAGGCTGACCTTAAATGAATTTTGCAACCAGGGTAAACATGTCCTTCCTGTCCCAATACTGGCCCTGGCAAGGGAGCACAGGAAAACAGGGCATAGGAAAACAGCAATAACTTTCTTAATACATCTTATTTTAATTTGAAACACTAGAGCAGCGCCAAGTATTTAAAAATCTGCTTCCAATTTTCCTCCTTTAGAAGATTAGTTGCCTTTACTCTATCTTTTTCTCCATTTGTGCCTGCATGGCATACTTATCATAGCAGGGGCTGTCACACTAAAACCATTATTTTACAACTACAGTATGTCTATGTGTACATAGTGGCATTCACACCTGTTTATCACATGCACGCATAAATATAGGTGAAAGTCGCACAGCTTACAAATTTACAAGTGGAAGCTGCTGGGTCCATACCATTCACTTTGTCCAGGGTCAGCTCTATCTATGGATCAGGTGAGGCCCTGGTCCAGGAAACCAGTGATAAAGGGAGCCACAATCCCAGTCCACATTGCAATAATCTAGCTGAGTTGTGATAAGTAATTGATGCAACAGCAGCTGAGATCTGTTGGGGGGTGGAGCCAAGCAGGTTTGAGGGTGTGGCTAGGCAGTGTATTGCAGAGCTGGGGGCGTGGCTTAAAATCTCCCTTACACAGATCAGGCCCTCTTGACAGCTCTGGATGGCACCTACATGTGATAGTGTGTAGTTTGTAGGTGGGCGTTCAAATGGACAGAGCACACATTTTTGTGTGTAGATTATAGAATACCACACTATAACCTATGTGCATTCTTTTGTGTTTTAGGTGCGAGCATTTACATATTCATTGGATCAGTGATCGTTTCTGTGGGTTTCAATCAGGCGTGTGTTTGGTGATTGTTTTAGCTGTTATATTGCTGATACGAGTGCGAGTTAGGTCTTTCTTATTTTAATTATACAATTCCTTTATTTAGGTCCCCGCTGTGGTAAAAGCTCCGACACTCATAGAATTCTGACACTCATAGAATTCCTATGAGCGTCAGAGCTTTTACCTCAACGGTCGGCAATAAAAAAATCCTAACTTGGCTTGATAAAATGGGGGCTTTAATTTTTATCTGTTATATTGTACACCACTCTGATCTGTTGTAGTTTAAGCTGTATGGTAAATCTATATTAAACATAAACATACACCATCTCTTATAAGTGTTTGTGCCTGACATGTTATGCTAGAAAGCATGCGCATACTTTTCCTTACAGCAGGCCTGCACAACTTCAGCCCTCGCCAGGCTAGGTTTTCAGGATTTCCCAAATGAATAAGCATGAGATCTATTTGCATGCGCTGCTTTCAATGCATATTCATTGGGGAAATCCCTGGATTCGGCCCTCGAGGACCGGAGTTGTGCAGGCCTGCCTTGCAGAATAGGTGACTAGAAGGTAGGGCCCAGATTTTATAAACGGCAACTGAAATTATTCAGTTTTATAATTAACATGTTTTATTTTGATTAATTTTACCCTTTTTTATTGTTGCAAAACACTTACCCCTGTTTTACGAAGCGGTGCAGCAATGGCCCCGAAGCCCTTTAAATCTCTATGGGCTTCGGGGCCGTTACCGCAGCGCAGCCGATAGTGCAACTTCGTAAAACAGGCACTTAGTATTTGATAGGCGTTTAATCAAATTTTTAAATAAACTTGGAAACCTGATCTAGGCGCCTAACTTAATCTTCTTAACTGGCTCAATCGGTGCCGTTAATTGAAAGCACCATTATAAAACCCAATTAAAAAAAAAAAACATTAAAAAAAATAAACTAGCTGGTAGGCACTTACCACTTTGAGGTAGGGGTCTACTCTGAGGCCCCTACCAGCAAGTAGGCGTGGTTAGGAACGGATTTTGGGTGTGGTTAGACTCAGGCGCACCAGCAGGCACCTTACTCAGGCACTCATTTATGCCAAGAAAATCCTAGCCCAAATGGGCGTGCGCCTAAGCTTTCAATGCCTACCGGCACCTAAGATTGCTCTGGTGCCACTAGGTGCCTAGCAGATGATCGACAACCAAACTCAACGTTTATTAGAATCAGCTCCTAGGTGCCTAAATGGAGGCGCCCCTCAATAGCATTGTTCTTAAACTGTATTTGGTGACATTCTTGGAACCGTCACAGAGACCTTCAATGTTTCTTCCTGGCTGTAGAGAGGTTTCCAAGCAGACTGACCACTCCAACACGGCCTGTTTTGCAGTTAAGGCGGTGAACAGACATTAGCACTGGGAGCACTTGGAAAAACAAGTGATGTAACTGCTGCGTTCCACCTAAAATCTTAGCATGAGACACAGTGAGGAAAGGATACCAATGTTCAGGAAGAGAAGCGGAGGCTTACTATTTTTTCCCCCCTTAAGTACCTAATGAATGCATCCCGTTAACAAAATTCGAACTGTAAAAGTTTCATTGCTGAAATTGGTTGCAGAGATGCTAATTTCAAAAGCAAGAAAGAGGAGCTGTAGAGAATTTGCAAACAGCCATTTCTAGAAATAAAATATCAGGTCAGAGGCCTTCTCCTTTCCCCTGGCACAACAGATACCAAAGATGTAACAGAAGGGGGAACCCCACCACCTCCACATTTTCTCAAGAGCAGTTTTTAAAAAAATTGTGTAGTCAAATGACTAAGCTGCCTGCTTCAGCTTCCAAGGAAGTTTCATTTCTTACCCTCCAGCTGTTGTTAATGTGTAAAACATTTTTATGCACATCTTTAATTATGGGTGGTTCACAGTGCTGTAGAGCGCATCAGGTTTACAGGACATGGCTGTTTGCTTAGCTGATTATACAGTATGTTTAAGCTGAAAGAATACCAGAGCTCCATCAGATTTAACCTCCGTTTGCCTAATGGTTCCATCTACATGATAATCCAGGGAAGAGCCATCCCAACCCCCCACACCTCGAATCTGCAGTGAAATCCACACTAAAGAAAAATTACTATTTCCTGACTCCCAGATGTGGCAACAAGCTCAGTACAGTGGTGCCTCACACAACGAACTTAATTGGTTCCAGGAGCAAGTTTGTTATGCGAAAAGTTCGTTATGTGAAACGCGTTTTCCCGTAACAATACATGTTAAAAAATATAATTCGTTCTGTAGCATAAAATATGCTAAGATGACATAAAAAAAGATAAATTTTTTGTTATTATTTTTATTTAGATACATCTAAAAACATAATTGTTTTTTAAAACAACACACATTTTTTAAATTTAAAGACAGACTAAGTAGAGTCTAATTTTACAGTGAGAGAGGGCAGTCTCAGCGGCAAAAACTGGGACTTAACTGTTCATTTTTTTTTTTTTTCTAGCATCGGGGAAGCGGCGAGAGTAGCTCCGCCCCCCCAACGCATCAGCAGTAGGCGCCGGGCCCCTGCGAGCCGACGGTCCGCCACTGCACAGGGAGCCAGGCGGAGAGAGGGCAGTTAAGCGCAGTGCCTGCGCGGAAGGATGAAGCTCGGGCGACTTCGTTGTGTGAAACGAAGTTCGTTGTAGGAAGCAAGACATGAAGTTCGTTGTGCGCAGCGTTCGCTGTGCGAGGCGTTCGTTATGCGAGGCACCACTGTATTTCTGGATCAGCACCTTTCTGTAGCATAGTGATTCTCAATCAATATCCTATGGAAAAGTCCATACTATGAAAAAATATAAGGCATTAAATAAATATCTAAAATGTAAAAATAATATAAGGTTCCTTTTACGAAGACGCGTTAGCGGTTTAACGCTCGTAATAGCGCGTGCTAAACCGCCGGACGCACTAGCCGCTACCGCCTCCTCTTGAGCAGGTGGTAATTTTTAGGCTAGCGTGGGGGTTAGTGCATGATTAAACGTTGCGGCGAAGGTCCTAGCACGCCTTCGTAAAAGGAGCCCTATGTGAAAAGAGTGTCCTAAATATCTCCATAACTACTGTTTACACCAGATGTGTTCAAATGTGTAGAAAATGTATAATTATATATCCCTTAAAATACAATTGGAACACAAATACTACTACTATGAATTATTTCTATAGTGCTACCAGACGCACACAGCGCTGCACAGAACCACAAAGAAGATAACAGTCCCTGCTCACAAGAGCTTACAATCTAAACAAATGAATAAAGAACACCCCGATGCCAGTGGAATTTATTTTTTATTTATTTTTATTTTAGATTATTTTCATGAATAGATTCACCCAAAGTGGTTTACAATTCATTGAGTTCTTAAATCTAAAATTTTCAAAGTTTATTATTTAACTGATATACCGCCCATCAGAACTGTCTTGAGCGGTTTATAATTACAGTTAATTTAAATAGAGAATGAAAGGGGTCGATTTTAAATAGGGAGGGGTCGATTTTAGAGGGAAATTAGGGAGATCTCCAATATTTTATAGAAAAGATTACGGGGAAATGGGGAAGGAGAGAAGGGATTTCCAACTCAGGCTGTCTGCATTGGTGAGGGGTAAAAAAACAAACAAACAAACATTGGAGACTGTTTGCGGGCTCTTCAAAGGGTCCGTACTGTGCCACGACTGCGAGGCACCCTTAGTGCAAAACTGTAACTCACCCTCTCTCCTTTCCTCAATGGAGTCAATAGAGGGGACATGTGCAAACCAACCCTCCGCAAAATAGCTCATCATGTCCTGTTTTCTTTTCAAATCCAGACCATACCTTGCTTGCCCTGTCCCAGATCCTCCACTTCCCTTGCCCCACAGGTCATCTGTATCCACAGACAGCATTCAAGGAAAAAAAAAAATGCATGGTCTTTGCCTTTAAAAATATGTAAACATCTGTGGGTTCAAAAGGATGGAACTCTTCTTGTATAAAGAAAGGCTAAAGAGATTAGAGCTCTTCATTTTGGGGGAAAAAGATGGCTGAGGAAGGATATGATTGAGGTCTGCAAATTCCTGAGTGATGTAGAACGAGTAAAAGTGAATCAATTTTTCACCCTTTCAAAAATTACAAAGACCAGGGAACCAGTGAAATTACATGGACATACTTTTAAAACAAATAGGAGAAAACATTTTTTTTCACTCAAAGTATAGTTACACTCTGAAACTCATTGCTAAAGGATGTGGTAACAGCAGTTAGCATAGCTAGATTTAAAAAAAGGGTTGGAAAAAGCTCCTGGAGGAAAAGTCCATAGTCTGCTATTGAGACAGACATGGGGGAAGCCACTGTGTGCCCTGGGATCAGTAGCATGAAATGTTGCTATCATTTGGATTTCTTCCAGGTACTTGTGACCTGGATTGGACTGGTCACTGTGGAAACAGGATACAGGGCTAGATGGGCCATTGAACTGAACCAGTATGGATATTCTTATGTTCTTACCCATCACCTTTCTTTCGAGGAAGACTGTTTTGAAAATTTATTCTTTAATCTCCTCTTCATTCTTTTTTGGTCGCTATTCAGATGAGGCAGTTAAGTGGGGGGGGGGGGGTTTCCCCCAAACCACTGGCGTTATCAGACATCTAATTATGAGTGGCTCTGAGCCCAAAGTTGTTGGGCGCAAGAACTCCGCTCCCTGCCTGGCATCTCTCCCCTCCCCCATATATCTTTTAAATACAGCAGTTCTTCGTCAACAGCGAGCAACAACTCATACATACCTCATGCTGGCTGCAGAACCTTCCCTCTGATGCAACTTCCTGTTTCTACATATGTGGGACCATAACAGAGGACAGGCTCTGGAGCTAGTGCAGCAGGCGTGTACGAGTCACTGCTTGCTTCTGACAAAGAACTGAAGTATTTAAAAGGTTCTTGGGGGGGGGGGGTGTAATTGAGGGATGCCAGGTCAACCTGCAGAAGGAGAGATAGAGAAAAAGATGCCAGGCAATTTCAGCTGGTAGGGCTTGGGGATCCTGTCAGCCACATCACAGGTGTGATGCTATTGCTGCTGTGTAGGCCTTAATAAGTAAGACCCCAAAGTGCTGTATCTAATCTAATCTTCCATTTGTGGGTCGCTCATACCTATTCAGGCTCTAGGCGACTTACGAGGGGAGATGGGGGCAAGAGGAGGGGAATGGGGGCCTTGATAGAGAGGGAGGAGAAAGAAGGGAAAGGGGAAGAGAGAAAAAGAAAAAAGGTTGTCAGGGAGGAGTTATCAACTGCGTCCAGAATAAAGTGTGGCTGGGTTCATTTCTGAGAGAGACATGTTAGTTCAGCAGTCAAAAAGGAAGGTTTTCAGCTTCTTCCAGAATGCTGTGTGGTTGGTTTCTTTTCTGATCATTTCTGGTAGGTCATTCCAAGCTTTTACACCTATGAAGGTGAACATGGAGTGGAACATGTGCCTGTAGTGGAGATTTTTTGTAGAAGGTAGAACTTAGTTGCATTCCGTTTATGATTCTAAAGTTAGACAGGCATAGTAGCACTAGGTGGCACAGGATCTGTTCCCTGGTTCTTAGCACATTCTGCTTTAAAAGATCACACTGAACTTATAATTTTAGTCATTTCTTAAGAGATGGATAGGATTTCCCTCTTCACCCCTCAAAAAAAATTTTCTAAGGGGTTTAGCACTCACATAAGGTGCCATTATTCCCAAAGCTGACCCTTCTTTCTTGTTTCAGCATATCTACTATGTATCTAGAGCAAAAAGCCTGGAGCTGTCTTTAAGAGGCTACCCTCCCTGCTGTCCACCTCTGCAATGCATGGACAAGTGTTGTCTTGTTCAACTGCCTCCGTGGAAGGGGGGTGCTTGCTTTTTTCACTTCCTCACTCATCTAACCCCTAGAATACTGTCCCTGAGAGCTATTAAAATACCAGAAAGACGGTAAAGAAATCTCTTACAAAGAGCTGAAAGGCCTGCTTCTTTTCTGTTATGTAAGACAAAACATAAAGCACCAAAAAGGATGGAGAAACAAATTCTCCTGTGAATGTCCTTCTGCCGGTTCCCCCTCACTGTCTGGCCTATCGGGATGTTAAGGCTTTCCTGCAGTTTGGCCTCAACTGCAAATCCTCTTAAATCCTTGCTGTTAATATTCAGGGATACAGGGGTAGCGTGAAGGGGGTGGAACCTCTCGATAGACTGTCAGCTATTTCACACCAGACTTTGACTGCATTTTCAGATTAGCATTTCCAAAGGCCACTTTAGGAAAAAGCCAAATGTAAATCACACACAAGCACATCCAAGAACACCATCCTGGGTTCCCTTGCTTTTGTCTTACTTTTTGTGTATAAAGAAATTACAAAAATATCAGATACACATCCAACAACATATATACTATTATGCTGTCATACTCAATTCTTACAACTGGTTGGTCTAATGCAGTGGTTCCCAACCCTGTCCTGGAGGACAACCAGCCAGTCAGATTTTCAGGACAGCCCTAATGAATATGCATGGGGCAGATTTGCATGCCTGTCACCTCCATTATATGCAAATCTCTCTCTTGCATATTCATCAGGGTTATCCCGAAAACTTGACTGGCTAGTGGTCCTCCAGAACAGGGTTGGGAACCACTGGTGTAATGGATATAAGAATAGCCTTACTGGGTCAGACCAATGGTCTATCAAGCCCAGTAGCCCATTCTCATGGTGGCCAAGCCAGGTCACTAGTACTTGGCCCAAACCTATGGAGTAGCAACATTCCATGCTACCGATCCAGTGGGCTAACCCAATTTCACACTTGAGGTGGTAGGCCCAGATGTCCATGTGGTTAATAGGGATAGACCAGTCAAATCACATACAAAAATCTGTGAAAATCATTGGGTTTTAACTTAGTCCACTTTTCCTTAGGCAAATATTAATGTCTTGATGCAAAATAAATACAAAAAAATGAGCAAAATTGAGGGTTAGCCAACTTGTCCATAAGACCATCTAATGAATTTTCTAATTTGTTTAGTATAGCTGGGGAGGGGGCAGAGTTTCTAGAAAAAAAATAATTCATCTACAATAGAGTTAAAATGTAAAGATAATACCAATAATGTGCATTTTTAACCTATCCTTAGTTTTCAAAAGACCTAAGATGTGATTATAGATTTTTAAGTTGCTAGTCACCAAAAATCCTTGATATACAGTTTTCTTCAATTCATTTGAAAAATATGTGAATATTGTTTGGGGTAGGGGAGTCATCTTTTTGTTTGTCTTTCTGTCGCTCTTTGGTTATGACTTGATATCTTGAGCTATTTTATATGGCGACTCATGTATATTGGATTATATGTTCATTGTCTTTATGATTCTTATTTTCTTTTGTTACGTCTTTATTGGAAACTTCAATAAAAATTTTGAACTGAAAACAGAAATTTCCCCTCTTAGCTTGAATACTTGGGCTATACAGGTGCTATTTTATAAGTAAATGGTGGCGTCTACTTTTCTTTATAAATACTAGCATATGGTAAGTTATCTTAACACACCTACATTTGCTTTCATAAACATCCATGCTTGATTCGGCCTGATTCTATTTATGGTGCCTAAACATTAGGCACCGAGTAGTGTGGCAATTAAGCATGATTCTATAAGTTAGGCGTACTTTATAGAATCGCACCTAGTGGCACCTAAAATGGGCTTAAGCATCCGTACCCTATTTATGCCAGGATTTTCTTGGCCTAAACGAGTGAGCCTAAGTCCTAAATAGGTGCCTACTTGGAACACATGCTCTTGATCCATTCTCTAACCACGCCTACGTTCTGGTAGGTATCTTGGTCTAGGTGCCTACTTCAAAGTGATAGGTGCCTATCAAGTTAGGCTCCTACAATCCAATTAAGTACAATTTATGTCAATTACAAGGTGCTAATTCTTCATTACTAGCGTCGATTAAGCCTTTTAAATAATTAAGTTAGGCACCTGGGCCTAGATGCACTAAACAGGGTCGGTAAAACCGCGAGGGTCCGCTGCGGTCCGATTTTTGTCCGATGCCCAAAGAGCAACTGATGTTCCAAACAAGTTTGCATGCAAATGTTTTGAGCGGAGGTTTGTCGTAATCCCTGTGCGCTCCCACCAATGAATCGCTGTGAGAGCGACTCTTGCACATGTGCAGGGCCAGCAGGGGAAGCCTGAACAGCTGAGAGGCAAGGGAAGACTCAAAGTAGCTTCCTGCCACTCAGCTGTTTGAGAAAGGAAACTTTTTTTTGTTTTTTTAATGGACACAGATGCTATGCATATGCTACGCACGCACAATATCTGCCCCCATTAACCCCCCCACCAAAAAAAACATCTACAACACAAGCCAAGCTGTCCCCCCTGATGACGAGCCATGACCCACCCACAATGACAATCGCAGGTCCCTGAACCCCTTGATGCCAGCCACTCATAACACATAACAGCGACACACCCAGAGAGACTGGAGGGATGCCCACTCCCTCCTGCCTCTGTGACCCAGTTGTGCATCCGAGCCAGCTGGACCCCCAACATTCCCCCCAGAACTCCCCCACCCCACATGAAAATCCCCCTCCCAGCATCCCAGCAAGACCCCAAAGGACAGTCCTGGTGGGCTGGTGTGTTAGCTCAGAACCCCCTAGCCCCTCCCCTGTATATCGTTGTAGAAGCCGGCAAGAGGGATGCCCACTCCCTCTTGCCAACAGGTCCACCTTTTCAAAATGGTGGGCCTTCCCCTTTCCGGTGCATCCTGAGATGTACCAGGGATGAACCTAAGGCCTTGCTTGGCCTGGATACCTTAAGCCCCTCCTATGGGAGGGGCCTTAGGCCACCTTCCTGGTGCACTGTCCATATCAGGCTCCATAGAGGACTTCACTCTCATGTGTGAAAATACTGCCTGTTTGTCCTAGGAAAAAAAATAATAGTAACACCATAATACTGTATAGTAGAATAAAATGCAATCTGGCCCTTCCAAGTTTGCCAGTAAGGCTGCTGTGCAAAATATCCAGTCTCCTCTTGTTCACTGAAGTATAGAATTTATTCATGGTCACTCCAGTCAGCTCATCCTAATACATACTGTTATTATGGTCATAGCTGCCCTCTGTTACTGGCTACGCCCATGGTTCACGGTGTTACCAGTGCACGTTTCTACTTTCCCATCGCTTTATGAGAGTAATTATCCTCTATGTTTATCCCAGGCCAATATGAAGTCTGTAATTGGTTTAGCCACCACCTCCCACTCGCCAACCTTTTCATGAAAAGAAACAAGACTTCAGAGTCTCTCTCCTTGGAACGTCATATCATGGTCCACAACTTCCACTCCCTTATGCCACCCTTGGGAACTCTGTCCATGATCTCAGGCTGCAGGGTGTGTCACTAGTGACTGAAAAGATTTCTAGGACTCCCCCTGTCAGTTCTTCAGGAAACACAGACACAAACATTACTTTGAAAGGGATTTGTTTTTTTGTAGAGTGGAAAGGAGTAGTCTGCTTTCAGTTTGGTCTTCCACAGAATTAATCCTCTCTTGAAGTCCTGGGATTGTGGATTGTATACCCAAGGCAGTGTAAACAAACTCACAGCTTTTTCAGGTCTGTACTGATAGTAGATTTGCTGTTCTTTGAAACACAGCTTCCAAAATGAAAGATGGGTAGACCTGTCATGTCTCAGCTCACAATATGGGTAAACTGAGAGAGCAGGCTGGGGCATCCAGCTTATGATTGTGGCTCACTTACAGACCATCTGACCTTTGCATTTGGCCCACTTCCTTTCAGGAGAAAAAAAAAAAAATTAAACCAACTAGCTGCCACAGATCTTGAAAAACTCCAAATCTGTTTGGTGGATATTAAGTCACAATTTCAGGAGAGAAGAACAGAGTTTGATGCGTATGAATCATGCTATAATTACCTTAAAATTCATGCAGTCTACATACTTACAGATTTCAGATCGCGTGATCCAATATAAAAAAAAAAATGTGAAACTCGCACATGCATAGATTTTGGATTATGAGTGTCCACTGTTTAAAAAAACAAACAAACCTAAACTTGGACGCTCCTGTTCCAGGCTCTCAGATGTCAGGTCTCCTGAGCTTGTACATTGAGGAACACTAAGAGGCAGTGATTCCATTTAATTTTTCTCTCTCTTTGTGCGTTCTTAGGTAAATATACCACCTATATTAATGCACATAATTTGAGCAGTAGCAATAACACAAATCCAGCAAAATGCGTTGTCCAGCGCAGTGCTTCTCAACCCAGGCTTTGGGGCAATCCCAGCCAGTCCCTGTTTTCAGGATGTCCATAATGCATATGCATAAGACAGATTTGCATATTTGCATACCAAGGCGGCAGTGTGTGCAAATCAATCTCAGGCATATACACTGTGGATATCCTGAAAACCAGATTAGCTGTGTATGCTCCAAAGAATAGACTGAGAGCCACTGATCCTAAGACCTAAATCCCTACAGTGGAAAAAAAAAAAAAAGCATTAGGGAGCTACATGAAAGCTTGCTCTTTTCTTTCCGGTAAACACGATGAGGATGACGCAGGTAACAGACCAGTGCTCTATTTACATAACTAGAAAGCAAACATAGCATGACTGCCAAATTACTAGATCCAACTCGGCTTTATGAGAGAAGTTGTTTGTTCAATGCCACAGAGGGAAAACAACCTGTATAGCCCTTCAGTAGAAAAGGTGACATTCTTTATGGCAGCACCACGTCACTCGGCTCTACAATCCAGAGTGTGTGAATGTGCTGAGGCACACGCACACCTGTGTACACTGTGGCTTAGCCTCTCCATGCTAATTTCGTATTTACCACCACCCACATGCATATGCAGACCCAGGGTCTATTACTAGGGCACCAAGGGAATAATCTCCTTTCACAAGAGGGGGTGTAACCTCTCTGCTCTAGCAACGGGCGAGCTACTTTAAAAGGCTGATCTGTGACGCATTCGGAAACAGCATCCCCTGAAGGACTTTTCATAGGAAAAGTCAGTCCAGCGATGTCAATGAAACCACTGACGCTAATACGATGAGATAAAAAAAAGAGCAGACCAGCCTTTCACAGCTCCTGCCTTCAATTCTCTCTTGCTGTCTTATTTTCTTAAGATACAGGCACTGCTGGTTTCTGCTCCAAAGAAAACAGGCCTCCAGGGCCTCCCATCAGCTGCTCTTCACAGGTAACTAGATCCAGGACAGTGCTGCAGAGAAGGGTGACCTGGATAACGGCATCAAGAAATAAAAACATAATGCAGAGCAAGTCTGGCACAAGTATCAGAGACAAGTACAACAGCCTGTGAAGAGATAAAGACAGAAATGGATCTATTTGCTGATAACAGAGCTGAGGCTGGTCTTTCATTAGCTAGATAAGCCTCACTTCCTCCCTCTCATCCACCTTCAAAGGCGACTGTGCTGTCCATAGAGAGCACCACTTCACCACTAGTGCACAAGTACAACCAGTAAGTCATACCAGTTAACTGCTGGACCGCCATTAGTTGAAGAACCTAAAAAACTGAAAAACTGAAAAAAACTGAAAAAAAAAAACTGTCAGTGCAGAACCAGAGAAATTACTCCACACACTGCTATAAATGGGGCAAACCTTCATTAATTTTTTCCAACATGCGGGTGAAGCTGGTTTAAATACTACTGTGAAAATAATTTCCTTTGCAGCTTTAAACCCTTCTGGATCCTGTCTTTGAGCTTAGGGTTTTAGAATGACACACACCTCCTCCAAAAATATTTTTAAAAATAAATAGTTAATACTTAGCTCATGACAAAAGGGAAATTATTGCAAAGCGCTTTACTGCCATAAAAAGGACCCCTTAATTTCTTGCTTTTCCAAATTTGAGCTCCAGGAGAGTTACAGGCAAGGTACTGTGGTCATTCCCCCACTTTAGAGGGTTTTATGGGACCAGCCGCAGCCTCAGGAGCAGGCTTCATTGTCCTGCCGGTACTCCATAATGAAAAGTTGGCCTTGGGCCTACACTACATAGACAGTTTGGATGTGAACTGGCAGAGAAAGGAACTCGGAGACCAAGAAAGAAAGTATAATCTCCTCTTTAAACGTCCTATCAACCCTGCTTATGAATAAGGATTTTTTGCAGTTTTTGCCTATGCTAAAAATACTTAGGAGTCCTTTCATCAAGCCAGAGCAAGCATCAATGTGTACTTACCGCAGCTTAAAATAGTGTTTCATAGGGCGCACTGAGGCATTCTGCGGTACCTTTGACAAGTGTGCACACTAGTAGGATTGCCAGATTTCCTCTATTAAAAAAAACAAAAAACAAAACACCTGGTCTCACCCTATTCCATTCCCGCCCCCACATGAACCTCCCTGAGATTGGGACCGTGTCTGGAGGGCGTCTGCACAGACATCAACGCAATGACATCACATGCATGCATATGACATCATCGGGTTGACATTCACACATGCGCAGATGCCCTCCAGATGCGGCCCTGAAGTTCGGGATTTCCAAAACTTGGACAAATGGCCTGGTTTTGGAAATCCCTCTGGGCGCCCAGACAGTCCTCTAAAATAAAGGACATGTCCGGGTTTTCCTGGACGTCTGGTAACCCTAAGCACTACCAATGCACTAAAAATTATAATTTATTTTTTCACTGAGAGGACATGTCTGGGGGCAGAGAATGGGCACCTCTATGCAAGTTAGCATGTTGGCATTGCCGCACTCTTTACTGTAGGCTTTGTGCGAGTCTCTACCACCTCCAAAATAGGTGGCGGTAGAGGCTCAATGTGCTAATGGAAAACCCCTCCCTGAAATTTGGTCATTTTACGTGGAAAGACCCACCTAAGGGCGCTGTAAGACTACTTTTTTTTTACTGCAGTTTGATAAAAGCGCCCTGTAGTCATTTATTCTATGTGTGGAAGACCAAACTAGTTCATGAATTAAAATAGCCCGCCTGTGCTTGCTGATTAGGAAAGCTGAAGTCCTAGGTACAAAAACAAAAACAAAAAAAAAAATCCTTAGTGTTTGGATGCAATTGGCCAATCCCTCTTTTTGGGTCCGATGGAATTGCCTCCATGACTTGATGGGTCTAGAACAAAGACATGCCCATCTTAATTACAAATGGAAGCAACTATTCTTGCAAATTTGAGAGTCTTATATTCAATATTTAGCACTCAGGGCCAGGAGCGTAGTACTTACCATATTTTTCACTCCATAAGACGCACTCTTTTCCACCCAAAAGTAGGTGAAAATCTCGGTGTGTCTTATGAAGCGAAGGTACAAATTTTGTTATCCCTGTACCATTGTAAAAACCCGCCTGCCGCATCACCTTTTTAAACCCGCCCACCCACTGCTGCACCACCTTTTTTTAACCCCCCACCCCCTGCCCATCGTCATTTAACCTGGTGGCCCAGCGTTCAGAACGTGAACTCACATGCCTTGAGCATGCGTAGATGCTCAAGGCCCAGCAGACGAGGAGGCCGATCTTCGGGGTGCCCAGATGAGGGTAAGAAGCGGTGGGGGGGGGGTGCCGAATCGTGTCGGGGAGGGGGGGTGCCGGATCATGGCGGTGGGTGCCGGATCGCGGGGGGAGGGTGCCGGATTGCAAGGGGGGCGCTTGTAAATCGAGCCATGCTCGGTTTCCGAGGCACCGATTTTGCAAATGTTTTGCTCGTCTTGCAAAACACTCACAAAACGGTGTACTCGTAAACTGAGGTACCACTGTATATACTTTTTTTCTTTGTATGTTTTGTTGGGATTGTTTCTACTTTGCTAATAAAAAAAGATTTAAAATAAAATAGCCCGCCTGTGCTAATATTTTCAGGGGGCCCTTTCAGGCATACACAAAAAAGCTTTTCTGGTCAATCAGCAACAGCCCATCGTTAAACATTATTTCTGCACCAAGTGCAGGAAGCTCTTCACAGTTTAAGCTATGATCCCTTTTTAAGTCCCCGGCTGAGGTAATCAGTTCCTTCAGAACCAAACTGCTAAATGAAATGGCTGAAATAAGGATTTTGTTTTTAGCTTTGCTTCAGTTCCATGGTACATTCACAGAGACCAAACAAAATGGGGGAAATAAACAAACAAACAAAAGCCAGATGACATAAAATGATGTCTGCGTAATTTAATGGTGCCACACCAAAACCCAGAAGCCCCTGAAAATGCTAGTCTTTTCTCCAGGCAATGCAAGGGTTGGGTTTCTTAATTAAGAGCTTAAGCGGAAGGCCAGGCTGAAGGCTCATATCTGATCTATAAGTTCTCTAAGGAATAGGTAAGAGAGAAAAATCAAAACAGAATAATCTTTCTAATCCAGCACTGGCAAACAAGTAAACACCAAGGCAACATCTTTAACAATGTCAGGATATAACTTATATTTACTAGTTCTTTAGATCCATGCCATTTGTAGGTGGCGGTAAGCGTCCTACCATTGTCTAACCAGCCAATCGGGATACACATTTAACCCCCCCCCCAAAAAAAAAACAAAAAACAACAAAAAAAACCCCACCCCTATGCAGGCCGCCTACACTGTAAGTGTCTGTCGCTGTTGAGGGAGATGCGTAGGGACACATGGCTCACCCATGGCTAGGTGTGGCCTTGGGTGAGCTTAGGCTCAGGCCATGATAGGCATCTGAAATGTAGGCCAGCAAAATGCTAGTCTACATTTCAAATAGATGCGACCGCTGAGCCAATCGCAGAAAGGGAATCTCCCTGCTGTGATCAGTTTAACAGCTGTAGCAGGGAACCCATTCCCCCCAACAAAGTCAGCTGGAAAGAGGGATGCTCACTCCCTCCTGCCGGAACCCCTGAAGGTCCCTACCCCCGAATGTCCACGGCAGGAGGAGTGCCCAATTCCTCCTGCTGCAATGGTGAACCCTCCCAACACAGTCTAAGGCAGGAGGGATGCCCACTCCCTCCTGCCGCTGGCCCCATCAACACCCAAATGCCACCAAACACTCCCCGACTCCACACCTAACACTCCCCAACACCCCCAAGATCCCCCCGACACCCCCAAGGTCCCCTTGCTACCCTCACGACACCCTCAAGGTCCCCCTATCACCCCAAACCTCCTTCCCTTTATCTGATGGCTGGCAAATGGGATGCCTATTTCCTCCTGTCGGCAGGCCCGCCACTGCAAAATGGTGGGACTTCCCCTTCCCAGTGCATTCTGGGATGCACCGGGGAGGGCCCTGATTGGCTCAGATGTCTAAGGCTCCTCCCATAGGAGTTTTAGGTTGTCCCAGGAGATTCCGATTGGCCCAGGTGTGGCCACTAAACTGTTTTCCGTGATTAGCTTAGAGGCAACTCAATTCTCTAACCGGCACCTGTGACATGGACGCCGGTTAGAGAATCTGGGTGGTTATAAGGGATTAGGTGTCTGTCCATCAGGACAGGCACGATTCTATATAGGATACCTGTGTGTGATTCTCAAAAGCTGCCCTATACAGAATCAGGCCCAAAATATATAGAACAGGTTGAGAATGGTATGGGGGCAAAGTAACTCTCTGAAAATTTAATTGGAAAAAGTAGATACATTTTGGAGTTGGGGAAATACTGGTGAAAATACAAACAGTTAAAAAATGGGCCAAATTGGACCAGGGCATCCAATTAAACAAAACAAAGCCCAATGTATTTCTAAGGGAGAAGCAGTTACAGCTACTATGTAGCTGCCAAATTGCACCCCTATAAGCCCAAGGTAGAGAAAACGAGAGGGCACTCTCTAAACTTGAAAGGGGATAGATTCCGTACAAACTTAAGGAAGCTCTTCTTCACCCAGAGAGTGGTAGAAAACTGGAACTCTCTTCCGGAGTCTGTTAAAGGGGAAAACACCCTCCAGGGATTCAAGACAAAGTTGGACAAGCTCCTGCTAAACTGGAACGTACGCAGGTGAGGCTGGACTCATTTAGAGCACTGCTCTTTGACCTGGGGGCTGCCGCGTGAGCAGACTGCTGGGCACGATGGACCACAGGTCTGACCCAGCAGCGGCAATTCTTATGTTCTTAACCGCCCCCTCCGTCTGAAACAGAGAAACGACTCTGCTGCATTTCTTCAGGAAGAGCTCTTCAACTGGAAACTGCACGTAAATGCTCCTACAGTCACTTCATCCCTCAGCTTTGGAATTATTTGCCCACACAACTCGGATCCCTGGATTCCCTGACGACTTTCCAAAAAGCAATAAAGACCTTCCTCTTCTGTCAACTGTTCTGTGCCTGAAATTAGTTAGGAGGAACTGAGACAATGAAGTCCTCAAGCGATAAGAACAGATATATGAACTGCCAAGATAAACAAGACTACACTACTGCTTGACCTCCCCTCTATTTACCTCCAACATGCTTTTCAGTCCATGCCCTGCTATGCTCATTCTGTTACAAGAGTCTCCGCCTCTAAACTATGTATGCCCTTATTCCACCTGATATCCCTCTGTACATAGAAACATGATGGCAGATAAAGGCCAAATGGCCCATCTAGTCTGCCCATCCACAGTAACCATTATCTCTTTCTCTCTCCGAGAGATCCTAGGTGCCTATCCCAGGCCTTCCTGAATTCAGATACAGTCTCTGTCTCCACCACCTCTTCCGGGAGACTGTTCCACGCATCTACCACCCTTTCCGTAAAATAAAGTATTTCCTCAGATTACTCCAGAGCCTATCACCACTTAACTTCATCCTATGCCCTCTCGTTGCAGAGTTTCCTTTCAAATTAAAGAGACCCGACTCATGCACATTTATATTACGTAGGCATGTAAACGTCTCTCTATCATATCTCTCCTCTCCCGCCTTTCCTCCAAAGTATACAGATTGAGATATTTAAGTCTGTCCCCATACACCTTATGACGAAGACCACACACTATTAGCATGTTAGCCTCACTATGTACCTAGATCCTATGCCATTGTTCCTCGATGATAAAATTGTTAAGCCTATAATATTGTACCTAGTCCCCCTATTATTCTGTTACCCTCCCGTTTTTTCTGTAAGCTCGTTCTCAGAATCGGCGTTTGTTCTTCCGTTACCCACCTTGAGCTTTCTGGGAGGGTGGGAAAATTAAATCGAAATAAATAAAATTTCGCAGCATAGAAACATACAGTGAAATACAGATAAGCTGTAACTTAATGCAATGTTCTAAGAGTAGTCTTATGCAACAGTACATTGTAATGCTATGACTGTAAAACTGTCTGAGCTCTTTGGGGAGGACGGGATTAAAAAAAACCAACAACAAATAAATAAATAAATAGCTCATCTCAAAAGGTCTCTCTCCTCTTTTTTTTACTCTCATGGTCACAACACAAACACTAACGCAGCAACACATTCACAACTGGACACATACTTAGAAACATGACAGCAGATAAAGGCCAAATGGCCCATCTAGTCTGCCCATCCGCACTAATCATTATCTCTTTCCCTCTCCGAGAGATCCCACGTGCCTATCTCAGGTCTTTTGAATTCAGACACAGTCTCAGTCTCCACCACCTCTTCTGGGAGACTGTTCCAAGTATCTACCACCCTTTCTGTAAAAAAGTATTTCCTTAGATTACTCCGGAGCCTATCACTTCTTAACTTCATCCTCTGCCCTCTCATTGCAGTTTCCCTTCAAATGAAAGAGACTTGACTCGTGCGTATTTACATTACGAAGGTATTGGAAATAATACATTAATAGTGCATGCCTTGCATGCTTTCCCAACCATGACCCCACTCTTCCCCCACATACGGTTGTCACCCAGGAACACTGCAAGGTGGAAACGCATCCTTTGCGGCATGCCCCCCAAGGTGGCCCCAGCAGCTCTCATCTCTCTCACATTGCGCTAGCAAGGGAAGCCAATGGATGGGGAGCAATTCTGGTGTCCCAACTTCTCTTGTGCCCTGAGCAGCTGCACCAGCTACACATAGCTGACCACTGCTCAGCTAGTACCCCCTTATCCCTAAGGGCTAGGTTCTGAGTGATTCAGAGGTATATCACTCTGTTGTAATCTTGCTGTCAAACCTAGTGAGTGACCCTTATCCTGTAGCTTTAATTATGGTTGCTATGTATAGTAATAATGACTGAACCGTGTAGTTTGCTAATTATTGTTGTGTGTATGACCTCTCAGTGATGACACAGCATGGCTATACCTGTTGCCTTGGGACAGTGACACACTGTAAAAGCCATCCTTTTCAGTATCTGTGACATCTAATGGGTTAATAATTTTCATACTTGGCTTCACGATATCATCCTTTCCAAACCAACAAAATATATGCACGCCACGCCATCAAAATCACCTCTTTTCTTTCCCCTCCAGATCCGATAACCTACGCAGACAATACAGATGCACACATAAAGAGGTGATGGAAATAATTCAATAAACTATATGCTCAGAGTTCTTTCCTCATCCATTTTGGAGAAGTCTTGATATTAAATGATTACGACAACTTTCATAGCTATGAAAGCAAATCCCTCATGGAAGCATATGGCTATACAGGCCTTAAGAAATATCTCAAAAAAGAAACCCCTTCTAGTCACAAAGGCTTCCAAAGAGATGGCCTGGACGTCCAGATAGACAATTTCCAAAAAACAAATTCTTAAGACATATTTTTTAAAAATGGGCATTTTTCCACTGCCGACTTTGGGTGTCTAGCTCCATACGTACAAATCAGACTTCAACATATGTTTTGATTATGCCCCGATCACTACCTTAACATAATCTCAAAGGTCCTGGTAACTTATTCCACATTATTGCAACTCCCTATATCTTCCTTGTCCAGCCACTATGATAAAACAACTCCAGACCATACAAAACACCGCCCTCAGATTGATCTACTCACTCAAAAAATATGATCACATAACAACTGCCTTCTTAGACTCTCACTGGCTACCCATACAAGCACGAATCCAATTCAAATTCCACTGCCTGATATTCAAAGCATTACACGGCTCTTCCCCCTCCTATCTAAACAACCGCTTAAACCAAATCTCCACCTCAAGACACAGAAGAACCTCGAACCCTTTCGCCTTCCCCCCACTCAAAGGCACACAACGCAAGAAAATGTTTGACAACCTTCTGGCAACACAAGCAGCAAAAATCAACCATTCCATCTCCAATCTTATGACAATATCAGACAACTTCAAAACATTCAGAAAAGAAATCAAAACCCTGCTTTTCAAAAAATTCATCCAAATATCTTAACCCCTCCTCTTTTACCTCCAGAAGATTCACCTGCCTTCAGATAACCTTCCCCCAAATTACCCACCTTAACACCTTCCAATTAAACAAATACCATAAATAGATTGTAACCTACCCTCTCTAACTGCATTCCATATGTATTTTTCATACAGTTCTTCACTGTCAGTTTAATTTCCATCCTATAAGTTCACATAGAATTTTTCTTTTTTCAACCATCTTTATTTTCTCTTCTTTATTAATTTCCAGGTACTTTAGTTAGATTGTGAGCCTTCGGGACAGTAAGGGAATTTTTTTAAGTACCTTCTTACTTCTCATTTATAATCTTAATGTATATTTTCTTCAAACCGCTTAGAACCTAACGGATGTAGCGGTATATAAGAAATAAATTACATTACATTACATTCTTGCTGCAGCCACTGAAAAAGCTGACTGACCTGTTGCCATTTATCATATCGTATCAATCTTCAAACTCATAGCAGTTTCTGATCTCAGTTTTCTACCAGGTAAATAAATAGCAAGTGCTTATTCTAAATATGACAGTGTTTAACCCTACAAAACTCAATGAACTACTAACATTGCTTTATACTAGACCCTCCATCCTGAAGCTGTTTCAGAATTGGAGTAGAGAGTTGCGCGAGGACAGAAACCCCACCTGTCCCTGCCAAAATCCCACCCATCCCCGTGAGGAATCCCCTCCGTCCCTGCCCGTCCCTATAAACTTTAGAAATAGTTATTTCATTTAATTATCCTACTGAATTAAAGGCTCTGGTAGAGACCCATTTACAAATAAGCAAAGACACTTTATTAATTTGGAAATATTAATTAGAAAGAATACATACTTTGTAAACGGGTTTCTACCAGAGCCTCTAATGGAAATATAAAATATAAATACTCAGCTGATGAGGACCCCCCAAGCTCTCAGCTGAGGACTTCCTTTGCAGTTGGCTGGGCGTCCCTTTTGCCAAGCTTGGCAGGCAGCAGTAGCATCCCTGAGTCACAGATGCTGACACCTCAGTGGCTCATGGATGCTGCCAGCAACTGCTGCACTTGGTGGAGGGGAGTTCTGGCCATCTCTAGAGGAGGTCCTCTGCTGGCGGTGCTTGGGGATCCCCACCAGCCACAGCAAGGGTCAACAAGTACTTCAACACTGTAGAAATAAAAACAGAAATGCATTTCCTTTTCTTTTGAACACAATACAAAAGACATCTGTATATACATTTCCCAAAGCTAACATATTTTAGTCAATAAATTCCGTTTTTTACCTTTGTTGTCTGGAGACTTATTTTTCCATCAAGTTGGTCCCAGTTTCTATTTTCCACTTTCCCATCTTTTGTAAATTCTTCTGTTGCTATCCATTGGTTCCTCCTACCATGGCCCAGCATTTATCTCCAGAATCACGTGCAGCATTTTTTGCCCCTGCCTACCAGCCCCATGCCCAACACTTCTCCTTCTATCACCCCTCTCCAGCACCATGACATATCTCTCCCTCCATTCCCTTCACCACTATGTCCAACATTCCTCCCTCTTGCAGCCATTTCAATCTGTCCCAATGATCCCTTTCCACCACAATATTTCTCCCTCTCATCTGTACCTCCCTCCCTCCGACCAAAAATTCTCCTTTCTTCCATTCCCCGTGTACATGACCATCTCTCTTTCCCTCTCACTGACACCCCCACACCCTATTCTCCCTTTCCATTGCCTCCCCCACCTCAATATCCCTTTCCCTCCCTTCCTCCATCCTCTCTCCCAAGTTCATGCCTTGTGTCCAGAAACGCACTCTCTCCCCCCTTTTGTGTCCCGCGTTTGCCTCCAATGTTCGACCCCCTTCTGTCCTACGTTTGCCTCCCACATTCGTGTCCAGCCCTCATCTTCCAGCAAATTACTTTTCAGCAACTTTCTCTGAGAGATGTTTAATGGAAGGCTTTGCGTCAGTCATGTGCAGCGTGCAGGGCTCGTTGCCCTACATGCTGGCACGTAACTGATGCAAAGCCCTCCCTCTGACGTCAGCGCCGACATCGGGGAAAACTTCTGGTCAGCTATGTGTGCTGCTGCAGGGCAGGTAGGAAAAGATGCCGAGCCTCGCGGCTCTAGTTGTATCCAACCCCGCAGGATCCCCGAGACCACAAGGGGGATCCCCACAGGATCCCCGTGACCTGAGGGGGCGTCCCCACAGGATCCCCACGACCTGAAGGGGGAACCCACGGGATCCCCGCGGATCCCGCAGGATTCCCATCGTCCCCATGCAGCTCTCTAAATTGGAGTCATTGAAACACATTCACTCCCACCAGAACTCTAGCCACTGCATTTTGTATTATTTCTAGTGGTCGTAATCTATATTTTGCAATTTCTAAATATAAAGCATTACAATAATCAATCTTGCAGAGTACTAAACTCTGTAAGACACTTTGAAAATCACTCAGATATTAAAGGTTTTAACTTCCTCAAACATGCATCTAATTATTCAATAGCAACTACAATATTTCTCTTGCATAACTGCCACAGCTTTCTTTCAAGCACACTAAAGTTCTATTATTTAGTACTGTACATTCTTGTCTAGAACACAGCATGAGAATATCTGCCCAGCATAATCTTATTTTGGGGATAAGATTATTTAAAAAAAAAAATGGGGATAAGATTATTTTTAAAAAAAATGACAAACAGATGTGAAAATCATGCAATTGCATTCATTTCAGAGAAGTTTTAAACTCCCAGCTACCCACAAGCGAGGGTGGGGTGGTCCTGCGAGTTGCGTCAGGGTGCTTCAATGACAGGAGGCTGCCCAAAGCAACAAGACAGCAGCAGTGACAGCTCCTACACATGGCGAAAATGGAACCAGCCATGGGATCCAGTTTGATTTTCATCATTTTCAAGAGTTTGAATACTATTTACATTCTAAGGCTTCACACTAGAGAATGACACGGTGACAAAATTCATCACCGTTCCCGTCCCCGCGGATAACCGCGGGAAATAATCCCATGTCATTTTCTAGTATCTATTTCAACCTCAATCCTTCTACACCAGCATTCTTCAAAGCAAAGCTTGCGGGTCAGTGGTTGTGGCCATTCTTACTCTGATTTTTCCCTCTCTCCTTAAAGAATGAAATGAAGATGGTTTCCCGCGGTTATCCGCGGTGACGTGAATGGTGATGAATTTTGTCACTGTGTCATTCTCTACTTCACACCAAGTTTCAGTTCAATTGATGCATACTAGCTAAAGCCATCCTGGCCTCTGGATGGACAGATAGTTGGAAATTAATCAAGCCCTAGGCACATTTTATTTATTTATTTTACTTTACTTTACATGAAAAGCTCTTAAAAAGCAAAATGCCAAATCAGACTTCAACACAGTTCCAACAAATATTTAAAACAGTCACTTGGGGGCCATTGGAGACATTTGTAAAAAAATGATCACTAGCCTTTAATTTCTAAAAGGAAGTTCACATACATCCCGGGAGGGTGGGGGTGGGGGGGGGGGAAACATACTTATAACATCTGTATGAGATAAAAGTGCTGTTTATTTATACCATTTGTTTGAATATTATATTGCCCTTTGTATTTATTACACAATTAATAAAGAGTTTAAAAAAATAAAATAAAAAACAGTCGCCGTGTTATTTGGCACTTCAGCTCTGGGATAAAGAATCTCTCATTGAAGAGAACCACACTGCACTTTCGTGGCATTGGCTGTTTCTCCCCCCCCCCCCCCCACTTCAGAGTAAGATGACATTCATTTGGGAACCAGATTTATTCCCAGGACCCTTCAGCATTCCCCAGAATCCATTGTCTCCAGATGATTCACAGGCTTGTTACCACTGAAATTCCAGCCTCCCAGTGAATAGAGCACATTGGAAAAAAAAAAAAAGACCTTTGATGTGTTGATTGCATTCGTGCCAGTAACTCATTCTTATCTCTCCCCTTTCAGGCTAAGTTTATCCAGGCTGCCTGTATGAATGAACATCCCCAACACACACACAAAGAAGCTGAGCACAGCCCAATTCCATCCCATGGGAGGAAACCACTGAACAAAACTGGCAGTTTTCAATGTGATAAACCCAGCCATGTTCCCCTTCCCCCACCGGATTGTACTGTTTTTCCTACACACCCTTTTCCTCTCAACTAAGGGTCACACCTACAAATATTAAGGGCTAGATTCACTAACCTCCATTAGGGTTCCTGATCCATGGCCGATCCATGCAAGCCCGACAAATTTACAAAACAAAAAAATTTAAATGAGGGCGATTGGAGGAACGCATCCCTCCAACCGCACGGATCGTTAGTGTGCGATCCCGATGCATGCGCAGACCATCTGTAGATGGTCTGCGCATGTGTCTAAGAGCCGCAAACTTTTTTTAAAACTTTTACTAGCCCAGCGAGCTCCGGGTTAAAACCAGGGCACTCACTGACATCCCCCAATGAACTGACATGGGGGACTGACCCCCCACTACGCCAGCAAAAAATCAGCAGGGGTATGTACACTCCATCCTGCCACCAGATGCCCCCCCATGCCAGGTGCCATCCCCAAAACTTCCTCTACCCTCCCCCCCCCCAAAAAGGCAGAAGGGATGCCCACTTCCTCCTGCCACCGAGGCTCCCCTGAACCTCCTCCCCCCCCCCCCCCCCCCGCAGTACCTGTCTGAAGAGAGCAAGAGAGAGGCTCAGTCTCTCCAGCTCTGAGGCCCACCATTGGCAGGAAGGAGTGGGCATCCTACCTTCCTTTTTTGGGGGTGAAGGAGGGAGGTAGGGGATTGTTCAGGGGGTGGGGGGCTCTGTTGGTAGGAGGGAGTGGGCATCCTTCCTTCTGTTTTTGCTGCCACGGGGGGGGGGGGGGAGAGGAAGTATGCATTCCTCTTGCCTTTTTCACATGGTATTTAATATCGTGTTGTCAGAGTTTTGAGCATCAGGGCCGCAGTGGTTTCTCTAAAACAATAAAAACAGCTGTCAGCCTTGGTTCACCCATAGACCTATCAATTAATCTTGTATAGAGAAAGTTATGAACTTTACATAATTTGACACCACGGGCAATCTTTTACTAAAGATTAGCACATGCGATCTGCCACAGGACTTATTTCATTCCTATGGGCCCTACTACAGATAACATGCATAATCATTGGTAAAAGACTCCTTATATGTATGCATGCATACATAATCTAAGATCTAGATCAAGATCCTTACTACCTGTCTATGAATGCTCCAAACAGACCTAGCTTTCATAACTATCAGTTTTATGTGGATTTAGCTCATGTCTTTTCATTGTCATTCATCAACTACAGTTGCATGCTCTTCACCCAAGAAATGGGTAAGATTATAATATGGATTGGAATTGGAACCCCCGAGTATGCTGACGAATCAGAGAAACTGAAACAAATCTCTGTTAACACTAGAAGATGTAATGTGGCAATTTAATAAATTGAACAGTAGCAAATCTCCTTGACCTTATGGTATACAAGGTCTGACAATTATCATATATATTCAAATATAAACTGAGATTTTGGGGCCAAAAAAATAGCCCAAAAATGGGGCTCTCAGTTTATATTTGAGTCTACACTTGAGTATATCTCTAACTACTGTAGTTTAAAAAAAATATAAAAATTTAAACCTACTGGGGGGGTTTAGCTGTGGGGAATAGAGTCAAGGGTTAGGAGCAGGCCTGTCAGGCAATTGATTCCTCCAAGTGGCAGCCATGGTGGTCCTCCATGCTGTTTGTTGGCTGCCAGGAGGAGGGGAAAGTGAGGAGGCAGTGGCGCATCCAGATTGTGAGCAGCCCTGCTTCAGTACCAGTCCTGCTAAACCCTCCACTTCCATCCCAAATCTCTCCCCATCACCTTTTATCATTTAGTTCTTCCAACACTACCTACCAGGGGCTCTGGGGAATGGAGTCACGGGCAGGTCCGACATGCATGCAGGCAGCCGATTCCTCCCAACAGCAGCCATGACGGTCCTCCATGCTTTTTGCCAGCTGCCAGGAGGGGAGAGTGAGGAGCCCTGCCTTCGGTCCCAGTCCCGCTAAACTGTCTAGCAATAATGAAGCCAGACTCCATGGGTCCTTCCCTTTTGCCAAATCACTACAGGCTCTGCTGGGCTTGATCCCACCCCTCAAAATCATGAAGTAACTTCAGAAGGGGGGCGGGATCGAGACCATCCAGAGACTTTTCTTAGAAATTTTTTTTTAACCTAATGCTCCTCTTAGATTTTCAGATCACCCCCCACATGTAGAGGTCTAAGGAAGAGGTTATTTTCTCTACGCAGCTTTTTTCTTTTATATATCTTATTATAACTAATTTTTATGCGAGATCTTCCTCTGTTTTGCTTGAACAAGTGATTTAACTTGTAATTATGGTTGAAATTAAAACTTTAAAAAAAAAAAGAAAACTAAGATGATGAGAATGTTATAATGCGCTTGTATTGCTCCATGGTGTGGGCAATTCCGGCCCCTTCATAACGGAATTAGAAAACATACAGAGAAGGGCGACGGAAATGATAAAAGGGAATGATGGAATGACTGCCCTATGAGGAAAAGCTAACGCAGCTAGGGCTCTTCAGCTTGAACAAGAGAAAGCTCGGGAGAGATATACTAGAAATCAATAAAATACTATACTAGGACTAGGGGAGCATACGATAAAGCTATTAAGTAGTAGATTTAAAACAAACCAGAGAAAATATTTATTCATTCAGTGTGTAATTAAACTCTAGAATTTGTTTCTGGAGAATGCAATGAAATCAGTTAGCTTAGCAAAGTTTTTAAAAAGTTTTAATAATTTCCTAAAGCACAAGTCCATAAGCCATTATTAAGATGAACTGGGAGAAATCCACTGCGTAGGATAAGCAGCATGAAATCTGTTTTACTCCTTGGGATCTTGCCAGGTAATTGTGACCAGGGTTAGCCTCTGTTGGAAACAGGATTGATGGACTTTGGTCTGTCCCATACTATTAACATACCATATTTGTTACTATCCACTATAACAGTGGTTCCCAACCCTGTCCTGGAGGACCACCAGGCCAATCAGGTTTTCAGGCTAGCCCTAATGAACATGCATGGAGCGGATTTGCATGCCTGCCACTTCCATTATATGCAAATCTCTCTCATGCATATTCATTAGGGCTAGCCTGAAAATCTGATTGGCCTGGTGGTCCTCCAAAACAGGGTTGGGAACCACTGCACTATAACAAACATCTGGATTGGTTTTCATTGCCAATTGTGTACCCTTTATTTACCGTATTTTTTTGCTCCATAAGACGCACCGCACCATAAGACGCACCCTAGATTTAGAGTAGGAAAACAAGAAAAAAAAACCTTTCTGAACCAAATTGTGTAGTAACATATACCAGGCTCTGCACCCAGACCCCCTTACTCCCTGCCAGGCTCTGCACCCAACCCCACTCTCCTTGCCAGGCTCTACACCCTGTCCCCCCTTCCCTACTAATTGTAATGCAATTTTTTCCTTTCATTTTTCATATACACACAGCAGATATAAATTCTCAAAACCGATACATTTCGATCACTAAATAGAAAATAAAATCATTTTTCCTATCTTTGTTGTCTAGCGATTTAATTAATTTCTGGTTGGACTTCCTTCTGACTGTGCATCCAACATTTCTTTCAAAATCCATCCCCATCCCCTTTGAGTCCAGGTCTCTATCTCTTTTCCCTCCGCTTACCCTCCCCAGATCCAGTGTCAGTTCTCCTTTATACCTACAACCACCTTTGTCCAGGTTTCCCTCTCTCTCCGTCCTCTGTAATGATCTTACATCTCTCTGTTCTTCCTCAGGGTCTCTCACCCTCTGTCTCTTCTGTCTACACTTCACATAGGCCAGCATCTGCCTCCTGTCTTTCCTCTTCTGCTTACAACCCTGCTTGGAAGTAAGGCCCCGCCTGTCACGAGGGCCTGGGCGGAACACTGGATCTGGACACGGGGGGGAGGGGAGGGGGGAAGAGAGAGGAGGCTTACAAAGGACCTCACCGACACCGAGAGCCATATTGGGCTCGGGCCTTTAAAAAGGTACGACAGGGTGGGGTTTTGTTTTGTTTTTAAGTATATTCGCTGCATTAAACACACCGACATTTCCCCACACTTTTGGGTGGGAAAAAAGTGTTTTATAGAGCGAAAAATACGGTATTTATTTACTATTTACAAAAGAGAAAGGCTGCACTTTATACTTTTTTGTACACCTTATCTGAAATGATATTGGCTAGCTTGAAGTACTCTTTTCCAAACTATGCTTTCTAGCGGTAATATTCCACTCTCAGTACTAGAGAATTTAGAATCCAACGTCAGTTAGAAAATGGATTATTAACAGAAGATCATGCCATCTGTAAGGTGTCTGTAAGGTGTTGTGTTTCTAAGAGGTGACTCAAGCTCAAGTTCTGTTGCTGCCACTCCCACTTTCTGTGACCTTTGGCACAACCCCTTATCTCTAATTACCTCAGGTATGCACTTGGCTTAGCTTTTATACTATTCAGAGCATATTCATTCTTTCTGCCTGTAATTTGCTGCCTTCTGTTTTAAGGCACCATAAATATAACATTAAAAAAATTCCTTGGAAAATCTCATGTGGGACAATACCAAGAATCCAGAGTTCCTTGTTTTGTCCCAAAAACCTTAACAGCATAGCTGGGATGGGATTCTCTCAGGACCATGTCTTGATGGGTAGATCTAAGCATGGTGTTAGGCTTTTCTGCCCTATGCTCTCTCAAGGAGCATTTCAATCTAGATAACATTTTAAATCACTTTGCACGTGTGAAGTTATAAAATTTGCGGATGACACTAAACTCTGTAGAAGGGTCAGAACTACAGAAGAGTGTGAGGACCTACAAAGGGACCTAAGCAAACTGGAGGAGTGGGCGAATAAATGGCAGATGAAATTCAATGTAGGGAAATGCAAGGTCATGCATATAGGGAGAAAGAACCCGATGTTCAGCTACCAAATGGGGGGATTAGTATTAGAGGGAAGTAACCTTGAAAGAGATTTGGGTGTACTGGTGGATACAACAATGAAGTCAACGACGCAATGCGCAGCAGCCGCGAAGAAGGCAAACAGAATGTTGGGTGTTATTAAAAATGGTATTACGACCAGAACAAAAGAAGTCATCCTGCCGTTGTATCGGGCAATGGTGCGCCCGCACCTGGAGTACTGTGTTCAGTATTGATCACCGCACCTTAAGAAGGATATGGCAATACTTGAGAGGGTCCAGAGGAGAGCGACACGAATGATTAAGGGCATGGAAAACCTTTCATACACAGAAAGACTGGAGAAGCTGGAGCTCTTCTCCCTGGAAAAACGGAGACTCAGAGGAGACATGATAGAGACCTACAAGATCATGAAGGGCATAGAGAGAGTGGAGAGAGACAGATTCTTCAAACTTTCAAAACATAAAAGAACAAGAGGGCATTCGGAAAAATTGGAAGGGGATAGATTCAAAACAAATGCTAGGAAGTTTTTCTTTACTCAGCGGGTGGTGGACACTTGGAATGCGCTTCCAGAGGATGTAATAGGGCAGAGTACGGTACTGGGGTTTAAGAAAGGATTGGACAATTTCCTGTTGGAAAAGGGGATAGAGTGGTATAGATAGAGGATTATTATGCAGGTCCTGGACCTGTTGGGCCGCCGCGTGAGCGGACTGCTGGGCACGATGGACCTCAGGTCTGACCCGGCAGAGGCATTGCTTATGTATCTTATGTATCATTATTCACTATATAATTCTGGTCTTATAATAATTTAAGGGGGCATCCTGGTTTCAGGGTTGTCTATCAATGGATTCACACACTCCAGAGTCTTGACAGAATATTTATTTTCTCCTGGTCCTCTTCCTTCTTTACTCATGTTCACTCTTCTCCAAGGGAGCAGGTTCATTAAAAACCAGCTTATTTGAGAAGGTTGGAGGTTCCCCACTTGCTGGACAAATCTAATCCTTCAGCATAAACTAATAGGTATTTTCAGAAGGTAGGGATTTTCTGGTTATTGGGTAAATAATTATTCCCCTTCTGGACTTCAGTAACTATTTTAGGGATTATCTTAAATGCAGGGTTTTCCTAACAGGAAATATCTTGTTTATAATACCTCCACCAGTAGTCCAGCTCCTGAATGAAGCTTTTCTCTCCTTGTCTTAGTCGATTTATGGATCAATCTGGTCCTTAATTTGACAGCAGGCACTTCACACTGGACACATTCACTCTACATGGGACATAAACTCAAACCAGGCTTCAGATTTGATGTAAGCTAAATAGGCCCAAAGCCTGAGCCTTAAACACACACACACACACACACACACACATTGTAAGCAAACAGATCTCATGCATATTCATTGGGGAATCCTCAAAACCTGAGTGGTTTGCAGCACTTGAGGAACAAAGTTGTCCACTCCTGCCCCAGTGTAGCAGAATGCTCTATACCTACTTTCTATACTAAGTTGGTATGGTCTTGAATCCAAAAACATGATATTGCCTAGTGAGATCCTGAAAAGATCATTAGAATAATATCAGCTAAAAGCAGAGAGGATGTGAGAGAAACTGAGATGGAGCAAAGGAAAGTGTTGGAGGATATTCAAGAAAGCAAGACATTAAAGAAGGACAAAATATATAACAGGAGGGAATAAGAGAAACTTGGAGTGCCTTTTGAACTGCCTTATACCCCAACACATTTTTCATATTCTTGTGTCTAGAAAATTTGATTTAAAATGATCTATACGGCATGATCTTTATGTTGTGTGAAAAACCAATTAAATAAATATTTTAAAAAATTAGGAAATAAGAAACCACAATGCTTAGACTCCCTACGTCAAAGTATTTGTTGCAAACTCATTTTACAGAAATGACAGCTACAAAGTAATTTTAGGAAAGGGGATGGGACTTGATATATTGCCTTTCTGTGGTTACAATCAAAGCAATTTACGTATTACATACAGGTTCTTATTTTGTACCAGGGCAATGAAGGGTTAGGTGACTTGCCCAGAGACACAGGAGCTGCAGTGGGAATCGAACCCAGTTCTGCAAGTTCTCTGGCTGCTGCATTAACCACTAGGCAGCTTATATCCATTCATTTCAGCAGAATAGCTTAGACTCATCCACTTTGGTTAGGGATGATCTGTGGGTTGCAGTCTTCACATTTCGTGACAGATTTTCAATGTGGCTCTGAATGGACTACTCACTTTCTTCTTGCTGAGGTGCTCCATTGTTGCTTTTGCTTTGTGCTTATGATTAGAGAATGACACGGTGAGAAAATTCATCACCGTTCCCATTCATAACCGCAGGAAACCATCTCGATGTCATTATTCAAGGAGAGAGGGAAGAATCAAGAGTATGAATGGGCTCAAACCAGACCCTTAAGCCTTGCATTGAAGAATGTTGGTGTAGAAGGACTGAGATTGAGATAGACACGTAAGAATGACACAGGATTGTTTCCCGCAGTTATCCGCGGGGACAGGAACGGTGATTAATTATGTCACCGTGTCATTCTCTACTTATGATCACTGCCTTGTTGAAAGGTGATTTTTTTTCCAGTCTCAGATCTATGGCAGACTGAAATAGGTTTCCTCCAACATTTGCCTGTACTTTTCATTACCCACCTTTCCCTTAGGGCTCTTTTTACGAAGGTGCGTTAGGGCCTTAATGCGCAGAATAGCACGCACTAAAATGCCATGCGCGCTAGCCGCTACTGCCTCCTCTTGAGCAGGCGGTAATTTTTCAGCTAGCATGCACTATAGCACGCGCTAATCCGGTGCGTACGTTAAAAACACTAACGCACCTTCGTAAAAGGAGCCCTCAGTCTTCAGTCCTACTGCAAAGCATTCCCAGAACATAATGCTACTACCACTATGAAGGGTGATGTGCTGGGTTCCTCTTTGGTTTTTTATAAGACCATAAAACTTTCTCTCACATGCGTATAGCATCCCCTGTTTTTCTGTAAAAACCGAGACTCCTTCAGTTACAAATTTCTTGCCACCCTCCTATAAAGGCTACAATTATGATCTTGAAGTTGTTTAACAATCAATACTTTCCTCACACTCTGCCAAAGACCTCTGAAGTTCTTTTAAAATACAGTAATCCTGGGACCCACAGTGACCTTCCATAGCAGTTTTTTTAACCCATAGCTACAGGTTTTGTAGAGAAAACATGATATAGACAGTGTATTGATGGTGTAAAATGTTTGCCACTTTACAGTGAAGGATCTGCAAGTGCCTCAATGAATATTCAAACTCGTTGAAATTTCCTTATAGCCTTCCCCAATCTGTACCATCGAATGCCTTTATCCTAGAGGTCTTCAGCAGCTCTGTGTTTCACAAATGTGAAGGGCAATTCCACAATTGGGTGTCCAAATTAAGGTGCCCCTTCTGTGTGTAGATGTACAAATACTGTCACACTGATTCACTCACAAAAAGACAGCAGAACAACTAAGTACGGTTCTGTAAGTGTTGCCCAATTCAAGATTCAAATCGATTCACTGATTCACTTTGGGTGAATCGATTCGAATCGATTAGTTTTTGGAAAAAAAAAACCCAACAACAAAAAAAACCGAACTTACCGATTTGCTAAAGACCCATTCGGGCTTTCCCTCTGCAACCAGAGTCCTTGCTTCTGATGTAACTTCCGGTTTGCACCCAATTTGCATGCATAATTTGAGTAACGAGCCAAATGGTTTCAATAATTGGGTACAATCAAATATTGGTGATAATGGGCAACAATTTGGGTTTACACATGCATCTTGCTAATCATTATACTATAAAAATATGCATGTGAAAAGGGGGTGTGGCCGTGAGAGGAGCATGGGTGGATCAGGGGCATCAACCAATAATGCATGCATTATTATAGATTTCCGGGGATCCATGCTTAATATATGCACAAGGATTTACATCAGGTTTCAGTTGGTGTAAATCTTTGCGCCCAAAGTTGAGTGTAGATCCCGGCACTATGCACTAGTCTGTAAATGGCACCCAGCTCAGAACACTGTTTTTAGCAGTGTCTCTCAAACTTTTTTAGCTCCGCCAAACTAAATGGAGCAAATGTTTATCATGGCACATTATAATTGAAATTATAAAATTGCAAACTAATAAAAAAATTAAATTTGAGTTATTTATTTAAAGTTCTTTAAGCTACTGTACGTTTGGGTAATTGTAACAACGGTGAAATTAAAGTAGATAGAATAGAATTGCTAATCGATGCGATGGATGTGCTTGTTTTTGAGTAAAAAGTAACTCAAAAGACGGTTCAATAGTAGACAAGCAAACCCACATTTCATTATACACCATCTGCAGTCATTCTCTTTTTCAATTTAATTTCTGGCATAGCTGAAAGTTCAAGTTTGCAAAGATAAGAAGATCCAAACGGTAAAGCCTTGATTGCTTTGTTGCTCAAGTTAGGATAACTACTGCATAAAAAATAAAACTAAAAATTACTTGCCGTTAGTTTTCAAGGACCAATCACGTCAAAGAATAATGCGTTTCTGGGCGGTTGTATCCTTACGCACACAGACTCTCATAACATTGACAGATTCTTATGTACGCAATGTATATGTCATCTATTCTAGTGTATACTTATGAAGGGAATTTTTAAAAATAAAGTAAAATTCTGGAATCTCTCACGTCACACCAAAATCTCTTCAAGGCACACCACTGCGCCATGGCATACAGTTTGAGACATACTGATTTATAGAATAGTGCTTATCGCTAATTTTTTTTCCGATGCACACATTTGGGCATTATTTACATAATTCAGGATGTAGTGTGTATATGGCAGGGCTCCCATTAGCACACAGTACAGTAAGGAGCTTTAAATATATACTTGTGTTAAAAAATAATATCCAAAATACTCCATAAGTTGCATCTAAATAAATACTTCAAATATACATGTAAAGTGCATCAAGTACAATTAAAGTGCTATAAAACACAGATAAATATACTAGCGCTGGTTGCTTGCAAGGACCATCATGGCACTTGAAAGATCCATGCACCCACTGCCCTCCGAGTGCTGAAAACTCACTTTAAATATATTCTGATATGTAACATTTTAATTCAGTCACTTATCTTGAATGAATTAAAGATTAATTAATTAATTAATTTATTTATTTAGATTTCTATCCCGTTCTCCCAGAAGCTCAGAACGGGTTACAAGTAGACATTCACAATCGTTTGAAAACAGACTAGTCATGACAACAAATAGGTTACAGTAGACAATAACACAGCTTATTCTAGAGACCAGACTGGTCATAGCGAAGAGTACTAGGAGAAGTATATTGAGGAGGCAGTTTTTAATGGCCTGACTGGTGGAAGAGGAAGGTCTTTACTGCTCTGCAGAAGGTCATTAGTGAGTCTAGTGACCTGATCTGTGTGGTTAGTTGGTTCCATAGCTAAGGTAGGAAATAACTGTAGGATCTTTTGTACGCCGTACTCATTTGGAGGGATCTCCCTACGGGAATGCTGAGTCTTTGTTCTGCTTTGGAGCGGCGGGGGCGGTTAGGGGTGTATAGGCGTAGCTTGGATGCTATGTAGGCTGGGGTTTTTTGGTAGAATCTCTTGTGTGTCATGACCAAGGCTTTGAAGATGCATCGCTTTTTGACTGGTAACCAGTGAGCTGCATAGAGCACTGGAGCAATGGGGTCATGGTAGCTGAGGTTGTATAGGAGTTGAATTGCTGAATGGAAGATCTTATAGGAGAAGCGGTGTGGCCAAGAGGTCCTGCACAATACAACTTCCAAATTAAATACCCCTTAACGACCCATTGTGATTAAAACCACCTTGCCTCCCTTCGACTCGAGTTTTGCGTTAGCGTCATCAGGAAGGGGGCATTGGCTATGGAACAAAGGGACAACCCTGCTACCTTTATATGACCACACTTGCATATGCTTTATGGCTAACGTATCTGTGGGTGTGTAAATGTTAGGTGGCCAACACAGAGTTATGCTAGCATTCTATGATGGAATCCGAGTATCCAGATTCAAGTTTCAAGTTTTATTAGGATTTTATATACCGCCTATCAAGGTTATCTAAGCGGTTTTTACAATCAGGTACTCAAGCATTTTCCCTATCTGTCCCGGTGGGCTCACAATCTATCTAACGTACCTGGGGCTATTGAGGACTGAGTGACTTGCCCAGGGTCACAAGGAGCAGCGCGGGGTTTGAACCCACAACCCCAGGGTGCTGAGGCTGTAGATCCAACCACTCACCACACACTCCTCCTATAAGATGCCCTTATAGAATAGGCTGTCACTCACCACACGGCATAGGAGCACCTAAATGGAGGCACTCATTTAGAATTTCCTCATAAGAAGTTACTTCATACAAGAGAAATGGCTCAATTCTTCATCCAGGCGTATCCATATCAGCTCAACTACTTTGAACGGAAATTGGTGGGCTCAGTTTATGGGGCCTGTTAAGGAATATTTTGAAAAGAACCAACTTGGGTTCACAATGACAAAGGGCCTGAAGACCTTATTTAATTTTCGAGCGAAGAAGTTGCTGAGAGAATTAAGTTAGAAGCTGAGAAGTGAGTATAAGACTCTGGGAAGATGCAAGTGAAGCTCAGCGATATTACTGGAATCCTGATTTCACCAGAGGAAGCATTTTCATTGATCATTCCAATTTAGTTCCCACTCACCCTGAAACAAATTTCTGCAGGACGCACGAGGTGCTGAAAGAGAACTTCTCCTTGAACACAGAGTTGAACAGTGCAAATCTTCTGTGCGAAAGGAGCCGTTTTAAAAGCCTGTGCATGCCTAACACTGCAGTGCATTAAAAATCCATAAATCCAGGCATGAAATGTGCCCTCCTGGGGAATTCATGGGGACAAATGGCTGTACTTTAAAGGTCATTCATCATCCGGTGGATAAAAGCCTGACTGCCCTTCCTTCTTTGCAGTGCTTTTCCCTCCAGATTAACATTTTTATCTTCTCACTTAACTGCACTGAACGGAGATGGCAGGAATGCAGAGCGGTAAAAGAGAGAGTGGCTTTTTGTTTTGCTCTACAAAGTACAAAAAGTTCTCTCTCATTACACAACTAAATCTTTCAGCTTTTCTCAAGCGTTGCTGCTTGGAAGTGTAGTATTTCGTCCCAGCGACATGGTCCTGTTGTCTTTGGCACGCAGGCCTTGTAACGAAGCCTACATATTCCTGTACACAGGCCTGCTGTACAAACGCTAGGTATCACATAGCTATTTGTTTGGATTTCTTTCTAGCTCTGGAAAAAGATCTAAAATTAGAAAAGCCAGGCCTCATTTTTCATGGTCGCATGAATGTCAGTCTGAGTACCTGGAAAAAAGGATAAGCAATGTGATCTTTTTTTGTTCCTGGATTGTGAAACCAAAGGATTTTTTTTTTTAATTCAATTTCCAGCTTTGCCTACTAGGGGCAAATATGGTTGAATGCCGATGGTTTGGGATTTTTTGACATGAATTGCGTTTCCGTTAAGGGATGCTGAGAATGTCTGGTATGCTTTGTATGACTCACAGAGAGTTAACTACAGACTCATCAGTCTAACTAAAACAGTGGGTGAAGTTATGGCAACACAATTACATGAAATGAATTGTGCTTCTGTGCTTTGAAACAAGTAGACTGCAGGACTCCAAATGGCACAGGCTCATTAGGGGGAGATCTTCTCAAAGTAACCTGGTTGAGTTCTTAGATGAGGCGACAGAAGCATCTGGAAGAAGCAGCGCAAAAGTGTCTGTCTGGATTTCTGTATGCACTGTATGCACCCAGGAAGACTAGCAAGAAAAATTTACATTCTTGGATTAGGAAACAGATCTGGATAACCTATCGAGGACTAGATGAATCTCCGAGAATGGTAGTCAGTGAAGTCTACCCTAGGGAAAGTAGGGTGACCAGTGGGGAGTCTCTGGAGTCAGTGAAAGGAACAATTTAATATTTTTTTATTAGCAACATTGTATAGAGGCGTGAAGTGAAAATCTGCTCACTGGCACATGACAAAAAAAAAAAATAAAAAAAAGATATCAAGATGCACACATCAGGAGGGTTGAAAAATATGAACGGGAGCCTAAAAAGCCCATAAGAATGGTCACGGATTTGGACACTAAGGGCTCCTTTTACTAAGGTGCGCTAGCGTTTTAAACACACGCTGTATTGCTGCGTGCGCCAAAAACTAACGCCAGCTCAATGCTGGCGTTAGCATCTAGCACGTGCTAAAACCGCTCGCGCAGCTTAGTAAAAGGAGCCCTAGGTTTCAATACAGAAACCATAAAATTATGCACCTAGCATACCAGCATTGATTACCCGCATTTCAGTTTAAAGAATGAGCTTGAAAACTGCCCATCAGGAAAAAGGTTTAAGATCAATCATCTTGCATGAGGAAAAAGATGGTAGTCAGTGTAAGAAGGTGCCAGGGTAAGCTGATACTATGCTTTTAAATATATGGAGAGGTATTACTAGCAGAAGGAGCCCTTTATGGGATTTGTGCAAAGAAATACACTTCACTTCTGGACCTTTTCAGAAATTAAATGCATGCATAATTAGTTTAAAATGTAAATCAACATTATGCCTTTAATTCAGAGGTTTTATGTTCTTAGGGTAAATTCTACAAAGGGGGCATTAACATTTACATGCCAAAGGCTCATGGAAATTATTAGAACACTGGCATATAGGAACATTTCTATTCTCTCCTCTATTTCTTGTGTGCTCTATTGGATACGTTTTGAGTTTCCAGAACCTCTTTATGCTGGCCCTGGGCCAAGTTTGGTAGCCCATCTCCAAACGGCTTCAATCTATTTCGCGGTATGGGCTCCTAGACGGTTTACAATAGAAGGTGGTCAATGATACGATCCTTTATCAGTGCCTCTACCATCTTTCCCGGTACCAAGGTTTGGTAGCCCATCTCCAAACGGCCAAGTTTGGTAGCCCATCTCCAAACGGCTTCAATCCATTTCGCGGTATGGGCTCCTAGACGGTTTACAATAGAAGATGGTCAATGATGCGATCCTTTAGCAGTGCCTCTACCATCTTTCCCGGTACCAAGATTAGACTCACCGGTCTGTAGTTTCCCGGGTCTCCCCTCGAACCTTTTTTGGACATCAGCGTAACATTCGCCATCTTCTAGTCCTCCGGAATCTTTCCCGATTTGATCAACAGATTGGCTATTAGTTGAAGCAGTTCAGCTATAGTCCCTTTCAGTTCCGGGATTTATCGATCTTAAGCCTATCAATCTGCCTACACACCTCTTCTAGACTGACCGTTAACCCTGTCAGTTTCCCATTTTTGCTTCCAGCATATAGCCTGATGGGTTCCGGTATGCTGTGTGTATCCTCTTCGGTAAATACAGACACAAAAAATGTGTCTGTTGGCAATTGCTTTGTCCTCCTTTAGCGATCCCTTTATTCCTTGGTCATCCAACGGTCCCACTGCTTCCTTCGCGGGTTGTTTCCCCTTAATATATCAAAAGAACAGCTTGAAGTTTTTCCTCTCCATATCTGGTAGTTTGTCTGGAACAGTTTATGGTGTGGCATAGTATGGGGTATAGTATTAGTTTAGGCCTATTTTTAATAGTAACTCTCAAGCAACCAGAAACTACATTTATCCGGCATCTACAAATCTCCATGGGTGCCAGTTAACTGAGATTCTACTGTACAAACTTGCGCACTGCCACCCTAAGACTGCTTGTCTTTTACCAGCTGTTTAATTTTGCTAAAGGACAGAGATCCCCTTCATAAAATAAAATCTAATTCTTACATTAGCAAGAACAATGATTATATAAACTGGGGAATTCTATAAATAGCACCTGAAGTCAGGTGCCTACATTGGTTCACCTAACTTAATTGGTGCCAATAATCGACAATCAACACCTTGTAATTTTTGTAAATTGTACATAATTGGATGCTAGGCACCTAACTTGCTAGGTACCTATCACTTTGAGGTAGCCCAAGGCACCTATCACAAAGAGTAGGCGGATCATGGGTGTGTTTTATATGTAGGCGCCTGTTTTGGACTTAGGCACATGCATTTAGACCAAGAAAACCCTGGCATAAATAGATTGCGCTACAAGTTAGATTCCGTACAAATGTAAGGAAGTTCTTCTTCACCCAGAGAGTGGTGGAAAACTGGAACGCTCTTCCGGAGGCTGTTATAGGGGAAAACATCCTCCAGGGATTCAAGACCAAGTTAGACAAGTTCCTGTTGAACCGGAGCATATACAGGTAGGGCTGGTCTCAGGGCACTGGTCTTTGACCTGGGGGCCACCGCGAGAGCGGACTGCTGGGCACGATGGACCACTGGTCTGACCCAGCAGCGGCAAATTCTTATGTTCTTAGCGCCTAGGCGGCGTTAAGTGTGATTCTATATAATAATAATAATAATTTTATTCTTATATACCGCCAAAGCCATAATAGTTCGAGGCGGGTTACAGTAAGAAGAGCTGGACAATCAGCGAAGATAGGCACAATGTAAAGTCTAAGGGCACATAACTTTTAAAAGAATGGGGCTAAGCACCGATCTAGTTGGTGCATTAGTTTTAGACGCCCTATATAGAATCGGGCCCAAACTGTACGGCGCTCGACATATACACCACACTACTCTCAACCCAAACATACAATTCATTTTGGGAAAGGGCTGCCTCATGACTCATGTTAGGAGCCCAAGCAAGGGATATAATTCTGTGGTAGAATGCAGCAATTTGATTTTTCAGCTCATTTCTCTGGCTGGTGTGTGGCGGCTGGGCTGGCAGGCTCAAGCATACTTTCCTGTTCATGCATGGTTTCAAAATATAATTACAGAAGATCTGGTAGTTCCACAGCGTTGACTTTTTAACTTTACAAAGAAATTCATGAAGGAAAAGTGATTTGCACAGCACAGACAGCCTTTCCTTTGATCCATAAAATAAAATTTAAAAAATGTGGTGGAAAGTAGAGTCCAGTCTGAGGAGTGTTAGTCACCAGCATTAAGCAAACACTTAAAACTTCCCAGCTTCAGTAAATGAATACTATATGTCTGGGAGGAAGATTTATGCAGGAAAAAGTCTGCACACATTGCTTAACCAACAGTCCCCCCCTCTCTCAGCACCCCCTTCCCTAACCTAAGTCCTTTTCTGTTCTTCCTTTCTCCACACAGTCTAAAATTACACATCACCTTTTGAACCAAAGCTTTGGGATCTTACACCACAAGCGTGAATCATCACTAAGCAAGGTAGAGCAGGGACAGGAATCCTGCTGCTGAAATAAGTTTTCAGCTCCACATGCTTTCAGCTTGCAGTTGTTCATGAAAATCTGATCAGTTCACACATTCAAAGTTATTCGGGGGAGGGGGGGGCACATAGGCAGAAGGGATCTGAAGGGTATGCTTTTAGATCAGGGGATAGCCTTCTGGCTCACGGCCATTATAACTGCGGGGCTGCGACGACGACGACGATGATTTTGGTATATTGCCATGATCCAAAGGTATTTAAAAAGGAGAGATTTGGTGTGGTCTACAGTTTCTGTTCTAATTCCTCCATTTGTCCACTAAAAGGACTCACAAATCCGAGAAACTCCACTTTTCTCCATGACCACAGTACTCGGTACACTGGAACAAAGCCACATTTTTGTGCTGTGAACGTTTGGTTAAGAAAAACCAAATATGCAATTCCGAAGAAAGAAACATCCTACAAAGCTACACAAGGCCAGCACTGAAAAGCAATTTAGCAGTTAGTGGCAGCGGCATGGCCACTGACCATATAAGTGCTTTTTATAAAGATTTGTGACCGATAAACATATAACTGGGTATTTTAATCACAAAATAGTCAGATTATATGCTTGGAAAAGAGGCATTGCTTGAGGGCTGGGTGAGGGCTTATACGTTCAGCTGCTGAGTAAGTTCTCTCTCCAAGAAGCAATGGGTAAATAGCAAGCCTAACTAAACACACACGTATCCATTCGAAGCTGCACATGATTTCTCCTCAGCCACACTTAATGGATAACTCCACTGAGAGTACATATAAAAATGGATTTCTCACCTTGTTTACACAGCAGCAGCCCTGCATGTTATGTTTTTTTTTAATGTTTTATTAAAACTTGTTATACCGCTTGTTCTTACGACAGGTCCAAGCGGTTGACAAATAACTAAATATATAGAAAGGAACTCCATTTCAAAATATGACAGACCTATACAAGTACAGAACACAAAAGTATATTTAGAATGTTGTCAACTACCTTGATACTTTCCAGGACCCAGCAGGTCATCAAATGTTAATAATTACAACCCCTCTCTCTTGTCCCAAAAGCATTCATATATTTTACTAAACTGTGATGAGCACTAAGGCATGCTTACTGCAGCTTTAAAGGGCTTATTGTGGGGTGCACCGGAGGCATTCCTTGGTAAAATCCCGACGCGAGCGCGCTATCCACACGCTAAAAAATACATTTTATATTTTGGCTGAGGTGAGGGGGGGCATATTTGGAAGTGGAGAAGGGGAGTATCTGAGCTAATCGGTTAGTGTCTCATTGTCGTGCGCCGATTAGTATGCGAGCCTTTAGGGCCAGATTCTCTAAATGGCGCTGTTAGTGGAGGCTGCTTAGAAAAGCAGCGCCGATCGTGTGTTGCGAGCACACTGAAAGTAGGCGCGGGAAATGTAAGCCGGGGTTTTACAGGTGTATATTTCCAGTCCCTACTTTCGACGAGACTGTGACCATAAAGGCGCCTACATCCACTTATTGCACAAACCGCACCAACTTTAGATGTGGGCTCCAGTAGGCGCTTCTATGGATGGGAGTTAGATGATGTTTGTAGACGCTTGCAAGCACTTACCTTTAAAAAAAAAAAATTAGATTTTAATTGGTTATAAACAATGCGGTCAATTACCATGCAGTTTATCACCAATTAAAACAATTAAGTTACGTGGTTTTAGGGCGCCTAACGCCACCTAATTTTGGGCACAGTTTTGAGAATTTGGGACTTAGCGCCTACAAAATGGGTGCGCCCACGCACTAATGGCAATAATAGCAGACGGCCATTAATGATGAACACAAAGATTTTCTGTTTTCAGCATTATTTGTTATTTGATAGTCTGTTTTCAGCACTATTTTCAAGCCACAGCAAAAGGTGGCCTTACCGTGCGTGAAAGACTTACATAATAGCATGCTAAGGCCACTTTTTGCCATAGCTTTGTAAAGGGGCCCCTTTGTGAGCAAAGGGCCAAACTATCCTCCCAGTAACAGCTCCGACACTCATAGGAACTCTATGAAACAGAGAAACTTGATGGCAGATAAAAGGCCAAATGGCCCATCCAGTCTGCCCATCCGCAGAAACCATTATCTCTTCCTCTCACTAAGAGATCCAACATGCCCGTTCCATGCTTTCTTGAATTCAGACACAGTCATAGAAACATGATGAGCGTCGGAGGAGCTGTTACCACCGCGGCCGGTGCTAAAAAACGCGCTACAATTTTGGATTTTTTTTTTTAAAGGGGGGTATATTTCACTTCCTACTTTCAGAAATATTAAAACCTGTTACAGATGAGAAGAAAACGTTCATAAAGCAGATCCAGCCCTGAATTTCTGATCACAGCTAATTACAGCCCAAGGTGCAAATACAAAAAAAACAAAAACCAACACACACCTACAGTTTATAGAGAATCCTTTTTCATAATCTTGAACAAAATAACAAGCTTCAACATCCCAGAAAATAACATGTCTACAACACCAGGTCAGAACTTGGATGACGAATATATGATATGTTATTATAAATATGTTTTAAACTTCTTTTTTTTTTTTTTTGGCATGGTACTTAATTCAATAGGTAATGAACAACAAATTTGAATCACTTGATAATGGAAACTGAGTTACAAACATTTTTTTTATATATATTTCACTCTAGAAAATGAAGGGAAATATAGCAACTTAGAATCTCCAGCTCCAGAAGTTGCAGAAAGAGGAAGAAAACAAACTAATCAAACACTAGACAAGTCCCTGCATACATCTTATATATAGCCAGCAAGCAAGCTTGGAAAAAATGCAAACACTTACGGGTAACCAATGCAGTTTGATCAAACAGGGAGTAGCAAACAAAATTACCCCCCCCCCCCCTTAAAAAAAGAAGCCCCAAATAAACCACACTTCTTTGGCGTAAATAATACTGGATAACTTTTACAATGCTCTGCCGTTTAAAATTTGTATTGCATGTATTCCGTATTCCCTACCATATATGAATAAATAATCCTGCACAAAACATTATGGCCCTATTTTTTTTTTCTCTCGTTTATTTTCACATTTCTAAAAACAACGTATACTGTACAGTGCATTAGTGCCGATCAGGTCACCAGCATACAGTGAAAAAGCGCTCGGCCACTCTCGCAAGGTGGTAAATGTTCCATCAAGGTTAAAGAGAAAATATCGAAACAAGCATGAATTATAACCGGGTGCACGGGTCACCGACGACCACCAATCAAGCAAGGAGCTGGTCTGCTCCTCTACAAGCGCAAGTCTGATCAATATAACACAACTGCACGCTCCCTCAGAAACAACCATCTCTCTGACTGTCCTACTTAGAAGCGACCAGACATGGGACATACAGAACTCCAAGAACTGCCAGTATAAAACACCGAAAATGAGAGCGACAGAGTTACTTGGCTGGGTTTGTACATGCTAGGAAGCAGCTCTCCTTACCTTGTACTTCATAGTTGCAGGCTTCCACCGGATGAGTATCCTTACAGCCTACAGAGCACACATGGATGCTTGCAAAGAGAATTCTTCTTTCGCTGCCTCAACTTCATCAAGCAGCGCCTCCGAGCTCCGAGCGCCACTAAAGCTCGCAATCCTTCGGAGCGTCTACTTTCCCTCGCTGCAGGCGGAGTTCATTTGCATGCCCTCACGTCATTGGCTCAAGCCGCCCAGCTAAACTAACTTTAAGCCCGCCTTCTTTCGAACGTCTTAAAAGAAGGCTCTTCGATAGAGAGCTAATCGCAATACGGCGTTTCTACTTGAGAGTATGAAAAAAAAAGAGCGAAGTCTTCGTAGATTAACTTAATTTTTGTTCCACTAACTATTTTAAGGCAGATTTTGCAAAAGTCATGACAGCCCTGCTTCCTGTGAGTTACCATCTACCGGTAAGAACATAAGCAGTGCCTCCGCCGGGTCAGACCATAGGTCCATCCTGCCCGGCAGTCCGCTCCCGCGGCGGCCCAAACAGGTCTGTATCACCAGAAGGGGCTCCCTTGCCACCTTGGTTTCTCATTGAAGTCCTATCTTCCCATCGAAGTCCTAACCCTCCGGTCTTGCACATGCACGACCTGATTGGGTTTCTATACTTATTACCTGGTTAGCTTTCTATACTTGTGTTACATCCCAGCACCTCTCTCAGTATCCCACGATCCCTTTATCCCTCAGAAATCCGTCCAATCCCTGTTTGAATCCCTGTACCGTACTCTGCCTGATCACTTCCTCCGGTAGCGCATTCCAAGTGTCCACGACCCTTTGTGTGAAAAAAAACTACATACTACTACATATTTCCAGGGCAGGATTAATTTGTCGAGGGCCCCTAGGCACACAAGTACACTGGGCCCCCTGCCCTGCCCCACCCCACCATACCAGGCGGAAACAGGAAGCTGTGTCAGAGGGAAGCTTTGGCCATGCAGCACCGCTTGCACAATTACAGTTCCCGTTGCCTTTCTTACCTGCCTTGCTTGCTTGTCTTAGGGGGAGGGGCTGCATTGGTGATTGGGGTGGGGCCCGCATTGCCGATCGATGCTGGAGGGGCCCATCGCCGTTTGGAAAAAACAATGTTGATGCCCCCCTTCATCGGGCCCCCTTGACCATTTCGGGCCCTAGGCACGTGCCTGCTTGGCCTATTGGTTAATCCTGCCCTATATATTTCTATTAGTTACACAAGTATTTTCTCTGTCCCTGTTGGGCTTATGATCTAAGGTTTTGGGGGTGGGGGTTGGTACCTGAAACAATGGAGGGTTGAATGACTTGCCCAGGGTTACAAGGAGCTGCAGTGGGAAACAAATGCAGTTTCCTCACCTGGAGCATAGCCAGCTCTCCAATTTGGGGGTGCAAACACATTGTTTCCCGCCTCCTTTTCTTCCCCACCCCCACCTCATGCGCCAAACATACCTTTGCTGGAAGGGATGTTGAGACCTTGCCAGCCAAATAAATACATGAAAGTAGAAGTGGACATGCCTTCAGCTGCTCTCAGATTCTTCACCTCCTAACAGCTCAATAGAATTTCTCCAATTTTCTTTGACTAAGAAACCTAGGTTAGATTTTCTTTTACTTTATCTTCCACCGCCTGTTAATAGTGATATTCTTTTCTATTTACAGTCTTTACTTTTTGATTTTTGTTCATCTACTTCTAATCCACTAGTGCTAGGGGACTTCAATATTCATTTTGAAGACACAAACAATAATTATACCAAAGAATTTCTCTCTCATCTCAAACTAATAGATCTATCCCCATCATTCTTATCTCCTACACACAAAGCAGGTCATACTATTGACATGATCTTAACCCCTATTTCACTGTATAATAAATTCCATTTTCATTTTCTCTCAGTTCAACCTTTACCTTGGTCAGATCATCATTTAATATCAATTTCGATCTCAGTAGACGCAATAAAATTAAAACAAACTCCCCAAAGTAGACAATTTAAAGATCTTAGAAAGCTTTCAACAGAATCTATCGTATCAAATCTCGATATAAACTTTGGTGACTCAAAATCATCTACCATAGAAGATCTTTTACACATATGGCATAACGCTACCCAATCTCTTATTAATACTCTGGCCCCGACTCAAACAAAACTTTTTACTTTACGTCAGAAAAACAATCCTTGGTTCAACTCTGAATTAAACCTAATCAAAAAACAACTTCGTTCATTAGAAAGGAAATGGAGAAAAGATAAAAACCAATCAAATCTCTCAAAATTTAAAGAACATGCTGCATTCTATAGGGAAAAAATATTACAAGCTAAATCAAAATATTATTCAAAACAAATTATTCAAGCTAAAAACTCAACTATACTATACAACATACTAAAATCTATCAATCAACATTCTAATAAATCAAATCTTGTCATTAAACCTCTTCCAACTGCGCAAGAACTAGCAGATACTTTTATTGACAAAATAGAAAACATAAGAAATAATTTTCCAATAAAACAAGCATTATCATCTAATACAGAACAGGAACCGAAATCATCACTTGTTGCTAAATGTTCACAATTTAAAATACCCAGTCTTTCCGAATTAGAAACAATTATTAAAACTATTAATCATAAAGGAGCACATAACGAATCAATACCACCTTTTATTCTCAAGAAATACTTCTCTATATTTGGGCCATATATACACACATTGATTAAAACTAGCTTACAACAAAGCAAAGTACCATTACTTTGGAAAAAATCTTCTATACGCCCGGTAATCAAAGATCAAAAAATTGGCACTGATATTAAAAATAATTACAGGCCCATTGCTAATATCCCATTTTTATCTAAATTAACAGAAAAAATTGTCTTCAACCAAATATCAGAATTCATAGAAAAAACTAATGTGCTACACCCAAACCAAACAGGATTTCGATTAAACCATTCTACTGAACATTCTCTAATCGGTTTAACAACATCAATACTATATCATTTAGATCACCATAGTTCTGTCATACTGATTTCTCTCGATTTATCGTCTGCTTTTGACACCATTGACCATGATCTCTTAATAAATAGAATTCAATCAATCGGGATAGTAGACCAAGTCTTACTTTGGTTCCAGTCATATTTTGATCACCGCACATCTAGCGTTTCTTTTAATGATACTACCTCGAACAGTTTTTCCCTTCCGTATGGAATCCCACAAGGTTCAATACTCTCGCCGATTTTGTTCAACATTTTCCTAGCACCACTGTTAACACTCTGCCAATCTATTGGATTTACAGTATACGCGTATGCAGACGATATCCAATTATTACATCCTGTAAATACCAAAAACCCGCAAGAAATAATATTAATAAACGAGAAATTACATCAAATTTATGACTGGCTTGAAACCAATAGATTCGCTTTAAACATTCAAAAATCAAATCTTATGTTCTTTCCCTGGAAAGACGGCGAAACACTTTCTTCTGTTATAACTATTAAAGGCATTTCGTTAAAAATGACTAATAATACAAAAATTCTTGGCATTACCTTTGACAATAAATTGTCCTTTCATGATCATATAAGTCAAGTCGTAAGATCCACTTTTTATAGACTTCGTCAGATCCGATCGATATCTAAATTTTTATGTTCAAAATCGTTGAATATCTTAATTCATTCACTTGTAATGTCTAAATTAGACTACTGTAATGTTCTATTTACAGGTTTGTCACAGAAAGAAATTAAACGATTACAAATAATCCAGAACTCCGCAATTAAATTAATCTTTAAGGCTAAAAAATTCGATCATGTCACACCCCTGCTTAAGAAAGCACACTGGCTCCCAGTAGCACATAGAATAGTATTTAAACAATGTTTACTCATTTTTAAAGCTTTAGAACACAAAACTCCTGCCTTTATATTTAGACTTTTAATACCCTATACTTCCTCTAGATCTCTTAGATCTCAAGATCAGCAACTTTTAGCTATTCCCTCACTAAAAGTTATCAACACAAGGCGTAACACTATCTTTTCCATAACAGCTCCTCAATCTTGGAACAATCTTCCACTGTACATAAGACAGGAAAAAAACTTAACAAAATTTAAGTCAGAACTTAAAAGTTTTTTATATATTGACGCCTTTAATAACTGATCTTTCTTTTTTTCTCTCCGCATCCATAATTCAAAAGGTCAATTGTCTTTGTCCCCATTCCTATTGTTTTTCCCCGAATTTAATTAAATATTTTAAATTTGAATTAGTGATTGTTTTATCGAATGTAACCATTAAATATCTTTCCTTTTGTTTCACTATAACCTATTTAAATTACCTTTAAATGTTACGTTATTTGTGTTATGTGTATTTTAGATAATTGTTTGTTTAATTTAATAATTACAAGTGTGTCACCAACCATTTTATTTGTACATCGCCTTGAATTTTGAATTGGCGATAAATCAAAAATACTTAATAAACTTGGAAACTTGGAACCCCATCCCTGCCGACAGATCCTGGACTGTCTTCGAGCTCATATCTGATTCTCAGACCCTTAAACTCTGCCTCAAGTTAAAATCATGCAACTGCATCCTGGACCCATTTCCCTCCTACCTATTTGAGAAAATCCCTGTACAGGCCATCACATCTCTTACCAAACTCATAAATTCTGCCCTATTATCAGGCCTATTCTCCACTGAAATGGGACACATCGCATTGACCCCTTTACTGAAAAAAGCTGACCTAGACCCCTCCATACCATCCAACTACCGTCCAATAGCAAATATCCCTCTCCTCACCAAACTGCTCGAGTCTATCATATCTACCCAGCTCTCTTCCTACTTAGAAAGATTCTCCATCCTCTTACCTTACCAATATGGCTTCAGACCCAACTTCTGCACTGAATCCCTATTGGCCTCTCTAATCTCTAAGGTTCAGCAACTGCATTCTCGTAACAAATTTGCTGTCCTTCTACAATTCGACCTCTCCGCAGCTTTTGATGTTGTCCACCACGACATTCTAATTTTCCAACTCTCCGAGATAGGCATTAGCTCCATAGTTCTTGATTGGTTCTCCAAATTCTTGCGCTCCCGCTCTTACATGGTTAACATGAGCGGCACCTCATCCTCCCCCTGGACCCCGACTTGTGGTGTCCCACAAGGCTCACCCCTCTCCCCAATCCTCTTTAACATTTACATGTCCTCCCTGAAACTACTCCAACTATCCCCCCTTGAAACTCTTTACACTTACGCTGATGACATCCTCGTCCTCCTTGAGACCGACTCGAACCTCACTAACCTCTCCACGAACATATCCTCATGCATAAAGAACCTCCAATCCTGGGCATTCACAATGCATATGAAACTAAACGAGTCCAAAACAAAACTCCTTTGGCTCGGCCCAAAATTAGACCATCTACCTTCCTCCATCCCATTGTCCTCCGGCCCCCCATTACAGCTCGAGTTCTCAAGCAAAGTTCTGGGTGTCACCTTAGACTCTTCTCTATCCTTCAACGAACATCTCCAATCCCTGGTGAAGAAATGCTTCTTCAGCCTTCACATGCTAAGGAAAGTCAGACCCTATTTTCACCAAAAACACTTCGCAGTCCTAGTACAATCCATCATCCTCTCCAGATTGGATTATTGCAATTCTATCTACCTCAGCCTAACCAAGAAAAGCCTCCACAGACTTCAGCGGATTCAGAACGCCACAGCTAAGCTTGTTTTCGCGAAAAGCAAATTTGATCACATCTCACCACTCCTGTCTAAGCTCCATTGGCTCCCAGTAATCCCCAGGATCCACTTCAAATGTGCGTGTCTGGCCTACAAGATCCTACATGGCATCCTTCCTGCCGTTATCCCTCTAACCTGGAACTCCCCAACTCCTACTTCCTCCAGATCCTCCCAAATTTTTAAACTATCCTTCCCTTCCATAAAAGGTATTTCCCATGTAGGCAAACATGTAGGCAAACTCCCCTTTAGAATCACTGAGATCTGGAATAACCTCCCCTCCCCTCTCCGAACCTCAAGCTCCCTCCAACTCTTCCGCAAACACCTAAAAACCTAGCTATTCTCAAAACTGTAACACTTCCCCCCTCTTAGGCCTCTCACCTTCCCCCTTTACACCTAACTCTTTAATCTCTCCACTGTAGTTCCTCTCTCATCCTTCTTCCTGTAAACCGTGCCGAGCTCCGCATTCGTGGAGATGGTGTGGTATATAAACCCAAGGTTTAGTTTAGTTAGTTTAGTTTAGTTTTCCACAAGCATTGTGAGGAGTGGAGTGGCATCACTGTATTTATTTGGCTGGTGAGGCTTTGATATCCTTGCTAGCAAAGATAAAGGGGTGCTAAAGTTCTAGAGGAGGTCCAAGCCCAAGATAGGAGGCTCAGATCTCATAATCTCAATTTACCGCACCAGCCATTAGGATACTCCTCTATGCAGTGATGTAGTGAGGGTGAGAGGTGCGGCACCCCTCCCCTGCCCCTTCCATCATTGTGCCTCCCTGCCATGGGTGCGCCCCTTCCCTTTACCTCTTTAACTTTCCTGGTGTGAGTAGCATCACCAATACGTTGCCCACTTCGGCTTTCCCTCTGATGTCACTTCCTAGACCAAGAAGTGACATCAGAGGGAAATCTGACGCTGGTGCGAGCAGCAGGTTGGAGTTGCTCGTGCCAGCGAAGCGCTGGAGGTAGGGTGGGTGGGGGGGGGAAATTAAGGCACACGTGGCAGGGGGAGGAGATGAGGATGGTTGCCAGCACCCCCACCAGGACAGCGCCTAGGGCGGACCGCCCCCCCCCCCCGCACTATGCCACTGCCTCCATGTTCCCATAAACCTGATTAATTTCATAACCCTTCACCTCAGGGTCTCCACATCACAGCTGTTCTATAAGGGGATGGTGCAGAAAGCCAGTCAGTAGCTGATGGCTGAGTACAAGGCTTCTTACCTGAAATTACTGAGGGGGCCATGCAGAGAATCTTGTGGTAGAGCCTACACTTTAGTATGAAATCAGTGTTCACAGAATACTATGACATACTATATTCAATGAGCATAAAAATTACTGCCACCTTTAAAATCACACCAGGCACTGACAGGAAGGTTGACATTACACACACAAAACTATGCCATGACTTTTGCCTTCCCCTGAACCCGATGCCTTAACAAGCCTCCCCGAACCCAACACCTGTTCCCCTCCCCATGACCAGCTTCTATCCCACGCCTTGAAAAGTTCTCTGGTAGTCTAGTGGCCTCCCCCACCCTCTCTACTCACTTCAAAAAAATATATTACCCTGTTTGAAAGCAGACTGAAAACCCACCTTTTTGATATAGCCTTCAATCCTTAACCCTACTCCCCACTGCCTACTAACCTAGCCAGCAAATTAACTGTTCCCCCTTAACTCTATCCATGACATCCTGTTTGTCTATCTTGTCTGTTTAGATTGTAAGCTCTTTCGAGCAAGGACTCTGTACAGCGCTGCCTACGTCTGGTAGCGCTACAGAAATAATAGCAGTAGCCTAGTGAGATCCCCCAGCCCCACCCTGTGACCCCTTGCCAAGGCCTTTCTGGCCCCATTCCATACAAGAAGGTGTGATGTCCAGCTGAAATTGCCTCCAGCACCATCATCTGCAAAATGGCCATTCTCTGCCCTCTGCAGTACATCTTGAGATGCACAAGGTGGAGTCAATTGTTGTATATGGAATGCACCACAAAGGGCAGGGTATCACCAATTTGCAGATGACAGCGCTGGAGGCAGGAGCAAGTAGGTATCAATCTTGCCTCATTTAATGTACAGAGCCAGAGGGGGGGACACACTAGACTGCCAGTGGAGGAAGGGGGAGTGTCACTAAATTACCAAGGAACCACCAGTCTATTAGGGCCACTATTTTTAATAACTAGGGAAAGGTTTGAGATGCCAGGCTTCTGAAGCGAGTTTGGGACACATGTTTTTGACTTGCCCTGTTATTCAAGTTTTTTGGAACGCTGTTTTTGTCTTTGTGGAGCGTATTTGGAAAATATCCATTCGTCGTTCTCCTTTGCTATTATTTGGGATTGTTCCTCATTTTTTTTCCTCGACTGAGGGGTGCTACTATTTTTCTGAAATGGACTGTCGTGGTGGCCCTGAAATGTATTTTGATTCATTGGCTTGAAGATACAGCTCCTGATTATTCTTTTTGGAGATGTCGGATGATTACCCTATTGATGTGGGAAAGGAGAGATGTGTTGGATTTTTCTACTCTTCCAGGCCGGATTTTTCAACGGACTTGGGAACCTTTTTGGACAACAATGACTCCATTGGCCCGAAGCCGCTTGCTAACTTGTTGAATTCCTTTATTTTGTTTTCCTTTATTTTATGTAGTTACCTGGTTGAACTTTTCTGGGTTGCAATGTATTTGGAAGGAGGACCCTGGGTGGGAAGGGGGTTATTTATTTATTTTGGGGAGTGGGTTGTGTTGGGTTATTTATAGGTATAGATTTTGTTATTTAAAATACTGAGCTTGTTTGTTTTGCTTGTTACTTACTATTGTTGAGCTCAATAAATATATTTGAATATATATAACTAGGGAAAGGGGCACTACAAAAAGCAATCTGGGACAGTGAGGTCAGGTTGGAGTGAGAGAAGGGGTGCTTCTGGACACCCGGTCCTCTCCATCAACCTTTCTTTATTGTTTCGGACCTGGCAAAAAGTTTCCCATGAACAACATGAAGTAGAAACTTATAGTTAATGATCTCAGTAACATGTATTTTAATAGATACTGATGCAGTAGTCTATGGTAATGTTTCTGTGCAAGTTAATAATTTCTCCATTGCTCTGTGATAAAAACAAAACAGGTTCAACCAGTTTTTGCTTTCTACATGGATCCCTGAAAATATACCTTGACCATAGTAAGCTAATCTTATGCAAACCTGAGGCATGCACAACTCATGTGGTAGCATGAAGAGGAGATGGGATACATATGCATATTGAATGAAAATGGAAGTTAAAGAAACCTATTTAATGATGCTTTTCAGAATTAGGTTCTGAAATGATTGAAATCTTAAATTGATATTATCCATTAACAGTGACAGATAGATAGACTCTCCAAAATACTAGAAACTAGCCATATAAGGCTAAAATCCTTCCCTCCCTTAATGTGCTTACCTTGAATGTTTCTTTGCATTTAAAAATTGTAGGTCTCTCCCTTTTTCCTTGTATGTCTTGTAAGTTAGTATTAACATAAGTATTGTCTATATGTCTTCTTTTTATGTATCTTTTTTTTTCACGTAAATCGCTTAGAAATTATATAGGCGTTTTATAAAATTTTAATAAAACTTGGAAACTTAGATGGTAAATCTAGTAATTGGGAAATACGGTCAGTGCTGGACAAACTTCTACAGTCTGTGCCCCGATTATGACTAGACACATCTGGATGGGATGAAGAGGGCTTTGGTAACTCCAGTAGTTGTGCAGTATGTCCAGTGTCAGGCAGACCTCTATGGTCTGTGCCCTGATTATGGCAAGGACAGATCAAGATCAAGAATATATACTCGTATATTACGTACATTGTATCATAAGAACATAAGAAGTTGCCTCCGCTGAGCCAGACCAGAGGTCCATCTCGCCCAGCGGTCCGCTCCCGCGGTGGCCCATCAGGCCCATTGCCTGAGCAGTGGTCCCAGACTATCCCTATAACCTACCTCTACTCCTATCTGTACCCCTCAATTCCTTTATCCTCTAGGAACCTATCCAAACCTTCTTTGAAGCCTTGTAACGTGCTCCGGCCTATCACAGCCTCCGGAAGCGCGTTCCATGTATCCACCACCCTCTGGGTGAAAAAGAACTTTCTGGCATTTGTTCTAAACCTGTCCCCTTTTAATTTCTCCAAGTGCCCCCTTGTACTTGTGGTTCCCCATAATCTGAAAAATCTGTCCCTGTCTACCTTTTCTATACCCTTCAGAATCTTATGCTATGAGTTCATCGTATTGAGTAGATTGGATGAACGGTGCAAATCATTATCTGTCATCCTACCATGTTACTGTGGTGCTTATTTTCAAAGCATATGGATGTCTCAAAATGCTCAAATGGACATCCATGTGCCTGAAACATCCAAATTCCCATTTTTCAAAGACTGAAAAGGGACTTCCAACAAGAGCAGCAGATTAAGAACACCTATTTGTTGGGGGGGGCCTAAGCTCTGCCCCCAACACCACCCACGCTCATAACCCCAGCTCCAGTATCTCCCCTTCCCTACCATCCCATAGTCAACCCCCCCAACCATCGTGTCCAACTTCCTTCCTTACCTCTGAACCCCCTCCCCACTATGGTGCTCAGCATTTCACTTCTCCCCCCCCCCTCCATAGTCTCCAGCACTTCTATGCTCCTCCCATCCCCCCTTGACATGTTTAGTGCCATAACTCCCTCCCCTGGGGAAGCAATACTCCAACTAGCAAAGCACCAAAAGCATAGAGGCTGGCAGGCACGGGGCCTTGAGCATCTGTGCATACTCAAGGCCTGCCTGCTCCCTCCCCCTCTAAACTTCCTATTTCAGAGAGGGCAGAACTGACAGACCTTGCGGCATGCGCAGATGTTCAAAGCTCCATGTCTGTCAGCCTCTATGCTTTTGGTTCTGTGCCAGTTGAGTATCGCCGCCCTGAAGGAGGGAGGTAAGGTACTAAACTCATCTGAGCAAAAATGTTGCGTAACATTACATTGTGAACAATTTTTACAGATAATGCACTCACATATATAAACACAGTGAGGCTGGAAAGAATTCCAAGAGCCCTGCTCTGCTTGCTTTCCCTCCTTGTTCACCTGTAGATTACCTTTGTTTACAGCTACTCTGAATTTTATTCAGCTACTGGATGTACAGCACAGCCTAGAGGGAACACAGTTCTCTCCCTGTAAATGCACCACTCTTAAAAAAACAATAAAGGGGGAACAGGGGCATTTTTAAACACATCAGGAGAAGACTCTTTTACTCTCTCCCAGCTGCCTCCCCCAGTGCCTCTGTTACTGATGGTATTATGCACACTGTAATATGCTTCTAGGAACTATGTACTGAAAAGTTCAAAATAATTCATGGCAAAACAAAGCAGCATATTACACAGAAAAATATCTGCAATATTCTGGAAATATAACACCCCCCCCTCCTTTTTTTACAAAACCGTAGCACAGTTTCTAGCGCCAGCTGCGGCAGTAACAGCCCCGACGCTCATAGGAATTTAGACTTCAGCAAGGCTTTTGAAAAAGATAAACGTGACTGGACTAGGAGAAACACTAGCTAAATGGGTAGAAGACCGGCTTAGCGGCAGACTTCAAAGGGTAATGATAAACGTCGAGAGTGACCAGTGGAGTGCCACAGGGCTCGGTCTTGGGCCTGATGCTATTTAATATCTTTGTAAGGGATCTAACTCAGGGACTTCGAGGCAAAATTACATTATTTGCCGATGATGCTAAACTATGCAACGTTGTGGGCAAGGCAAAGGAACCTGACAGCGAAACCAGGCCCAACGCTATGGAGCAGGATCTACTTTTACTAGAACAATGGTTCAGTACTTGGCAACTAAATTTTAATGCCAAAAAATGTAAGGTAATGCATCTTGGTAAAGGAAATCCATGCAGAACATACACCTTGAACGGTGAGAACTTAACAAGAACTGTTGCAGAAAGGGACTTGTGAGTAATCATCCGGGAAGATATGAAAGCTGCCAATCAAGTGGAGAAAGCTACAGCCAAGGCTAGACAAATACTGGGTTGCATCAGAAGGAGCTTTATCAGCCGAAAGCCTGAAGTCATACTGCCATTATACCGATCCATGGTGAGACCGCATCTGGAGTACTGTGTCCAGTTTTGGAGGCCACACTATCAAAAGGATGTGAAGAGAATGGAGTCGATCCAGAGAATGGCCACTAGGATGGTCTCGGGACTTAAAGATCTCCCATACGAAGAGCGTCTGAGCAGACTGCGCTTATACTCTCTCGAAGAGCGCAGAGAAAGGGGGGACATGATAGAAACATTCAAATACATCACGGGCCGCATTGAGGTGGAGGAAGAAATCTTTTTTCGTACAGGTCCCACGGCGACAGGAGGGCATCCGCTAAAACTTAAGGGGGGAAGATTTCACGGTGACACTAGGAAATACTTCTTCACCAAAAGGGTGATTGATCGATGGAATGGTCTTCCATGCCAGGTAGTTGAGGCCAGTAACATGCTCGACTTCAAGAGACGTTGGGACAAACAGGTGGGGTTGCTGCAGTTGTACTTAAAAGATAGACTCTCAAAGGAGGGAGGATTCTTGAGTGGGCAGACTTGTTGGACCGCTGGCCCTTTTCTGCCATCATACTCTATGTTTCTATCACTCTCTATTTTGGACCAAAAACAAAAATGGCTCCAGAAAAAGGAGGACGGATTGAGAGTCCTGAGAAGAGGAAACCAGTTCTGACAAGGTCAATATGGGGCTCTGAGAGTCAGTTTCTAAAACCTGCAGGATTTTTGAGAGATGGGAGGAGGATAAGCAAAGAGGAGTAGCCAAATCCAGTTTATGGTCGGTGTATCCTTCGTCAGTTTATCCAGCTTTCTGTTACTAAAAGAAACTCAGCTTGCTTCTTGACAATTAAGTCACAGATAATTAAATTTTATTTTTCACCAGGCATGCATTAATTTAAGCTATGTTTGCAGTCTTGGAAACAGGCTTCCACAGGCTCATGCTGCCATAGATAGGAACCTGCTCAGACTGGCTAGCATTCTTATATGTAGCAAGACTTTCACAACTACTGTGCCAGACCACTCAAAAAGTCAATCCCTAGATGTGATGAGCTGCCTTCCATATCAGCTTCTGCTCAGCATCAGCTCCTTTTTCTTTCTCCCTGCCTCCATGCCCAATAGTCCCTTCTCTTTCTCTTTTCCTACCTCTTATGAAGTGACAGTCTCCTCTCTCTCCCCAGCTCAGCAATAGATCCCTTCTCTTCCAGTAATAGTTCTTCCTCTCTCTCCATCACCCCTGACCAGCAACAGTTCCTTTTCTATCTCCCCCTGGCCAGAAATAGCCTTCCTTTCACCACTCAACATTAATTTCCTCTTTTTAACACCTCATGCCTAGCAACAGCCTCCTTTATTCTATATTATTCCACTGGACAGAAGTAGAATCTTTGTGTCTCCCCAGCCAAAAACAACCCCTTCGTTTCCTGCCATTATTTTTTTCCAGTAATAGTTACTTCTCCATTAACCATCCCCTGCTCTGCAACAGCCCTTTATCTCTCTTCCTCATCTCCTGCCTACTTACACAGCCCTTTCTTTTTCCATCACTCCTTCCCAGAAACAGGCACCCTTCACTCTTCCCTTGCTCAAAACAGTTCTTTCTATCTCCCACCAAGCCAGTGTTTCCCTTTTCTTCCCTTTTGCTCAGGAACCACTTTCTTTCTCAGTCTCCCTTCCACTCGCAGCCTCTTGTCCAGAAACAGGGCTCCTTTCTTTTATCCCTTCTATTCCTGCTTGGCAACCCCCCCCCCAAAAAAAAACAACAACAACAACAAAAAAAAACAACCAGCCCAAAAAACTTTCTTTCTCTTCTCTCCACTCTCTTCTCTGAACCTTGTCTAGCATTGCTCGTCTTCATACCACATATCATCCTCTTTCCTTCCCTCTTTGGTTGATCCTTCCCAGGGTAGAGAAGGTCTTCCTGCTTTGTTAGCTGGCATATGTGCACATTTGCTGCAGTGGCTCCACCCTTTCCTTTAGCACAAGCTGCCTCCTCCTTTGCTTCCTCCTCTTCCTGTTCCTTATCACTTCTAAAGTGCTACTAGGCATTTGCCCTGCTAGACATTTCTTATTCCAGGGAGCTGACCTGATGTAAAGGAAAGTGAGATTTGCTGGCCATGCACCTTTTTTAACCAAAGGGCAAAAAGAAAAGAAAAAATTGAAATCTAGAGGAATTGCATTTAAAAATGGGCAAGATCTTGGAACATGGGTGAAAAGGAATGGCACACTGCAGTTGCCAAACTTCATATCAAAGATAGCACAATAATGATGATGATGTATGAGCAAAGAGCAAGCATTTTTCAACAGAAATGAAGTTCTAGAAGAAGGAGCATGATGATGCGCTCATAGAGGTTAGATTATTACTACAACTATTAATGGCATAAGATAAGGAAATATTTCTTCACAGCACAGGGATAGATACACAGAGTCACTTCTCAATGGAGGTGGTGGACACCAAAAGAATAACAGGAAAAGCAAAGAGGGTTCTTATATCTGAGAACGTAAGTGCAAAGTCTGAGACTGGGTTGACTCTGTAGTATAGCATTGGACATGGGTAGACTTGTGGGGCCTTGTGGTCCTTACTTGCTGTCACTTTGTTGACTTGACAGTACAGGCTGCCACCTTCCATCTGTTTGGTGCATCAACTCTTTCCAAATTATTCGTTAAATCGAGCTTCATGACAAATTCCAGCACTACAACAGAGAAGTGCAAAATCTACATATAGAAAGTTCAGGACATTTATATACTCTCTTTGATATTCCATATGAAAGCAATTTCTTTTCCAACAAAAAATATCCCCAAACTCGTGTGTTTTTAATATCTTCTACAGCTCCTCACTCAGAGGTTTGATTAAAGAGTTGAGGAGTAAGCCTTACAAAGCAGTGGGCTGGGAACAGGAAGGCCTAGGTGGAGAAGGGAATAGAAAGGGAGAATTGTTGGGCATGGTTGTGTGAGAGGGAAAGAGAGATGGTGTACATGGGGAAAGGAAGAAAGATAATTGTTGGGCAAGGGGAGAGAGAATTATAGGACATGGTGGTGGGAGAACAGTGAGGTAGAGATGCATAGGGAAGAGAGAGATGAGAGGGAGAAATGTTGGATGTGGTGGTGGAGAGGGAATAGTGGGGCAGATGTAAGGGGATTCAAGATGAAGGAATGTGGGAGATGGGGCTGTGGGCAGGAGCGAAAGATGCTGCACACAGTCAGGGGGATGAGAGAGGGAGAGCTGTTGGATGTGGCAGCATAAAGGGTGGGAGAGATGCACCCTAGATCCTTCTCTCTCTTTCCTCACTCCCTTTGCAGCAAGGGAGGGAATGAGAGAAATAGAGATGGTGGACAGTGAGAGAGGGGTGGCGGAGAGAGAAGAAATGCTGTGCAGAGGTGAGGAGGGGAAAAAGTGTATGCTTTATGTAGTTTAATTTTGTGGTTATCATTATGTATTGTTAATAAGATTATATTGTGTGTATATGAAAAATGAACGGAAGAAATTGCATTGGGGTCGGGCTCTGGGGCAGAGCTTTGACGAGTCTGGGGTAGAACTTGGGTGAGTCTTGTACTCTGTTTTTGCCCCTCCCCCCCCAAAAAAAAAAAATACAACAAAGCATTCTGTTGCTTATGAAAGAGATAGGTTATTTTTCATAGGCATTTTATATAAAAAAAATTTTGAGGGCGGATTTAAATCTGTCTGATGAGGATTCCAGTTCAAGTTAGGGAGTGCATTCCATAGGGAGGGGTTTGTCACTGAAAAAATTCTACTTCAAGAAGATTTGTATGTAATTTGTCTAGAGGTTGGAATAACTAACATATTGTGTAGCAATCGAAAAGTACAGGACGGCAGATATAGAATCAATAGTTGATTAAGATATGGCGGAGATTGTGATTGGCGGGTTTTGAACACTAATAACTGAATTTTGTAGGTCAATCTGTGTGTTACAGGGAGCCAGTGTGCAGAGTTCAGGAGTTGGGGGGGGGGGGGTCACATGATTGAATTTCTTCACCAGCAGGAGTCAATTTGACTCAAGGGCACATCTGGATCTTGTCTGATAAAGTTTTAATGGATGAGAAAACCAGTATAACCCTGGGCACTATTGGTGATGAAAAAAAAAAAAAAAAAGCACCTATGTTTGATTCTCAGTTCACATCTTCAACTTTCTGGGTTCACCAGGGATGGGGATCCTGCAGAAGTATTCAATGGGGTCACCTAATTCTGTATAAGTCATCCAGAGTTAAGTGCTGGGGGCCATGCACGCTTCCACATTTATACACCTAACTTAGGCATCAACCCTTATGTCAGCTTGGTGGCTGGTATAAATGCATGCACCTAACTATAGGTGGTTAAGCACGTAAATGCTAGTGTTCTTTAACATGCTCACAACTACTAGGATGCCCCTGACCCATCCAAGTCTCACGCAGTTATTTGCTCTGGATTTTGCACGCACAATTTATCGAACACTGATGACGGCCGTTACATGGAAAAAAACTACAGTGAAGGGCAGCAAGAAAAAGAAGCAGGTTCTGAAATTTACTCTGGACTGCACCTATCCTGTAGAAGATGGAATAATGGATGCTGCTAACTTTGAGCTGTTCTTGCAAGAACGAATCAAAGTAAATGGGGAAAAGCTGGTAATCTGGGCGGTGGAGTGGTGACCATTGAGAGGGGCAAAAGTAAAATGACTGTAACCTCTGAGGTTCCCTTTTCCAAGAGATATCTGAAGTACTTCACCAAGAAATATCTAAAGAAAAACAATCTTCGTGATTGGCTTCGTATGGCTGCTAATAGTAAGGAAAGTTATGAGCTAAGATACTTCCAGATTAACCAGGATGAAGAGGAAGAAGAAGATGAGGATTAAATTGTTACTCAGGAAAATATTTTTTACGTTTTCTTCAAATAAATTATTATGACAAAAAAAAAGAACATAAGAAGAGCCTTACTGGGTTAGACCAATGGTCCATCTAGCCCAGTATCCCATCTTCATGGAGGCCAATCCAAGTCACAAGTACCTGGCGAAAACCCAAATAGTAACAGCAGTCCATGCCACTGATAGAGGGCAATTAAAGAACCTCCCTCACCCCAAGGAGTCTACAAAGTTTAGGGGAAAGAGATGAAGTCCAACTCCAGACTAAAGAAAATTCAAAAAGAAAATCTATAACTTAAGATTTTAAAGTGTTAAACGGACAAGCCCTCAGTCACACAGCAACCTCTGGAATATCCAGGGAAAAGCTGTCGCGGGTTTACACCCAGAAAGGTGTTAACTGCGAAACATCCCCGGGCTTGCTCCGAATAATATTTCAAGTGCCTATAAAGTGCAATGTGTGAAAAACTCAAATGGAAAAAACACACACTATCAAAGTAAAGATAGAGTTCATCTCTTCCCCCTAAGCTGGGGGCCCAAGCAGGAAAGTGAGTGTCCAAATCTGACCAAGCTCAAAAAAACACAGTCTGAAAGAACTTAGCTTCTCCGTGTGTGGTGGAGGTACTAATCAACAAGCAGCAAACACAGTCTTCGTCCAACGGACTCCGTTTCGGGGGTGAACACCCCCTTCTTCAGGAACCGCACTGCTCAATGACCCTCAGATTCATAGGTAAAGCAGGAAAGAAATGGCCACTGATCTGGAGAGGACGCCCTCTTTATTAAATCGCAGAAACAGGTGGAATGAAATAGTCAGGTGACCAAACATCTGACCCGGAGATCTTGCAAAGAATCTTGCAACAAATCCTTTGAAGGAGCATCCGCAGAGACGCTCACATTCAGTAAGTATGTTGCCACTCAATATAGTCGTTCAGGACCCTTGGGGGTCAAACATTCCCCAGTCAGCAGCATTGGAACTGATTTCCAGAATTCTTATGCAAGATGTCCAACATGACCGGGTGAGGGGCTGATTTTCTTATACAACTAGCCCAACTGGTACTTAATCACAATTATTTTCAGTTGATCACCAGTTCTATCTACAGAAACACGGTGTAGCAATGGGCACAGCGGTTGCCCCTAGCATTGCAAATTTATATGTTTCCCAGCTTTGAGGAACGTTACCTGTATGATTCCATCTGGTTCACTTATGTTAAGATGTGGCGTCGCTTCATTGACGACGTCTTCTGTGTTTGGACGGGTCCAGCAGAGCTATTACCTCAATTTTCTCAACTGGCTCAATTCTTTAGATTGCAATCTGAGATTTACTATGGAGTCCAATGCTAGCCAAATATCATTTTTTGGACGTGACAGTCATTAAGTCCCAACACACCCTAGTGACTACTCTATATAGAAAGTCTGTTGAGGTCAACAACTACTTGGACTACACGAGCTGCCACCCGACTAGATTGAAACAATCTCTTCCTATAAGTCAGTTTTTACGGGTTAGACGGCTGTGTACTGATACGACAGAATTCCGTAAACAGGCACGTGAACTGTTCATCAGATTCCAAGAAAGGGATACCTTATTCGGTTCTACAGAATGGCCTACCATCGGGCACTGTATGCCAATAGGGAATTATTATTATCCCCCACTGTTTCTACACAAGAGGAGTCTGGGATTTACTTGTGTCTTGGGAATTTTCTAATCATGCCAATAGGGTTGCATGGAGTATCCGTAGACATTGGCATGTTCTTCAATTACATTCACACCATTTCAAGATCCTCCTAGGATTGCATATTCTCGAGCCAGAAATTTGGCGGACCCATTTGGTCCATTCCAACTATTCCAGTAACATTACAAGGAACATTGATACAGTTATAGCCCAACACATTAAATGCAATGCAACATGTGACATTTGCACTTCTACTTTAGAAGGAAAGAGCTGGCAGCACCCGGGAACTAAAAAATGTTACAACTTCAAATCATTGACTTCCTGCAGATCCAAGTGGGTGATATAATGTTATTTTGTGTCCATGTGACATGCATATGTTGGACGCACTCAAAGATTGATCAAGACCCGTCTCATAGAACATAGGTCACGTATACACACTGGTTCTATCACTGCTCCTTATGGTTCCCCATTGCATACAAGCTAACCCACTCCTTTCAAGATCTTAGGTGGTTCGTCATGGAACAAGTTTTTGAGGATTATCAGGGAGACAGATTGGCTCGGCTCCAACACAGAGAACAATACTGGATATTTGAGCTACAAACTTTACCCCCAAGGGTCTGAACGACTATATTGAGTGGCAAACATACTTACTGAATGTGAGCGTCTCTGCGGATGCTCCTTCAAAGGATTTGTTGCAAGATTCTTTGCAAGATCTCCGGGTCAGATGTTTGGTCACCTGACTATTTCATTCCACCTGTTTCTGCGATTTAAAAAGAGGGCGTCCTCTCCAGATCAGTGCCATTTCTTTCCTGCTTTACCTATGAATCTGAGGGTCATTGAGCAGTGCGGTTCCTGAAGAAGGGGGTGTTCACCCCCGAAACGGAGTCCGTTGGACGAAGACTGTGTTTGCTGCTTGTTGATTAGTACCTCCACCACACACGGAGAAGCTAAGTTCTTTCAGACTGTGTTTTTTTGAGCTTGGTCAGATTTGGACACTCACTTTCCTGCTTGGCCCCCAGCTTAGGGGGAAGAGATGAACTCTATCTTTACTTTGATAGTGTGTGTTTTTTCCATTTGAGTTTTTCACACATTGCACTTTATAGGCACTTGAAATATTATTCGGAGCAAGCCCGGGGATGTTTCGCAGTTAACACCTTTCTGGGTGTAAACCCGCGACAGCTTTTCCCTGGATATTCCAGAGGTTGCTGTGTGACTGAGGGCTTGTCCGTTTAACACTTTAAAATCTTAAGTTATAGATTTTCTTTTTGAATTTTCTTTAGTCTGGAGTTGGACTTCATCTCTTTCCCCTAAACTTTGTAGACTCCTTGGGGTGAGGGAGGTTCTTTAATTCTTATCTTGTCTTTGTACCTCCTCGATTTAGGGTTCTACTTTTGTACTGATAGAGGGCAAGCAGTGGCTTCCCCCATGCCTGTCTCAGCAGCAGACTATGGATATTTCCTCCAGGAACTTGTCCAAACCTTTTTTAAAACCAGCTACATTAACTGCTGTTACCACATCCTCTGGCAACGCATTCCAGAGCTTAACTATTCTCTGAGTGAAAAAAAATATTTCCTCCTATTAGTTTTTAAAGTATTACTCTGTAACTTCATTGAGGGTCCCCTAATCTTTGTAAATCTTGATGCAGTAAAAAATCGATCCACTTTGTACCCATTCTACACCACTCAGGATGTTGTAGACTTCAATCATATCTCCCTTCAGCCGTCTCTTTTCCAAGTTGAAGAGCCCTAACCTCTTTAGTCTTTCCTCATATGAGAGGAGTTCCATCCCCTTTATCATCTTGGTTGCTCTTCTTTGAACTTTTTCTAGTGCTGCTATATCCTTTGAGATAAGAAGACCAGAACTGAACGCAGTACTTCAGGTGAGGTCGCACCATTGAGCAATACAGAGGCATTATACAGTACATTCTTAGTCTTGTTTACCATCCCTTTCTAATAATTCCTAGCATCTTGTTTGCTTTTTAGGCAGTTAATTAAAGTGTCTTTTTACTAAGGATGCTCTAAGGATTTAGCATGCACTAAATACTACACAGCTCATAGGAATTTAACATGTGTTAAATCTGTTGGCAACCTTAGTATAAGGACCCCTATACTAATATGTTATCCACACAACTGACATTATTCTATAACTTGCACATACAAATTTATAAAATTAGGGGGCTAATGACAAGATTTAGGGCCTCTGATTGCAGGGTTCCAGAAGGAGCCATATTGCAACATTCTTGGTGGTTTGAATGAAATGTCATGGCCACAGATTCCAGCTCTCATTTCAGTTAGGATGGTGTAGAAACTGGATGCAGAAATAAAAAAACAGCAATTAAAGTTAATGAAGCAATCCAATTATTTAGAGTGGGCCTTGGGAGCTGAAAATGACTTTATGAAAATGAAACTATTGCCTTCAACAGAGCAGCTCTATGACCTTCAGGTTCTACTTGCTTAGGTTTATTGATGAAATATCACTTTTCAGAAATCATTCAGCTACTGCATAATGTGGATTAACATTTATGATGAATTACTGAAGATTTCATTCCATTTCACTGAAGGGCTTTTTATTTTTTTTTGGTTCTGTTGCTTGTCTCTTGTTTCTTTGGGTTTATGGCTCAAAGGAAAGCAAGTTTCATGGTGCCATGAGTCTTCATTCATAATTACATGGGTGTTTTATCCATTTTTAAAGCAAAAAAAAAACCTGTGGAAGCTGATTTTGCTGATGTAGGCTTTATTGTTATAAGAGTCAATAAAACATCCACAATTGAAGGTAGTGAAGGTAAGGGTGAGGGGGCGGTGTCATCGGAGGCACGGGAGTATGTCAGGGTAGGGGGTTGTTGCATGGTGTGATGGAGTGGGCATTTCTCCCACTGTCTGGGGGAGGGTGTTGTGGGGGGCATTGTTTGACAGTGGGAAGGAGTGGGCATCCCTCGCTACCAGGGGGGTGTCATGTGGGGCATTGCTTGGTGGTGGAAGGGAGTGGGCATCTCTCCCGCTGCTGGGTGAGGGGTGTTGGGGGGCATTGCTTGGTGGCAGGAGGGAATGGGCATCTCTCTCGCTGTGTGTGTGTTTGGTTAGCAGTGTTTGGGTGTTTTATGTGACGTGGCAGGAGAGAGTGGCATCTTACCCACTGCCGGGGAGTTGTTAGGGGGCATTTTCTTGGTAGCAGGAAGAAGTGGGCATCTGCCCCATTGCTGGGGGGATGTCTAGGGATGTTTCTTGGTGGTGGGAAAAGGCATCTCTCCTGCTGCAGGGGGTTGGGGGGGGGGGGTTAGCAGTGATGTGTAATTGTGTGACAAAGCAGGAGAGAGTGGACATCTCTCCTGTTCATCTTTAATTTGTATTTTTTTATTTTGTGTGTGTGTGTGGTGGGGGGGATGGTCTGAACTGTCAAACCTTACTTGGCCTTATTTTCCTGAAGGCTTGACCACAATGATAAAGGGGATGGAGCGTCTCTTATATAAGGAAAGCCTAAAGAGGTTAGAGCCACTTCAGCATGGAAAAGAGACGGCTGAGAGGAGATAGGATTGGGAGTCTACAAAATCCTGAGTGGTGTAGAATGGGTATAAGTGAATCCATTTTTTACATCCATCAAAAATGGCAAGACTAGGGGACACTTGATGAAGTTACAGGGAAATACTTTTAAAACCAATAGGAGGAAATATTTTTTACTCAGAGAACAGTTAAGCTCTGCTACTGTAGCTGGTTTAAAAAAAAGGTTTGCACAAGTTCCTGGGGGAAAAGTCCATAATCTGCTATTGAGACAGACATGGGGATCAGTAGCATGGAATGTTGCTACTTTTTGGGGTTTTGCCAGGTACTTGTGAGCTGGAATGGTCACTGTGGAAACATGATACTGGGCTAGATGGACCATTGGTTTGACCCAGTAGGCTATTCTTATGTTCTTATGTACAGGTGATAAGTTTCACCTGTAGTTTTTTGTTTAAACCAAGAGCTTTCAGTCTGCTTCGGTTGCAGTTTCAATTTTGACCCAAACTGAAAGGAAAGCAGCTTTGGTCGGCCTCTACTGTAAAGTTTATTGTACTTGATCCAAAATGCTACTGTAAATCACGAAAAACATAAATCGTGTCTTGCAGTGTCCAAATTCAGACAAGCTCTGTGTTCAATCAGTCTCTGCTTTAAAGGTTGAACTGTTTTGCGCATATAAATTTTAATGCAAGGTTAGAAAAGAATATATACAAGAAATGTTTGAAAGACAGGTACAGTGGTGCCTCACACAGCGAACGCTGCACACAACGAACTTCATGTCTTGATTCATACAACGAACTTCGTTTCACACAACGAAGTCGCCCGAGCTGCCGATGTATTGCATCCTTCCGCGCAGGCACTGCACTTAACTGCCCTCTCTCACTGTATACAGTCGTCCCTTTTAAGATAAACTCAATATTTTTTATATATCATGAAGCTGGAAGGTGATTTCTGTGAAATGAAACGGGAAATAATTAGAAGGAGTGAATGTGGGGTAAAACAGTGTGACCTCGTCAAAGAGTTTGGCCTCAGCAAGACCACCATTTTCACCATTTTGACAAATTTATCTTTTTTTTTATGTCATCTTAGCATATTTTATGCTGCAGAACGAATTATTTTTTTTAACATGTATTGTTATGGGAAAACGCGTTTCACATAACGAACTTTTCGCATAACAAACTTGCTCCTGGAACCAATTAAGTTCGTTGTGTGAGGCACCACTGTAGTTTTGAAAACAAAATGAGAAAGATCTGTTTGAAATCAGGTCAGTTATGTCATTTCTTTTGTTATAATAGAGCAGACACTGCAAAAAAAACAAACCCCCAAAACCCCCAAAACACACATTTGTAGTGATCAACTGGACCTTGCATGGTACACTGAATTCTCAGTTTTGCTGGACAGGAAAGTTCCTTGACATTTTTTTGTCTTTATCATAAGCAATCCTTAGAGACTGATTAGCAAAACAGGGATGTGTTGCCAAAATTGCCCGCTATTTCTTTAAGATTTTGCTGATGTAAAAAAACAACAATCATTCTTCAGCTGATGAAGTCTTAACTGGAAATAAGGAATCTCTGTCATTATATAATGCTCATAGTAATACTTGCTTAACTAGTGTCGCTGTATGTCCTTGTACTAAACATTTATTTTGAAACTGTTTTTGCACACTGTTTAAAAATTTTGAGTTGAAAAATATAGGGTCCCTTTTACAAAGCCATGGCAGCAATGCGGCCACAGTAAATGCATCGAAGCCCATTCAATTCCTTTGGGTTTTGGTGTTGCTGCAGCTTTGTAAAAGGGACTCATATTCTTCTATATTGAAACCAGTAAACTATTTTTTAAGTGCTTTTGACCCAAATCACATTTACCAGATGCTAGGGTCCAGCTTGGGGAGTTAGCGCCCAAGAAAAGGATCTGGCTGTCATGGTAGACAATATGATGAAACCTTAATGACCATTGCCCCAGCTTAGGTTATGCTACCTGGCTGGTATTCTGAAGATTCCTGTAGATTGATAGATCATCTGTAGACTACCTCTTAGTTTGTATTATCTCTATCTCTGCAGTAGGGAATGGGAATCCCTCTTGCCAGGGATTGTTTCGGAGGGTGGTGGCAGGAGGGAGTGTGCATCCCTCTTGTCGACCAACTTTCGGTGGGGTTCAGGGGTTCCCTTCCGCGGCCGCTCAGCTGATAGCATCAGGGAGCATCAGTTTAGCAGCTGTGTCTATTTGAAATGTAGGCCAATATTTTGCTGGCCTACATTTCAGGTGCCTATCGCATCCCTGTTGAGATGATGATATAACTAGTAGATGCTGGTTTTGGGATCGGAGTCTTCTGTTTGGTGTGTAGGGTATAAGTAATCTATTTTTGAATTCTGGCTTGTGGCAGGTTTTGGACTTGAAAATTAGTAATATGATTTTGTAGATAATTCTGTAAGAAATTCATAAACTTAGTTCTTTCAGAGTGATTCCTTTATAAAGCGCATTGCAGTAGTCTAATCTTGATATGATGAGAGAGTGTATTAGGATATTCAGTGAAGAAGTTTCTAATAAATTTGCTATAGAACGAATCATTCGTAATCGGTAGAAGCAACTTTGTACCATGGTACTGATATGATTATGATAACTTAATTTTTCATCAAATGTCACACCTAGAATTTTTACAGTATGTACTGTTTGCAGAGGTGTTGACTTGAGATATATCGGTGTTGCTATGGAATGGGCGTCTTTACAGGGGAAAAGCATTATTTTCAATTTGGATGTATTTAGTGCTAGCATGTTATCATTGAGCCATTGGCTTATCAGTTCTAGTTTCTGGTTAATGTTTTGAATTGCATTTGGATCAATAGGGATCTATGGGGCGGAGTCAGCATAGGCATAAATTGTAAAACATAGATTGTCCCAAGGTCAGTAGGGGCCAGTGAAGATGTTAAATAGCAGAGGAGATAGGACTGATCCTTGTGGTATACTGTAATTTTGTTGGAAGGGATCAGATGAGGTTTTATCCATTATTACTTTAGATGAACATTCGGAAAAGTAGGAGGTGAACCAGTCTAATGCTAGGTCCCTGATTCCTATGGTTTTAAGTCGTTGTAGGAGGAGTGAATGATCAATTGTGTCAAATGCGGTGGAAAGGTTGAGAGAAATTAATTTTCGTTGATCAAGATGGTATAGGATTGTAGGGTTAGTCCAATCAAGGAATGTTCTGTGGAGTGGTTTACTCTAAACCCTGTCTGATTGGGGTGTAGCATATTAGTTTTTTCATTGAACGCGTATAGTTGGTTGAACAGTTGAAGTATACACAAGGCTCAGTTGATAACATGTGCACTTTTAGTGGTAGTAAAGGAGGTTCATAAGAGCAGTGACATGTTGCAGTATAGAGTAGAAATTTGAGAGACATTCTCTAAATCTGCTAGGAGGCTATGCCTTCATCTTTGGACAGACCGAGAATTCTCTCTGACATGGAGGTCCATGACAATTACTGTGGTTGTACCTAGAATGGTCAGGTGTCCAGATGTGAACTGAAAAGGCTAGTTTTAAACTTTCATGCCTGGCCTTATCCGCTTCCCACACTGTTCAATAAAGCAGTCCATGTGCCATATCCTGTCAGTCCCTTAATGTGCAGGAGTTAGAAGACCGAAAGCATTGGAATTGCAGCCAGATGAGCTCCTGTGCCTTTAGGCTGGATGTGTTTCATTCTGAGGCCTCAGAAACTTTCCTATTGACTTTGGCTGGTAATTACTGTATTTACTTTGCCCTCTCCCTCTCAGCAGTTTGAGAGATTAACTCTTTTCTACCTTTTGGTTGGGAAAGAATGAATTGAAGACCTGAAATGCCAGCCAGCCTTTTCTCCCTTAATGTAGAAAGCCATGTGTTAGGCAAGCATAGACAACCATGGTCCTCAAGAGCTGTATACCAGTCAGGTTTTCAAGGTTTCCACAATGAATATGCATGAGTTTGATTGGCATATACTACTTTCATTATATATAAATAGATCTCATTCATATTACTTATGGAAATCTTGCAAACCTGACACAACTTTGGCCCTCGTCAGGCCAGGTTTTCATGATTTCCCAAATGAATATGCATGAGATCAATATGCATACAATGGAAGCAGTGCAGGCAAATAGATCTCATGCAAATTCACTGGGGAAATCTTGAAAACCTGACTGGATTATGGCTCTCGAGGGCCAGAGTTGTGCATCTCTGCTCTAGAGGACTGTGATTGCCCATCTCTGGGTTATTGCATTGCACCGAAGCTCAGCACACAGTTTCCAAAGTCATGCATAAAACACAAAACCTTTGGGTCCAATGCTACAAGCAAATAGCATGCACATAAGTTGTACACATAAAATTATGTGCAATATTGAAGAGCAACCAGAGGTACATGCTAGCAGCAATATCAATATTTCGCGCACAAAAAACATGATATTGGAACTCTAAGTTTCATGTGCCTATATTATGTACATGGGCTGGAAAGCTATTTTGCACATGATGGTATCCTATGAATGTCTGCAATCCAATGCTATACTATTCCTAGCTGTACCGCCTCTCCTGAGTTCTCATAGCTATAAAAACAGGCCATCTTTGGTCATCTTATTCAGAGCTCAATTGAATTTGAATTCACCCCACCTGGAGTCCTTTAATTAGGGTTACCAGACGTCCGGGGGTCCGGACAGCTTTTCAAAACCCGGCACTTTGTACGGGTTTTGAAAAGAAATTGCGTCGGAAGGTACATCCGCGCATGCCTTCCTGCCCAATGAACAAGCAGCAGGCATGGAGCTGAGGGCGGAGCTCAGGTATAATGGGGCGGGGTTGGATGGAACTGGGCGGACCTGGGGGTGGGTGTAGGGGTCCAGATTTTGCTGACATAAAATCTGGTAACCCTACCTTTAATCTTTATTTCAAGGTGCTGTAATACTTTCCACATTCCCTCCCAGTGCTGAAGATAGACTAATGAGTCTGTGGTTGCTTGCTGAGGAAATGAAATCTTTGAAAGCCTATGGCCTAGAGCTGACCAAAGCCTTAACCGGTTTCCATGGATCAGCTTCAGACAGGGCTTTTCCGATTTAGTTCACACCTTTTTCAGCAGTAGCTTAATGTGAGTTACATTCAGTAGAAGTTCTGTAATGTGAGTAGGAGAGAACAGTAGATGCTTTCCTTGTTTCAGAATTTGACAAACTCATGAAGACTGAAAATATCAGGTGTTGTCTAATAAAACAGTGGAACGCAAAAAAACTCCAAACAAAAGTTTGCCAGAGAAACTTCAGAAGACTCAACAAAAAGGCAAAAATGGTCCGAGGGTTCCCACAGTAGAAAACAACTCAAGAATAACAACGTAAGTAAAACGCTATAAAATTTAGTGAGATAAGGTACCCTCAGTGTGGAGGGACAGCGACGGGAGAAATTCTCCAACACTTCACACAACAAGGTGGAGACAACCAAGTCCCCACCTGCACGGCATCACCGGGTACCTAAGTGTACTTTAAATCAAATAACACAATCACCAACACAATCAACATAATCATTCAAACACAGCTACCACTCTGGGAACCCCCCCAGCCAACTCCCAAAGCTGAAAAGAAAAATGAAACAGAGTCTTAGCTTCATTCGGTGCTGTCGTTCAAGCGTCCAAGAGTAAGGCAAGAGAATGCCGCAAAATACCAGGTAAAGCAGCCTGATTTCGGGAACGAATCCCTTTCTGAGGAACCCATAATTCAAAAAAGTCAATCACATGATCCAAGTCAGCTGGGCGGAGGGAGGAGCTACAGTGGGACAACAAAGTACCATCTGTACTTTTAAGGATGCAGTTAAGGTTTGGTAAGTGCAGAAACATACTACACTTTAGAACAGAGGGCCTCATAATTCCCACAGGAGCAGTGGAAAAGGCCAGACTACAGAAGTTCAGACTGCTAGTCCAAATATCGTATTCTAAATAAGAAAGCCTTTTACAATAGGAGTGTTTCCACTACCTTCCCCACAACTTAATTACCAGTTTGCTGAGAATGTCAAAGTAATTACTGTGCCAGCATCAGCACCAGTGTGAGGTAAGATATTAAACAGTTGTAGCTGGAAATGATTTATTTCTCTTTTGATGAGAATTTTTGTCACTCTGTCAATACCACACTTTTACTGGCTTAGCTTATTCCACAATGCTTAATTTTCTCCAAACCTTCTCCTCAACCCCGCCCCGTCATCTCATTGACATTCTACCATCCACAACAAACCAAAAATAACAAATTTTCATTTTTTTCCCCCCTTCTCCACATTCCTTAGGCAATAGTATAATGAAGACTGGGAGAAAACAACCCAGCAGCTAATCTTTCCAAAACAATATGTGAAATAAATCTGAAGTCTGTTTTTCTTTGGCTCACGGGGGTATGTTGTCATATGTGTAGCATGAGGTATAGGTTGTCTGCAGCATGCATTTTGTCTGTCTGGGTTCCATGTGAGCTGCTTGGCACACTCAGCCCCGCTTTCCCTCTGAGCTACAAAGTGAGAAGAATCTGAGATATGCATAGGCCAGCCCTGAGGAATGTGAGCCGTACACAGCACCCGAGGAGGAAAGCCAGCCATTCATCTGAGTCTTCATGACTGCAGAAGCATCTTATCTTGAAGAGATTCTCTGCCAGTAGGGTTTACAGGCTGAAAATCTGGAAACCATGACCACTTTTTAAACATGTAGAATGATTTAACTGGGCCAGATAAGGCATGGCACTGGATATTGAGATCTAAATTAGGCAACAATAGTCATCGTTTAAAGAAACATTGACCACTATTAGCTGAATCTTGGCTTGCAGAAATACAAATGACCCTTTTTGTTTAGAACCTCAGTTCCCCTCCTCTTCAGATGTTTGCCCACTTCACTGGCAAGTTGTATGTATCGTGAAACCCTTGAATAGGCTAAGCATTCACCATCTCTCTCCTCTTCCCCTCCCACTTATAGATATTCATTTATGAGCTGGAGCAGGGGTCTCAAAGTCCCCAATGAATATGCATGAGATCTATGTGCATTCACTGCTTTCAATGCATATTCATTGGGGAAATCCCAAAATCCTGACTGGATTGTGGCCCTCAAGGAGGGACTTTGAGATCCCTGACCTAGACTTAGTTGTCCTGCAGTGATAATCAAATGTTTGACGAGACTTCCTAGGCAAAACTTATACGTTGTGAGTTAGACGATGTAACAGCAGTGGCAAAAAGGTGTCCAAAGTGACCAAATAACCACTGCACAGACAAAGTAAAGACCCCCACACTGACCCCATCACACCCCCACAAAGTTCAGAATAAAAATATATATACCTAGGAAAGCCTAGTAGAGCTGCACAGAGGCATCTTAAATAGCCGGGGGGAGGGGGGGTGCTAGTGATCAACAGGCAGGAGGACGCAGGCCCATAAGCCACTCTAACCACTACATTAATGGTGGAAAATGTGAGCCCCCCCAAATGCTACTTTACTACCATATACAGTAGGTGCCACCTTCAGCCATAAGGGCTATTGGAGTTGTAGAAGGGGAGTATAGTGGATTTTGGGGTATTTGGGGGAGCTCATGATAACCACTTGTATGTATATGTATACATTATATTGTATAGATCAGATCCCTTGAAGGATTTCTCAACTTTAAGAAAGTAATAAAAACAAACCTCTTTACCTAACTCCCCTACCCATGACCAATGAATTACAAGAAATGTATATTGGTACTGGATCCCGGTATATGTCACATTAGGAAAATTGTATTGAAAAATCCTGTACTGTAACTATGGCAAATTTAACCTGTACACTGTCTAAGTGTGTCAAATTAGGATAAAACTTGCATGGGAAAACTTGCACTGTAAGGATAAGTATGGCAAATTGTAACCTGTAAACTGTATATTATATATATTGTATTAGACCCCTAGTATGTATCGTTAGGATGAAAACTTGTATTGTAAACTTTTACTGTAATTATGGCAAATCTAGTGCAAATCGTAATATTATGTATGTTTTTAACCTGTAACCCATTCTGAGCTCTTTGGGGAAAACAGGATAGAAAACAATTAATAAAAAAAATAATAATTTTTTTAAAATAAATAAATTAAAAAAAAAATATATATATATATATGTACATATATATGTGTGTGTATGTGTGGAGGTTGTAATACAATAATAAATCTACAAAACTAAATGGTTAATTAAATAGTTAAATATAAAACAACAAAACCATTGAAGGAACAACCTAAATTGTAGAGAACGTTTTTATTGACTTTCTTAAACCAGATAATACTGACAGGAACAAGCCTCAGAAAACAGAGTAATTTATCTTATACTGGAATTTCTTCCAAGAGAAGAAAAAGTTTTTCCTACTCCTGATGACATCACAGGCTTGAACTCCTTCCCCCCCCCCCCCACTCCAACTACTTAAGACATCTCTGTGCAGCTCTACTAGGCTTTCCAATGCCAGGTTATGTACATTTCTATTCTGAAGTTTGTGGCGGTGTGAGGGGGGTCAATGAACAAGAGGGGAAGTGTGTGTGGGTCTTTACTTTGTCTCTGCAGTGGTTATCTGGTCACTTTGGATATCTTTTGGGCACTTATACCTGTCTTTACATCGTCTAACTCACAACATATAAGTTTTGTGTAGGCAATCTCATCAAACATTCGATTATTGCTGCAGGACAACTAAGTCTCGGTTGGCCAACCACCAGCCCTAACCACTCATCCAAAAATGTCCCTTTCAGCTCTGGGTGCACAGCAGGATTCAGAGGCCTAAAATGTCCCTGGATATGTCCAAAAAGCTGTTTCAATTATTGGCATTTTGGCCGACCTGTCTTTTAGATCGTCCAAGTGCCAACTTGGGCAGGTTTTTAGATGTATTTAAGTTCCGATTATGAGTCCCTATGACTATAGTTAAAGAATGAAACCTGGATGTATTTGGCTTATACTTGGAGATGAGATTTTTGTGTTGCCTCCTGCTGAAGTTATTAGGGAGAATCCTGGAATAAAACATCTCCTATGCCCTTTTCTGATCTCTCTGATAAAACAGCAAGGCGGATGGTTTGCAATATTCAACATGCAAAATAAAGAAGATCAGGCCAGTCCTATATAGTAGTAAATGTTTATTCACTGTACATGTGTGTTTACAGTAATTAATTGCTGCTGAAGCAGCCCCTTAGGTAAAACATGGCAATATTGGCATGCATATGTAAATATCCTGGAGCATGTGCAGTGAATAAAGTGTACTATTATCTACAACTGGTTTGCTCTTCTTTATTTTTCTCTGTTCTCTGACATTGTTTATAAATGGCCCAAGTGATGTACCTCCCTGATCCTTCCAACCCTGCCCTCAGTTTACATTCTCTGTGATCAATGTCTTTGTACATAAAAACATAAGAATAGCATTACTGGGTCAGACCAATGGTCCATCTAGGCCAGTATCCTGTTTCCACAGTGGCAAATCCAGGTCATAAGTACCCAATTAGCATAAACCCAAATAGTAGTAACAGTCCATGCTACCGATCTTCATGTCTGTCTCAATTGCAGACTATGGACTATTCCTTCAGGAACTTGTCCAAACTTTTTAAAAAAACCCACCTACGCTGACTGCTGTTACCACATCCTCCAGCAAAGTGTTCTAGACCTTAACTATTCTTTGAGTGAAAACATATTTCCTCCTATTTGTTTTAAAGATATTTCCATGTAAATTCATCGAGTGTCCCCTCAAGGTAATTTTTGTAATTGTTTTAAAGAGTAAAAATTCAATTCATTTTTACCCGTTCTACACCATTCAGGATTTTGTAGACCTCAATCATATCTCTCCTCAGTTGTGTCCTTTCCAAGCTGAAGAGGTCTAACTTCAGCCTTTCTTCATAGAGAGGAGTTCTATCCCCTTTATCATTTTGATCACTCTTCTTTGAACCTTTCTAGTTACTAGTCTTCTTTCTCTGTGTTCTTTGCACTTTTCTTGGTGCTTTGGGTCTTCATCCCAGTGTCTTAAGGTATTTTTCTATCTTTTTTATAAAGAAAGGAAGAAATTGCTTCATCTCCTAGTCCTAACCCTCAATTACCAAGCGCCCTACAAGATTACATTTCCTAAACTAAAAAATTTCTTATAGCAAATTACTTCAGGAGTCCTTGAAGAGTGATGTCACTTAGAATGGCAACCTGACCATTACTTCTTTGGCAATTCCCCTTTACCCCCCCCCTCCCCCCACTGAATATCAGTCTTCAGTTTTTTTTTGTTTTCATTGCCTTGAGGCCTTCCTGCCAATATCGGTGCTGGTTTAACTGTGCCTTGGCATCTTCATGACACTCTTTCTTTATTTACTGATTTCAAACGTTACAACCCTGAGGCTGTGTGTAGCACTGGTCAATAGTGGCTCCTTTGTGACATCCTGGGGAATGGAACAGAGAACATTTAGGCATCATTCAAATCTTCCTTTCAAAGAAGGACACTGAGTACTTTCATGTCACCAACTTGGCAATGTGACAGAAAGTACACTCTCACCATCCTATTCACCTGGGAAAATCTGTTATAAACACTTTACCATAGTCATCATAAAGAGGTGTATATGATCATAACTGAAAGAATGGACCTAGGTAGCAGAGAGGGGTCATACCTTGCAGACCCATCAGAGCAAATGTAGAGGTTACCAGGAAGTACAGCAATGAGACAAAGGACTCAAGCTTAGATGATAGAAAATGGGAGGAGATCTTAAGAGAAAAAACCACTGGCAGTGAAGTTCATACAGGTAAGCAAGAGTGGCTGCAGCATGCATGAGACTACAATTCACACAATGCTTTGCTCACATATCATAGCAGTAAAGGATTGCAGCATTAAAGTTCTATGAAGTGAGAATAACATTAAAAATATCTTAGAGTTATGTTATAAAGCATGAAGCTTATGGGGCAGAACATTCCCCATTGGCAGGACTGTAGGTAGAGGACTCTTGTTTAGTTTAGAAGGAACAGTGGTGGCCAGTGGCATCCCTAGCATATATGACACCCAGGGCCCATCATTTTTTGATACCCCCCCATCTGTATGAAAAACATGATTTTTAGTAACAATCCAAACGTCACACAAGAGTATACCTAGGAAAAGGCAGCATCTTACATACTGCAGTGAGCAGTACATCAATACACCCATTGTAAAACTAAACTGAAATCCTGCAGTCAATCCTAACAGAAAACCATGTCTTTCGAACACACAGAACACACCTTTGCCTAGTATGGAATATGTAATCACAAACTAACTCCTCCCCCTTTTACAAAACTGTAGTGTGGTTTTTAGCCATGGTGGTGACAGCTCTAATGCTCCACAGTTTTGTAAAAGGGAGGATAAAATAGAAATACATAGACAAAGGTTAAATTGAACCACCAAGAAGCTGGACTCTGCATACAATGCAACATCACATAAACAGTGACACATGTCTCCTAAAGCAATAAATAAATAAATAGAAAAAAAAATTTCTACCTTTGTCTTCTCTGGTTTCTGCTTTCCTCATCTTCTTGTTACTCTCTTCCTTCCATCCACTATCTGCCATCTCTCTTCCTTCCATCCACTATCTGCATCTTCTCTCCTTCCAGAAACTGTATGCTTCCCCATTCCATCTCTCCTTTCACCCCCATTGGTCTGGCATCTCTTTCCTCTGCTTCCCTCTCCCAAACCTCTCCTCTGCAATCCCTTTCCCTTTTTCTCTTCAATTTTCTTTTCAATTTATTTTCTGCATCTGTCTAGATTATATTCTTACTACCCTGTCATCAATTTCCTTTTTTACTGTCTACCTACAGCTCGCCACCTCTTTCCTCACCCCCTCTAGTATTTCACTAACTCAATCCTTTTCCCCCATCATGTGCCCTTCTTTTATTTATCCCCTCCTTCCATCATGTGCCCTCTTTCTCTACCCCTTCCATTTAGTACCTTCTCCTCTCTATCCACTTCCATCCAGCATCTGCTCCCCTCTTTCTCTCCTCCTCATTTCTTTCCTGCATTTGTTCCCTTATCTCTCCCATCCGCACTTCCATCCAGCATAGGCTCCCCCTCTACCCTCCCCGCTACCATCCAATGTCTGCCCTTTCTCTCTCCATCCCTCTTCAATTAGCATCTACCCCCTTTCTTTCCCTCCAATCCAATTCCATCCAGTATCCTTCCCCCTTATGTCTCTCTCCCCTTTCCCTTCATACCAATTCCCTCAACACTACCCTTCCATACCACCCTGCCCCCTTTCTCTCCTTCCACCATTCTTCCATACCAGCAGCCCTGCTCCCTTCTCTTCCTTCATGCAGTAAGGTCCCGCGAAGACTGTAGCTGCCGGCTGCCGGTCCACACCACTCCAACGTACGTACTCTGGAGCAGAGTCGGCAGCTGTGCTGAGGTGCAGGAAGGTCCCGTGATGACTACATCTGCTGGCTCTGCTCCAGAAGAAGTAAGTTCGGAGGGGGTGGACCCAGCAGACGAAGGGAGTTGTGGCAAGGTCCCAAGATGACTGCGTCTGCCGGGTCCACCCCCTCTGACGTAACTTCTTCCGGAGCAGAGCTGGCAGACATAGTCATCGCGGGATCTTCCTGCACCTCAGCGCAGCTGCCAACTCTGTTCCAGAGCAAGTACAAGTGAGGGGTGATCGGCAGCCGCGCTGAGGTGCAGGTCCTTTTGCACAATAGGGGAGGACGTTCCAGACCCAGACCTGGCCGACTATGCACCCCCCTAGGGTGGTGCACCCGGGGCAGTCCACCCCCCCCCCCTTTGTACGCCACTAGTGGTGGCCAAAGTGCACATTTCCATGCATAACTTATAGAATGGTGCCGGTTATACCATATCTTCTGCATTTAGGCTCTATGTCTGCTGAAGAGCTTACTTTAACCACATACACCAGCCACAGATCTGGTTATTAGTATTCTATAAAGGAAAACTGGCACCTCTTTTCCCTTATAGAATATGCAGGCACTCTCTAGTAGGGTTACCAGATTTCCTCGTTAAAAAAATGAGGACATGTGGTCCCACCCTATCCTGCCCCCAGCATGTGATATCATTATTACACATTTGCATATGCTCGGAGGCCCTTCAGCTGCGACCCTGAGCTCAAGGCTTTCCAAAACCCAGGCAAACTGCTGGGTTTGGAAATCCATCCAGGAAACCGGACAATCCTCTAAAAAGAGGTACTTATGGGGGATATGTGCACTATGCATTATTGTACGAGAAAGGAGCCTGTAAATTCCATAGCACATAGCTGCAAAGGGGCATATATTTGGATGGAGCATGGGAGGGGCATAGTCACGTTTCCAACATATATGCATAACTTACAGAATATTATAAGTTACACATGTTGCATACTGCATTTTCTGATCACAACTAACAGTATGACTGAGACCCAAATATAGGAAATTACATATATTTTCCAGAGATGGCTAAAGGAAATAGGATTGTATGCTGTAAGTTTTCTGTCTTATATTCCTCACATCGGTTTCCTTGAAGCCAGCAGTCTACTCCTTGAAGCCAGCATTCCAAACTCATGCTGTCTGGAACAGTAATCCTACATAAAGAAGAAAAGCCATTTCCTTATGGCTGTCACACTTTATATCATTTAATGCCATGGAGCCCTGAAAAGCCACACGTGACTCCTCGGTCATAAACAAGCTATTGCTCTGTTGCTGTATTCCTAGAAAAAGAGACCTGAAGGTTTTAAGGATGTACATCCATTGGTGTGAATTGGTCTGAAGCAATTGAATTAAGATGAATAGTTGACTGGCATCTGTTAAAATGTTCTGCACATCTGAAAATGCTTGGGTCCAAAAGGCAAAAGGTTTAAGCAGACAGAAGAGGCTCCTACCCAGTTAAACTCTGTTGAGTGAACCAGCACCCGATATTAAGTGATACTTAATTGGTTAGTGTTGCTGAATACAGGGTTGGCTCTGCTATAGACCAGGTGATGACCTAGTCCAGGGCACCGATAATAAATGGCCCCGAAATCCCAGTTCAGTCTATTTTCAAACTTACAGAGGGGTAGATGCTGGATTGGGATTTTGGCACTCTTTGTCATCAGTACCCTGAGCCAGTGCCTTATCTGATTCAGCAGGAAGGGGAGACTTGGGACAGGAGGGAAGATACTGTATCAAGGGGGGGGAGGAGAAGAGAGAGAACAGATTGTGGTGGTGGGGGGCACTAATTCAAAAATTGGCTCAGGGCACCAGAGTCTCTCTAGCCGGCCCTAGCTAAATATGCTATCCCCTAACTCAGGGATTGACAAGTTTTCTAAAACAAAGAGCCAATTTATCCAAAAAGTTTGACCCAATATTTACAAAGAACTGCAAGGAATAGCTTCTCTCCCTTCCAACCCCTTGTAGGTCTCTGCATCTCTCATCCCTCCCTCCCCTGCCCATAGCCATGGTTCTCTCCCCTCTCCAGACCCAGACCCTTTAATCTCCCTCCCAGCCCCATGATTCCCCCCCCCCCCATGCTTACCTAGGTACCTAGTGGTCCAGCGGGGGTCTTTGTGGCAGGATCATGACCCTCTCACTCCTGCTTCCTCGCGACTGCCTTTTAAAATGGCTGCTGTGATCTCTTGTGGCAAATACTGTGAAATAGTCACTCTATGAATGATTTACAGTATACTAAATCAAGTGTACTTCAGGAACTTATGCTCAGAAACATGAAGTCAGATATTACCGCCTCACCACCCAATCATCGCATTGTAATGCTAGGAAGAAGTGAATTTAATGGCGAGAATGGTACATCTTTGACACTTAATGAGACTACATTACCCAAAGTTTAAGACTTTGTGGAAGTGCAGTGTCGGTTCCCTGAAGCAGTACCGAAATGTGTCACGTTGGAACCAGCGGACTTTAAGTTAAGTTTTGCAATTCTAAGCCATTAATACAAGATGTAGAATTTATAGCCTGTGTGGCAGTTGCAAGTTTAACATTTACCATCATTACCAATCTGAAACTGTATTGAACAATGCGATGATTGGGTGGTGAGGTGGTAATATCTGCCTTCATGTCTCTGAGTATAAGTTCTAATAGCAGTTGAAGTACACTTGATTTAGTTTACTGCAAATAATTCATAGAGTGACTATTTCACAGTATTTGACATATCCATTTTTAGTCACTCAACATTTCTAATTGGTTGAGTTACTTGCCCCCTTTTTCTGATTTGTGACCTCTTGTAGCAGCTCATGGTACTACAAGAAATGCTGCAAGCACCTGCAAGAGGTCGCAGCAGCTATTTTAGAAGGCAGCTGCAAGGAGGCAGGAGCCAGAGGGCCACGCTCCTACCACAAAGACCCCCGCTGGACCACCAGGTACCTCGGTAGGCCTGGGAGGGCAGGGGATCATGGGGTTGGGAGGGAGATTAAAGGGTCAGGGCCTGGAGAACCACAGCCACATGCAAGAAGAGCCACAGGTTGCCGACCCCTGCCCAAACTGAATTGGTTAAGAGCAGATTGTGGGCAGAATTAAGACAGAGCATCAACTTTGTTGATTAGCTGTGATTTTCAACTGAACTACAAAAAGGTTTTTTAAAAATCTGAAAACAAAGTCCAAAAATGGTCCACATTTTTCCTGTGCTTGCCTCCTGAATGTTTTAATTTGAATAGATATGAGATTGCTGGGACTACAGAAAAAAATAATTCAGTTCTTTTGAACTGGGCTGCTGTAAAGAATTTACTGTACTGACTGTCTATTCAGTTAGGAGCTGAGGCGGGAATAAAAACAAAGAGCATAGTGTCTTATCCAGCACTGAAAATTTCTGTGCTCTACCAGCATCTTCTCCCAATAATGCAGAGAAGCTAAATTTCCTCACAAAGCAAAAAAAAAAAAACAAAAACGAAAGAAAGAAACAGAGTAAAGTATGAATAGCTCTAAAAGTCTCAACCTATGTTTTTCATTGGCCAAAACCAAAATAACACAACACAAACAAACAAAAACTATCATTGTTCCCCTCGGGGCATTTGAGTAGGTGACTAAAGCAGTTTCTTGTCCCACCTCCTCTCTGGAAGGATTCCTTGGAGTACTAACCCTTAAAATACACAAGCTCTGATACTCAAAAGCAATACATATAAATCCAGTTACACGTTTAGAAACTTGGACCTGTGTATATCCCCCTTCATTTTAATTTCTAAACATACACAATAAAAGTCTGGATTTATCTATCTATAGATAGGTATTTTGGGGACTTTGGCAGTTTACTCCCACTTCTTTGTGCCTCCAATTTAATCAGAACGAAGCTCTCATGTACTGTGCCATTCACAAAATATTCAATCTATGAGTGTGGTTTGAAACGTTTGGTAAAAAAGCAAGTTAAACAAAGTAGTCTCCATCGAGGGCTACAAACTTTGTTCAGTGAGTTTCCAGTTTTTCGAATGGTAGGAAAAATAGCTTTTCTCAAACTCTGCAAAATACTCTCATTCATGACATGGGTAACTTAATGGACTATGGCGCCATCTCATGGAAATTTACTAAACTTTTCAAACCGCCCAAGTATTTCCCCAAGTTTATAGCTTCATCCCTCCCTCCCAAAACTAATTCAGCCATTGCAGAGATGTTCTTGACCAGGGTTCACACCCCACATTTCCTTCTAGAAGCTAGTATGCCTGGTTTTAGGCATAAAAAAAGACACTTCTTCAAGTCTATTCTATAAAGGAAAATAGGTGCCAACATTCTTTCATAAAATTCTAGTATAACCGTATATGTAGTGTATTCCTGAGATTATGTCTAGGCTGCCCAGGGATAGGCATGAAATGTTGGGTGCAGATTGCAGATACACGCTGAGTATACATGTACCTTCTTATCCAATTTGTCAGTCTTGACTAGCTTTTAAGCTCTTTTGAGCAGAGACTGTCATAAGAACATAAGAATAGCCTTACTGGTCAGATCAATGGCCCATCAAGCCCAGTAGCCAGGGTCGGATTTAGATGAAAAGAGGCCCTAGGCTATTCCACTTATGAGGCCCTTTCACCTCCCATTTTTAAGTTTGTAAATTACATGAGAGATAATAAAATACATCATTACTGTGATATATATCAATATGTAAAATGAAACATGTTGTTATTGGTACTAACCTTTATAAAAAATGTGTCATGGATAATAAATAAAAAAAAGTCGAGAACACTTATTTGGACATTTATTCTCAGCACCATATATAGTACTTGTAACAATAACTAATCAAACATAACACACAACATTTACAAAGAAACAAAATTCAAATAATGAAAATCTTTGACTACGAAAATAAAATACGCAATAAAGATTATCATATTTTCTATCAAATTAAATAAAATATATTCAATACATTGAAGATTAAACCAAATTCAATTCAGATAAATTTATTTCATAATAATTCGCATTTAAAGTTTAAGTATGAATTATTATGAATTTTAAGTCTTAAACTAAACCAAAAATGGAACTTTATTCAAACAAAATCCAGATCACAAAAAAGAAAATATCAAATTGTATATCATATTAAATTTTATGTTAATAGTTATTTTATTTAAGAACTGATTCAATCCAAGTATACATTTAAAACGAAATAGTAGATTAGAAGAATTTCTTTCTAAACTTTTTCACACAGAATTCTTCTATAAGTTCATCAAAATGTATTTTTCTGAAGGTCTCATTTTCGATGCACAAAATACTCAATGAAGACAACCTCGTCTGGGTCATTGTGCTTCTTAATTGATTTTTGATATTTTTAAGTCTTGAAAATGACCTTTCTCCAGTACAATTAGTGACTATTAAACTGAGAAACAGCCATAAGATTGATTCCACATTGGGGAAGGCCACTTGAATATTTTCTTTCAATATTATTTGATACAAGTCTGGATGCGACAATGTGGAATTTTTTGAAGGTTTATGTGTTTGTCTCATCTTTTCTAATAACATTAACACGTGTTTCATATTATCGAAGTAACACGAATATAACCGAATGTCGGGATATCAATAGGTCTGTTCGTTTGTCTGTTCCAATTTACACCAATCTGCACTTTATTTATGCAAGAACAAACCAGAGCTTAGTAGCATAAGGCACGTCAATATTTGCCATAGTAATCAGTGAATGTATGAACTATACTTTGGTGCAATCTAGTATATACAAACGAACAGACCCATTGAGCCAAACGCATTGATCTTAACCAATACATTTTAATGTTTGTTTATTAATCATATGCGTAGAATTTCTCCTTATTTTCGGTTCAGTGTTTTAGTGTTCACTGTTTTTAGAATAGTGTAATTTTAATTTTGCTAACAATTTGAATGTAGGCCCCTCTTGATCTTGAGGCCCTAGGCTGAAGCCTAGTTAGCCTATAGGAAAATCCGGCCCTGCCAGAAGCCCGTTCTCACGCTGGCCAATCCAGGTCACTAGTACCTGGTCAAAACCTAAAGAGTAGCAACATTCCATGCTACCGATGCAGGGCAAGCAGTGGCTTCCCCCATGTTTTTCTCAATAACAGACTATGGACTTTTTCTCCAGTAAATTGTCCAAACCTTTCTTAAAACCAGCTACGCTATCCACTCTTACCACATCTTCTGGCAATCTGTTCCAGAGTGTAACTATTCTCTGAGTGAAAAAATATTTCCTCCTATTGATTTTCAAAATATTTCCCTGTAACTTCATTGAGTGTCCCCTAGTCTGTAATTTTTGATGGAGTGAAAAATTGATCCACTCCACTCAGGATTTTGTAGACTTCAATCATATCTCCTCAGTCGTCTCTTTTTCAAGCTGAAGAGCTCTAACCTTTTTAGTCTTTCCTCATACAAGAGGATTTCCATCCCCTTTATCATTTTGGTCGCTCTTCTTGAACCTTTTCTAGTACTTCTATATCTTTCATGAGATAAGGAGACCAGAATTGAATGCAATACTCAAGGTGAGGTTGCACCATGGAGCCATACAGAAGCATTATAGCAGTCTTGTTAACCATCCCTTTTTTAATAATTCCTAGCATCTTGTTTGCTTTTTTGGCCACTGCCGCACATTGGGCGGAAGGTTTTATCGTATTGTCTACAATGATATCAAGATCCCTTTCTTGGGCGCTAACCCCAAAGGTGGACCCTTGCATCTGGTAACTGTGATTCGGGTTATTCTTCCCAATGTGCATCACTTTGCATTTGTCCACATTCAATTTCATCTGCCACTTGGACGCCCAGCCTTCCAATTTCCTAAGGTCTACCTGCAATTTTTCAAAATCTGTATGTGTTTTAACAACGTTGAACAGTTTAGTGTCATCTGCAAATTCAATCACTTCACTTGATCCAATTTCTCATTTGATGTACAGCACTGTGTATGTCTAGTAGAAATACAGCACTGTGTATGTCTATAGAAATAAGTAGTAGTGGTTGTAGTAGTAAAATTAATTGGCCTACCAGGTCATTAGTGGCTAATGGGGACAGGAATGATCCCCTCTCACTCCTGCCTATGCCAGTTCCTTCAACAAAATAGCCTCTGGGAAGGGCTAATTTTAGTTTTGGCTTCAGCTGTGGCTAAAACATGAGTGGACAATTACAGCTGCAGATTTGGTTTGGGACGGAACTGAAAATCCTGGTTTCAGTCAAATTGGCATTCAGGGCCAGGTTCTATAAACGGCATCATAATTGAGGCTGCCTAGTGAGGCCTAACTAAAATCCATGCCTGACCTAAATTCAATCAATTAACTTAAATGGCGTGGTAATTGACTGCCCCATTGAAAGCAATTGAATAATTAGTTTAATTAGCATTAAAATCTAGGTGCAGAATTCCGCCTAGCAATGTCTAAGTGGCGTCTAAGTAGAGGTACCTTCCATTGCCTATCTAAAAAATAGGCATGGTTAAGGGTGGAGAATAGCCGTGGTTGAGTTAGGCATTGCCTAGGCATCCGAGATAGGTGCTAGTAAATTAGGCTGGTAAAAACCTGGCCTAATTTAGCGGCGCCTCCCTTTAGGATGCCTAGAGATGCCTAAGTCCATTTAGGTGCTGCTAGGCGTGCTTCTATAAATGGTGCCTTAGTGGTTGATTGACAGCCAAGCTGAGTGGTACCTACAATGTAGGCGCCACTAGGCACTGTTTATAGAATCCAGCCTTTAGTGCACAGCATTGGTAAGCCTAACGTGAGGCACCATGTATAGAATTTCCCCCTATGGAGTCAATATTCAAAGCAATTTATACAACCAGAAGAGGCTCCTGGCTGTTTAAATTGCTTGGCCTGGGCTAATCACAGATATTCAGTGGCACTTAATTGGATAGTGCCACTGAATATGCCCAGTTAGTGCTTAAATCGAAACTGGCTATTTTGTGGGCACTCTGGGGGGTGGAGTCAGCAATTAACTGCTGATATTCGGCATAAATAGGACCTCATGAAACAGAGTCCTATCTTTATGCAATTCACCTGAACCAGTTAAGTGAAGGAGTAGCCTGAAGGTTAGTTTAGTGGACTGAGTACCTGGGGAACTGGGTTCCATTCACACTGAAGCTCCTTGTGACTCTGGGCAAATCACTTAACCCTCTATTGCCCCAGGTATAAAGTAAGTACCTGTACATAATATGTATACCGCTTTGACTGTAAACGTACATAGACGATATATCAGGCCCCATCCTCTCTCTATTACACTTGATTGCATATGTGTTAGCCAGTTATGTATCCCCAAGATATTCAATGCTGGTGCCCAGTTGTGACTAAAAAAGACTGATCACCACCAGCTGATGTACACCCTGCCCACTTGAGCCACCACCTATAAAGATAGGTATATACAGTAAAACGTTGGATTGCAAGTAACTTGGTTTGCAAGTGTTTTTCAAGACAAGCAAAACATTTTATTACATTTTAACTTGATATACAAGCAATGCCTTGCAATACAAGTACTTACAGTATACACACATCACAACTGAGCCAATGGTTCTTCTCTCTCTGATGCTGCGGGAGTGTAGCGACTGTTCTAAACAAACAAAGTCTTGCAATATGAGTACATAGAGTATACACGTGTCACATCATCACAACTGAGCCGATGGTTTTTTTCTCTCTCTGACGCTGCTGGAGCGTAGTGACTGTTCTATACGAGCGAGGTCTTGCAATACAAGTACGTATAGTATTTTTGGGTTGTGGAACGAATCGTCTGAGTTTCCATTATTTCATATGGGGAAATTTGTTTTGATATACAAGTGCTTTGGATTACAAGCATGCTTCTGGAATGAATTATGCTCACAAACCAAGGTTTCACTGTACTTAGTCCTAGATTCTCTAATCTGAGCTGAATTTTTAGGTGCTGGTAGGTGCCCAAGCTCAGTAAAAAAAAATGTCATTTAAATGACATTTTTAATTGCGTTTCAAGGTGCCTTCCGGTGCCAGAATCGCACATCTGTAGGCGCTTTAGGCCACCTAACCCCACTGTGGGTATAGATAACTCTGGAAGTGGCATTAGGCAGCCTAAGGTGCCTACGTAGGCACGATTCATGACAAAGCCAGAAAGGTAGGCCTGGAAAACCCTGGTCTATATTTCTGGGCCTCTATCTTTCCTGGAGGTGTGATTCCCTAAACGGCGCCATCATGTGACTGACACGTGACTGGCGGCCACTTTTTAGGATATCAGTGGTATATAGAGAATCCAGGCCAAACTGAATAAGCACATAACTGACATTGCCCATTACTGGCACATGTTGTTCACATAGGTGTGTAAATGATTAGAATGCTGGCATTTATGCTCATAAATTTACACAGCTCCTTCCAGAACCACCCCTAGGTGTCACCACTGCGCAATTACCAAGGCTCCCTCCCTCCACAGCATCCCCATTTCCAACTGGCTTGGAGACACAGCAACTTGCTCTTCGTCTCAAATTCGGGTCCTGCAAATGGCAGAAAAAGGCACCGCTACAGGGCCAGCTCCTGAAACCTTTTTTTTTTTTTTTAAGAAATTTGTACATCTAATTACACACAAAGAGCTTTCCTAGTATATGCAGCAGTTTCTGGCAGCACGGCAGTCCCTTTCCTTACCCTATGATCGCTGTTTCACATGGGAGTGTTTACAGTACACTGTGTGCTGCCACATACAACCAGCACAGCTGTTTCCACTTCTCTCCCCACTGCATCCTTCCCAGTAAATTCATGTGAACCCACCCTGAAAACATCCACAAATATCACCAACTCAAACTATTGAATAACAGAAAACAGACTGACTGCGTTCTGCTGGAAACAGGAACATGAGAGAAATGCAAGGGATTATTGACATTAAAAATGCTGCCACTCTTTTGGTGGGGAAACCTTAACAGGGTCATTCTATCATAAGGCATTAACATTTTCATGCCTATGGCATAGATAAGTGCTTAGAAGACAGCACATAGGTGCATATGAGTGCATATCCATATGCAAGTGCTAAAATTCCACTTAAGCCCTATTCTGTAGTGTGGCTGAGATTCTATAAAAGGCGCCTGAAATCAAGCGTCTAGATCAACGCACCTAGCTGATCTAGGCACCTAACTTATTTATAAAGCTTAATTGGTGCGGTTAATGAGTCGCTGATGGGTTTGCAAGGTATGACCCCTTTCCGCTACCTGTTGCCAAGCTCTGTCCCTATTATTCTCGTCTCTTCTCTCCCCTAGACTTATGGGTAATGAGCAATAATGATCTCATAATTGTAAAAAATGGAAATTAATTAGGTGGTAAGGGCCTAACTTGGTAGGCACCTATGAATTTCAGCCTAGTCCAAGGTACCTACCAGAAAGTGGGTGTGGTTAGGGGGCAGATCATGAGTGAATCGTAGGCATGCTTTGCTTAGGTGCAAGTAGGCGACTAACTTAGGCACCGGTATGTAGGCTAAGAAAACCCTGGGATAAATAGGGGCACCTAAGGTTTTGCCACTGAGGAACGTGGTGCATAGCTCATGTCAGTCATGAGTTAAGTGGTGCGATTCTATAAATGGCACTGAACTCATGATTGACATGAGCTATGCACCACGTTCCTCAGTGCCTATGTTTTAGGCATTGTTTGTAGAATCAGACCCTATATGCATATCTTACTGAGCATGCATTTGACCGATGGGCATAAGCAAAGGCAGATCTGGGTGGGGTATGAGTGGGCTGCACACTTATATATAGAATGCCCCATATCTAGCATTTAGGCGCCAGCACGTACATCAGCTCTATGACTAATATAAGTGCTTGCACCTAAGTTATAAATCATTATCAATCTTCCTTTAAGGTAATCATGACCAATATATAAACTTATAAGTTTGTTTGAAATGGATCCTCAGCAGGCTGTCTGAGTCACAAAACTTTCATATACTCAGCACTTCAGCCACTATCTTCATAGGATCATATTTTCATATTTTATTCTCATTCAGTTTTCCCAATCATTTTCCTAATCCTTATAGCAATTTCATTTCCAATTTTCATATCTTTGTATATACCATAGTTTTCGCTCCATAAGATGCACCTGACCATAAGACGCACCCTAGATTTAGAGTAGGAAAACAAGAAAAAAAACCACATTCTAAACCAAATTGTGTACTAACATATACCAGGCTCTGCACGCAGCCCCCCTCGCTCCCTGCCAGGCTCTGCACCCAATCCCACACTCCTTGCAAGGCTCTGCATCCTATCCCCTCTCCCCTACTAATGCAATTTTTTCCTTTCATTATTCATATACACACAGCAGATATAAATTCTCAAAACTGACACACTTCAATCACTAAATTGAAAATAAAATAATTTTTTCTACCTTTGTTGTCTGGTAATTTAATTAGTTTCTGGTTGGACTTCCTTCTGACTGTGCATCTAATATTTCTTTCACAATCCAGCCCCATCCCCTTTGGGTCCAGGTCTCTATCTCTTTTCCCTCTGCTTATCCTCCCCAGACCCAGTGTCAGTTCTCCTTTGTACCTACCACCACCTTTGGTCCAGGCCTCTCTCTCTCTCTCTCTGTCTTCTGCTTACCAACCAACTCCCCATGTCCAACATTTGTTCTCCTTTCTTCCAAGTCTTTCTTTGCTTCTCTCTCTCTCTCCTTTCTTCCTCCATCCCTGGTCCATAATCTTTCTACCTCTCTGCAGTCTCTATCTCTTCCCTCTATACACCCCTAAGTCCAAAATCTGCCCCCCTCTCTTCTGCCTCCCCTTTGTTTCAGTTTTCTCCCTCTATCTTCCTTCTGCAATCATTTTGAGTCTTCCCTTCTCTACCCCCTCTAGTCCAGCATCTGCCCTGACTTCAAATCTGTTTCCCATCCTTTTCTGTCTCTCTCTCCCCCCCCCATGTCCAGATTCAGCATCCCGCCGGGGCCCTCATGATGGGAGGGGCCTTACCTTCCCTGCTTCCCTCAAGGTCATTGTCTATGGCTCCCAAATGGTGCTAGATTGAGCTGGGATGGTTGGTAGAAGCCCTCACACTGCAGTGCTGCAGCTTCTGCCCGGGTCCAAATTCATGATCCAGAGTTGGCAGGCTCTCATCGCCTCCCCAACAGTTGCTTTCTTGTTCGCTACCTGCGGCAGGATCTTGGGGGAGAACCAGCTCTCCTTTTCTTTTGAGAGGTCATTTTCGGCGCTGTAACCGCCGCTGAGCTAATTACAGAAGCCTGCAGAGTAAACCTAGCAGGCTGCCATTGGCTTCCAAAGCACATTTCCTCCACCGTGGTCCCGCCCCTTCTCTGACATCAGGGGCAGGACCGCGGCAGAGGCAACGTGCTTCGGAGGCCAATGGCAGCCTGCTAGGTTCACTCTGCAGGCTGCTGTAATTAGCTCAGCGGTGGTTACTTCGCTGAACACGACCTCTCTCGCTGGGTGCGGGAAGCAGCTTGGAGGTAAGGACCCCCCCCTGTTGCGAGCCTAATTAACTTTAAAGGGGAGAATCCGTAGGACATTGTGTGGGAACCAAGAAGATAGCCGGGTGCTCACAGACGCTAGGGAGAGCCGTATTTGGCGTGGACCTTTAAAAAGGTACGACAGGATGGGGGTGAGGGTGTTAAAAAAAAGTATCTTCACTGCATAAGACACACTAACATTTCCACCCAATTTGCGGTGGAAAAAAAAGTGTGTCTTATGGAGCGAAAAATATGGTAACTTCTTTTATCTGTGTTTAGGCCGTTGTAAGGAAATAAAAACATATAGGAAAAGAACTGCAATAATTATAGAACAGAACACTATTTATTTATTTACCACTTATATATTAAGTGGTTTTACATTCAGGTACTTTATCATATTTCCCTATCTGTCCCGGTGGGCTCAAACTCTATCTAGTATACCTGGGGCAATGAGGGGATTTAGGGCTAGATTCACTAAGCCTATCGATTAACCTCCGACCACTTAGCAACCCCTTTACAACCCGATTTCCCTCCGACCCGAATCACTAACCTCTGTCCCATTCATCCTCTGATCCGTGCATGCAAATGAGGGGGAACGGCTGACAAATGCAGGCAGGAAGCGATTCACTAAAATAAAAAAGCAACACCGACTGGGCTGGCCGATCCAAAAATAAACGACTGCTGAGGACCAGTCGCTGAGGTTCTTTCCGACTGCCCTGCCTTCTGCCGCTCTGCTCTCTGCCCTGCTTCTCTGCTCTCTGCCCCGATCTCCTGCCTGCCCTTAATCTCCTGCTCTCTCCTGCCTGCCTTGAATCTCCTGCTCTCCCCTGCCACCCCGACTCTCCTGCCCTTCCCTGCACTACGAGCCCGTGGTTTTAACCCGCAGGTTTAAAGCACGTTAAAACCATGGGCTCGCAAAGAAAGCAAGCATCTGATCAGTCACAGTCATCGATGACAATAAGAGTCCCAGGCGCTTCCAAAACCATCGAGGATGTCACTTCCTTTCCAAACTTTCCCCCTGCCAAATATTCTTGCAAATCGTTTTCTTAAAAGAGAGAGAAGAGAGGATTTCTTTCTGTTTCCTTGCTGTATGAATGTTTCCCGGGTTTAGCTGGATCGAAGTTTCCTCTGTTTGTCACCGAGAGAGAGACAGACACAACTGTCTTAAGCCATGGACTGACACCATTAGCTCAGCTCTGCAAACGCACGATTTGCCCCTTCACCTCCCTCCTCTCCCCCCAAAAATAAAAAAATAAAGTAAAAAAAAGATCACTGCTCTTAAGCATGCGTTGGGATCGTTAGAGAGTGATCCTGGCAGTTGGATGGGGACGTGATTCCGATCGCCCTCATTTGCATGAGGGCGATTCATGAATCAGCCCCCCGGATACGGAATGGATCCTTCACAGATTGGATCCGATCCGTGCCCTTTATGAATCTAGCCCTAAGTGACTTGCCCAGGGTCACAAGGAGCAGTGAGAGATTTGAACCCACAACCTCAGGGTTCTGAGGCTGTAGCTCTAAACACCGCGCCACACATTCCCCTCAGTCACTCTGATATTAATAAATAGGTAAGTGAAGATAACGAAAAAGGAAAGAAAGGAAGGAAGATCGAGGAAAGATATAGGGCTCCTTTTTCTAAGGTGCGCTAGCGTTTCTAGTACATGAAGGATATTACCGCACGCTACGCAGCTAGAACTAACGCCAGCTCAATGCTGGCGTTAAGATCTAGCATGCGCGGCAATTCAGCGCAGGCTATTCCACGCGTTAATGTCCTAACGCACCTTAGTAAAAGGAGCCCCTAGTGTGTGAACTTTTTATTAGCGTTATGCTAGTTTCAGTGAATATATCTGGAAGAATAGGATAGGATGTGTATTTTAAAATATGTTTGCGGTACTCTACAGGAAAGAATATGTAATTGAGTAGATGAATTTGCAGTACAGTGGTGCCTCGCATAACGAACGCCTCGCACAACGAACGCTGCACACAACGAACTTCATGTCTTGATTCACACAACGAACTTCGTTTCACACAACGAACTTCGTTTCACACAACGAAGTCGCCCGAGCTGCCGATGTATTGCATCCTTCCGCGCAGGCACTGCAGGCAGTCGTTAGTCACTGCGCTTAACTGCCCTCTCTCACTGTATACAGTCGTCCTTTTAAGATAAACTCAATATTTTTTATATATCATGGCTTCTAAAAAAAGCAGGAAGGTGATTTCTGTTGAAATGAAACGGGAAATAATTAGAAGGAGTGAATGTGGGGTAAAACAGTGTGACCTCGTCAAAGAGTTTGGCCTCAGCAAGACCACCATTTTCACCATTTTGACAAATTTATCTTTTTTTATGTCATCTTAGCATATTTTATGCTGCAGAACGAATTATTTTTTTTAACATGTATTGTTATGGGAAAACGCGTTTCACATAACGAACTTTTCGCATAACAAACTTGCTCCTGGAACGAATTAAGTTCGTTGTGTGAGGCACCACTGTAATTACCTTATAATAACAATTGTGTAGAAAAGAAGACAACCAAGAATGTACTGTTCCTGATGAACCTAAAGATGATAAGAGTGTAAGTAATAATGAATGATCTACCAGATCAAACGCGACAGATAAATCTAGTGAGATAGCTAATAACATTATACTTATCTAAGTTAGAATGTCTTTCACTAAGAACTGGAGCTATAATGGTTTCTGTACTGAAATATTTCCGAAAACCTGACTGTCAGGGGTGAAAAGCAAATGTTTTTTTCCAGGAAAGATGAAGTTTGAACATAAACAATTTGTTCAAGTACTTTTGAAAGAAAATTGAGGTTTGACAAAGGTCTGTAATGAGAGGAAATATTTGGATCAAGAGATGGTTTTCTCAATATTGGTTTTACTAAGGCACATTTCCATTGGTTTGGGAATTGACCAGATGTAAGACTTAAGTTGATGATTGATAAAATACTCGGAAGTAAATCAAGGTCTGGGATAGATAACCATGAGGAAGGGAACGGATCTAAGGCATAAGTCTTACGTACAGATGCCATGGTTTTTGTGAGCGAGAGAATTGTCTGTAATTGAAATGAAGATCATATGGAAACATGAGGATGAGATGTCAGTAATTCAGCTATGGGTATACAGTTCAAAATACGCTTTATTGGTAGTAGCACTGCGAAGACTTGACACTGACCATGTTTCAGAATCAATACCTTTGTCAAGAGTCTACAGAAGGGTTCCCTCGGAAAATTGATCTCCCTCCCGGAGTGTAAACTGAAGTACTGGGAGCAGTGTATGACATACATCATTTTAAAATCAGACAATTTACAAGCACCACAGTGACCTGAAGGATTTTAATAATGATGTTAGAGCATTGGGGCCTAAGGTGCTATTCTAATCGAAAGGGATGTCCAAGTCCGTTTTCATCTAAGTCACAAGTCGTCTAAAGTAAAAAACAGCCTAGGACACATTTTTAAAAAATATGTCCAAAATTTTTTTCTTTCGAAAATCGTTTAACTATACGTCCTGCCGATCTGATCGACCAAGTCGCTAAAGTGTCCATCTTTATACCACATTTTTGTCCAAGTCCAAAACGCCTAGAACAAGCCCTGTTGGACATGGGAGGGGTCTGCAAAGTGATGGACTGAACACCCAGATATGCCACCTAAATAGTGGGGTACCTTACAGGGCACTGCTGTGAACTTCACAAAAAGGGTGCCATGTCTTCTCCTCACTACAGCTCCCTTATAGCTCACGGTGAATCCCCCAAATCACCCCCAGAATCCCCTAGACCCACTTATCTACCAGTCCCAATAGCTCTCATGGCTGCAGGAGCCACTTATATGCCAGTAAAAAAGGGTTTTAGTAGGGGGTGTATAGGGGAGTGCACATGTTTAAGTATCAATACAGTGATTACAGGGGCTTATGGGCATGGGTCCTTCTCTCTATGGGTCCCTAACCCATCCCAAGACAACTTAAAGCCAATTCTGTGCTGGATGACTAGTGCTTTCCTAGGTGATGATGGTCTGGAGACTGAATTTAAAAGTGTGATTAATAATTTTATGGGGGGGGGTCGGTGATCACTGGGGTAGTGTGTTGAGGGTCTGTTTTATGTGTTTGCAGGTGCTTTAATCTGTTGACTTTAGGTGGGTTTTTTGTGACTTAGACCATGTTTTTACATGGTCTAAGTCACAACATCCAAGTTTCTGTCGATCCTGGCTGTATAACTTTCGGTTATACATGCTGTACGACTAAGTCTAAGAGCCGGCCCATGTCCCACCCAACTTCCACCCCTCGACACTCCTCCCAAAATGCCCCGTTTAGCTTTGGTCGTTCAGCCGGCACTATGAAGGCTTAGGTCATTTAGAAATACATCCAAAACCCGTTTTTATTATCGGCACGTGGACGTATTTGGGAATATGTTTGTCCAAGTCTGACTTAGGCCAGTTTTTGGACGTTTTTCTCTTTCGATTATGAGCCCCATAATATCTAAATGCTGTAACGCTCAACTACAAAGGGAATGCTGTAACGCTCAACTACAGCGTGCGTGGATCAGAGGCGTGACTTGCAGTTGCGCATGTAAGTTACAGAATACTATCACATGTGGCAACTTGACAACTTTAGGCACTAGCATTTACAATCAGCCTTTGACATGGCATAAGTGCTCACACGCCTAAAGTTAGGTATGCACATGCCTATGGATGCCCTATTCCAGTGGTCTCCAATATTTTGCATGTTAAGGTCCACAGTGGTGAATACAAAAAAGCTCTGAGGGCCACCAAAAGATTTGAAGCTTACACTAGAGAATGACACGGTGAAAAATTGGTCCACGTCACCCGCCCCGTCCCCGTCTCACCATCCTCTGCACCGCCCCGTCACCGCCATTCCCTTCACCGCCCCGTCACCGTCACTGCACCCCATTCACCGGCCCCGTCACCGCCACTGCAGAACCCCATTCACCGCCCCGTCACCGTCACCCGCTGCATACATAAAAGCCTCAAACGGGTACGATTTTATATACTTTTCCCCATTTCTATATATCTCCCCTATGTATCTGCCATTGCCCCTCCCTGTGATCCATATACCATCCCCATGGCATGTCCCCTTTTTGTCTCTGTCCCTATGCCCCATGCACATAATTTTCCTTCCTCTTTCTGTTACCTTCCTGTGTCCAGATTTCCCCTATCTTCCTCTTCCATACCAGTGTGTCTCTTCTTTTCAACCCCATCTAGCTTTTTTTCCCTCTTTCTTACCCCCCCCCCCCTGCTTCTAGCATCTGGATCACCTGCCTGTCCTTCCCTTTCTTTCCTGCTGTGGGTTTTTCTTTCCGTTTCATCCCCTTGGCCCAGAATCCTTTTCCCTTTCACTCCCTCCTTACAGTCTGAGCCGGGAACACGGGTGATCGCACGGTCCTCGCAGGCCCCCACCCGCCTGCCCAATCGATCCTAGTGTTTAGCCCAGCTCTCTCCCTTCTCCTCACCTTAATTTGCAGGCTTTCTTTTTCAGCGACCTGCACGCTTTCCCAAAGAGCCGCACACGCGCGGGCTGCTCAGTGTTCAAATCTTCTGCTCTGCTGCAACTTCCTGTTTCCGGTTGCGTCAGAGCAGAAGATCGAAACTGAGCAGCAGCGGCTCTTTGATAGCGTGCGGGTCGCCGAAAAAGAAAATCTACAAACTAAGGTGAAGAGAAGGGAGAGAGCTGGCTAAACACTAGAATCGATTGGGCAGGCGGGTGTGTGAGCTGCGGGGACCGCGCGATCATTCATGCCTCACCTGCGGGGACAAGACCCATTCACCGCCCCGCGGGCGGTTGAAAGGCCTTGTCCCCGTCGCCGTAGCGACTGCTAGTTTTCTTCCCCGTTTTCGGCGGTGACCCGCGGCTAAAATGCGGTGGCCGCGGGTAAACCGCCACCGTGTCATTCTCTAGCTTACACATACTACTAATTTTGTAAACCTCTTTGACCTGCTTGCTCAGACTGGGTATTAAACAATAAAAATTGGTACTAATATTGATTCTACAACCCTTCAAGGATATATTTTAAAAACTCACATTAGATTGGAGTGTCAACAGTTAGCAAATTTCCATAAAAGAGACACCCGAGTAACACACTTAAGAAATGTTTGCAGTCACTCTAGCAAATGGACAAGTTTAAAATGAACACATTTACAGGATTTGAAGAATATTTCAAGCAACTGTTATGAGCGCCACGTGGGCTGCACGTTGGAGACCACTGCCCATATTTTGTAATAGCAATTTTGCATGCCATTGCAATCTGCTCTTAAACTTAGGGCAGCATTTTAGTGTGCGATAAACCCGCTATGGTAGCGCTTGTAGCGCTATGCGGCTACAAGTAACGCCAGCTCAATGCTGGCATTAGTGTCTAGCGTGTGGGGCATTCTGCGTGCGCTTAGCACGCGCTAAAACCGCTATCGCAGCTTAGTAAAAGGAGCCCTTAGAGTATAGGGTGGTATATAAAGTACACAAGTAAAATAGAATTACAGAATGAGACTCATTTTTGGTGCCCTTTGTAGATTCTGTTCCCGTGGAGAGTATACTACATATGCGAGATTGTAGGTTTTAAATTACGCCAGAGTAGTTGGCGTTTTGGGAAGTTAATAAGTTAAACCCTAAATAAGTTAAGTGTTTTTTTTTTTAAATGCGAGTAGATTTACAATTGAAAAAAGTGTTTTTGGAATCAATTTTGAGTGGGATTAAGAACGGTATGGGCTCCTTTTACTAAGGTGCGCTAGCGGTTTTAGCGTGCACGTAGCGTGCGCTCCATTGCCATGCGCACTAGACGCTAACGCCTCCATAGAGCTGGTGTTAGTATTTTCTGTGTAGCGTGGGGTTAGCACGCGCAGCATTGTAGCACGCGCTAAAAACGCTGGCGCACCCAATGTTTTAGGACATTTAGAAATTTTAATGGATACTGTGTATTTTAATTATTAATTGCACTTGGCCATGTAGTTTGGAATTGTAAATGAAAAGAGGATTAGTATGGGTGAACTAAGTAGTAATGAATTTAATAAGAATGGAACTCTAATTGAGAGATTTTAATTAGTGTTTGGAACATATGATGAATATTATTTATTTAACTTTCTAATATAAAATGATAATTGAAATTGAAATAGAAATATTTGTATGAAGTTTTAAACACAGTCTCAGGGTGTTTATAGTGTATGCTGTAATAGGTTTAAACATGTTTTTCTTATATCATACTTTCTCCTGTCATTACTGTACTATATTAACGCAATTGTAAACTGCATTAATGTTTTTTACCTAATACAGTATATCAAAGATATAATAAACTTGGAAATCTGGATATCAGGAGTAGAAGTTTATGCAGGGAAAGAGTTTTGCTGTTTTGAACAGTGAGGTTCATTTGGGGTGTGTAGGGTAGGTACTACACTCCCCCCTCCGTATTCGCGGGGGTTAGGGGCAGAGCTGGCCCGCGAATAAAGAAAATTTGTCAATTATTTTTGGGCTGACTCTGACCCACCCCCAGACCTTACCTGGTGCTCTAACGGTGATGTGGGGCAGGAGCGATCTTCCTACACTCCTGCCCCGTGCAGAGCCATGCTGTGCACCCGTGCTGTGAGTTCCTGTGGTCTCACAAGACTACAAAAGGAGTTCCAGTTCTAGTCTCGTGAGACCACGGAAACTCACAGCATGGGTGCACAACACGGCTCTGCACGGGGCAGGAGTGTAGGAAGATCGCTCCTGCCCCACATCACCGTTAGACCATCAGGTAATGTCTGTGCTCCTGGGGAAGCTGTTCAGCTCTGATCGCCTCCTCTGCCTCCAATCACCACCTCCTCCTCCTCCGATCACCCCCTCCTCCTCCGATCACCTCCTCCTCCTCCAGTCGTCTCCTCCGATCGCCCCTCCATGCCCCGATCCAAGTCCTGGGGCCGGTTATAGTCGATGTGGGCTGCCTACGAGTGATTCTCTAGAGGGGGGGGAGGGTTGGGAAAAAAATGGCGAATACTCAAAACCGCGAATAGGGAGGGGGAAGTGTATATTAGTGAGGAGTGTCTACCTGGCTCCAGGCTGAAATGTGTAAGGTGTAGTAGTAGGGGTGGGTTATGTGGTACTGTGATGTGTGTGTGTGTGTGTGTGTGTGTGTGTGTGTATGTATGTGTGTGTGTGTGTGTGTGTGTAGGTGATGTGTATCTATGAATTGCAGGATCTAAAGCAACATGTTTTCACTAGAGGTATGTCTTGTCATACAAATCTGATTAATTTCTTTGACTGGATGATCAAGGGAGAACACTAGCTGTGGTGTATTTGGATTTTAGCAAAGCCTTTGACATGGTTCCACATAAATGACTATTAAATAAACCGAGTGCCCTCGTATGAGCCCTAAAACAACTGACTAGGTTAGGAACTAGATGAGTGGGCAAGAGAGGGTACTGGTAAATGGAGCTCAATCTAAGGAAAGAAATATTAAAAGTGGTATGCTTCAAGGTTCGGTTCTTGGGCCTGTTCTTTTTAACACTTTTGTAAGTGATATTGCTGAAGGGCTGTCTGGTAAGGATTGCCTCTTTGCAGGCAATTACTAGACAAATCATTTCATATTGTAATTTTAAAGTTAAATGATATAAGATATGTAAAGCATGGTCACGATGAAATATAATGCACCCAGGAAATGAATGAAACAAAGATGGATTATATATATGAACTAATAATTAAAGAGCAAGCTGATGCCTTACTTTCACTGCCTTTAGTGTCCATGAGTATGAACATTCAGCTTGCTCTTTAATTATTAGTTCATATTGTGGCGGGGCCAGGGATAAGCCTAGCGCTAGCAACCCGGCTCCCGCCCCAGGCGCATGTCTGAGCGCTCCCCGGAGGACCCTGCTGGATAATCCCAGTAGAAAACACACACTGCTAACTTTGGAGAGTTCACAGTTTGTCCTTTTATTACCCAGTTCACGGCACTGGGTCTTTAAACAGCCCCCCTCGGCTGAGGATATTTGAAACAAATAATACATAAGCAATGCTTCTCCTTTAGAGAGAGTCCAAACTGCCCTTCAGGCAAATAAACCAAAAAATATACAAAAAACGCTTTCTTTCAGGCTTCAGCAGTTGTGCCTGAGGATACTTCAGGAAGCTTTTTCCACATGACCCACCTGAAGTATAATGCCCCCACTACCCTTGTGCTCATGGGGTAGGGGCTGGGGAACCATCCACCCTTTGGCTTACTGGTTTAAAGCCCCCACTAGAGGTCTGCATGGGAACGGGGATCGCGGGAATCCCGCAGAAGTCCCACAGGAATCTCCCCTAACCCATGGGACTCCCAAGGGGACCCCCCTTTGGCCCACGGGACTCCCACAGGGACCCCCCTCTAGCCAACAGGACTCCCACGGGGATGGAAGGCTTTGAAACCAGGGTTCGTCTATATAATATAAGGACACGTCAGCCTTAGTAAAAGAGGGGGTTTATAAGTTAATTACCTGAACAGAAAACAAAAAAAGGGTTTCACCAAAGAGATTCCACAAGGAAAACAGCAGCGCAAACACAAAAGAAACTGTGGAATTGATGATCCTGTGAGAAGTAATTGCTGCTTTTTATGGGGACGGGCGGGGATGGAGGTAATTCCTTGCGGGGATGGTGGGGACGGAGAGGATCCTGACAGGGACGGGTGGGGACAGAGAGGATCCTGGCGGAGACGGGTGGTATTTCTGTCCCCGTGCAACTCTCTAATCCCCACCCAAAAGTTCCCCTATTCAGGGCTATGTAAAGTCAGGTTACTGAATTCCCGTTCAGGCTTTTCCCTGGAGGTTAATTCTGCTTGGCTTATCTCTCGGCCTTTAATTTACACGGGGCACCTCCTCCTCCCCCTTTCACATTCACACTTCCTTACAGTCCTGCCTAAGGGATGAATAACTTTAACTTTCATTCCCCTCCCCCATTCATTACCTCACTGACTGTAGTTAGATAGGAGGTCCCTGGCTGCCAAACTGCAATCCATTTCGCTTCCTTCAGAGACCTCTCCCTCTATTTCCATTAGGGACTCCCCACTCTCTGAGGCTGGATAGGAATTCCCCTCAGAGGCAGCTACCGGCCAGCCCTGCTCTGGAAGTCTTTCTCTTCCCCTGAGCCTCTGCCTGGGAGCCAGGGGTTTGTTAATTCGAGAGAGCTGGGTGACAGCGTGTTCTCTAGCCCTGGGCTGTGAGAAAAAGCTCCTAGCCATTTCCTTCCTGCTCTGCACGGATGGTCAGTGGCGTACCTAGGGGGGGGCGGGGGGGGGCGGGCCGCCCCGGGTACCAGCCCTGAGGGGGTGTTCCCGGCCTTGCCGCTCAGTCCCCCCCACGCCCGAAGGACCGCTCGCCCCACTGACCTTCCAGCACACCTATGAAGCAGCCCGCAGCAGGATCGCGACGTCAGCAATCCCTCAGCTGCTTGGGCGCTGCTTCCTGCGCCGTGGTCCCGTCCCTCCTCTGACGTCAGAGGAGGGGGCGGGACCGCGGCGCAGGAAGCAGCGCCCAAGCAGCTGAGGGATTGCTGACGTCGCGATCCTGCTGCGGGCTGCTTCATAGGTGTGCTGGAAGGTCAGTGGGGCGAGCGGTCCTTCGGGCGTGGGGGGGGGCAGTAGCTTAAGGTAGCCCGGCGCAGGAAGCAGCTCCTAAGCAGCGCAAAGATAGCTGACGTCGCGATCCTGCTGCGGCTGCTTCATAGGTAGTGCGGGGAGGCCAGGGGGGCGAATGGTCCTTCGGGGTGGGTCGGGGCATCAGGCCTTCAGGGTGGGGCGGGCGGGGCGGGCAGGCAGGCAGACTTTCAAGGGGGAGGGGGGTGACAGGCAGGCAGGCCTTCAAGGGGGGGTGCAGGTCTTCGGGGGGGGGGGGGTGCAGACCTTCAAGGGGGGGCGGGCCTTCAAGGGGGGGACAGGCAGGCAGGCCTTCAAGGGGGGGGACAGGCCTACAAGGGGGGGGGACAGGCCTACAAGGGGGTGCAGGCCTACAAGGGGGGGGACAGGGCCTTCAAGGGGGACAGGCCTTCAGGGGGGGTGCATGCCTTCAGGGGGGGTGCCGACCTTCAAGGGGGTGCAGGCCTTCAAGGGGGGGACAGGCAGGCAGGCCTTCAAGTGGGGGGACAGGCCTTCGGGGGGGGGGCAGGCCTTCGGGGGGGGGTGCAGACCTTCAAGGGGGTGCAGGGCCTTCAAGGGGGGGACAGGCAGGCAAGGCCTTCAAGGGGGGGACAGGCCTACAAGGGGGTGGGACAGGCCTTCAAGGGGGTGCAGGCCTTTGGGGGGGTGCCAACCTTCAAGGGGGGGTGCAGGCCTTCAAGGGGGGGGACAGGCCTTCAAGGGGGGACAAGCAGGCAGGCCTTCAAGGGGGGGACAGGCCTACAAGGGGGTGGGACAGGCCTTCAAGGGGGTGCAGGCCTTTGGGGGGGTGCCAACCTTCAAGGGGGGGGACAGGCCTTCAAGGGGGGGCAAGCAGGCAGGCCTTCAAGGGGGGGTCAGGCCTTCAAGGGGGGGGCAGGCCTACAAGGGGGTGGGACAGGCAGACCTTTAAGGGGGGGACAGGCCTACAAGGGGGGAGGGACAGGCAGACCTTTAAGGGGGGATAGGCCTTCAAGGGGGGGCAAGCGGGCAGGCCTTCAAGGGGGGGGGGTCAGGGCCTTCAAGGGGGGGGGGGCAGGCCTTCGGGGGGTGCAGGCCTTCGGGGTGGGTGCAGGCCTTCGGGGGTGGGTGCAGGCATTCGGGGTGGGTGCAGGCCTTCGGGATTGGGTGCAGGCCTTCAGGGGGGGACAGACCTTCGGGTGGGGGGGTACAATCCTTCGGGGGAGGGTGCAGGCCTTCAGGGGTGGGGTTTAGGCGTTCAGAGGGGGACAGACCTTCGGGTGGGAGGTAAAGTCCTTCGGGGGGTGCAGGTCTTCAGGGGTGGGGTGTAGCCCTTCTGAGGGGGGACAGACCTTCGGGGGGGGGGGGGGTCCTGGTGTAAAAGTACACAGAGGGAGAGAGGGAAGGGGGGGTTCAAAGATACGTGCATATGCCAGACTTTGGGGGTTAGAAATAATGGGTCTAAAAACAGAGGAGTGGGAGAGAGATGGTGCATAATGGGATTTAGGGAGGGAAGGAACAGAAAGGGAGAGAACTTGGAAACAGGGGATGGTGTGGAGGGGGGATAGAGATACTGGATAGGAGGATAGTTGGGAACAGAAAGGGAGAGATGGTGGATCCTGGGGTGGTGGGGAGTTGAGAAAAGGTGAATCTGTGGATGGAGACAAAAAAAAAGGAAAGATGCCAGATCTCCGGGAGAGGGAAGGGAAACGGAAGGGGAGAACAGAGATGGCAGACGGATGGTTAGCACGGAGAAAGGAGACCCTGGCAAGCAAGACAACAAGAGCCTGGGACCAACAAGATTTGAATATTGATCAGAGAACAAAAGGTAGAAAAAATAATTTTATTTTCTGTTTTGTGATTACAATATGTTAGATTTGAAAAGTGTACATGAGACAGCTTGAAATGGGAACTTTTCTATTTTTGTGAATGGCAAGGCTGAGTTCAGTTAAAATATATGCTTTATAAGAAAATATAATAATGTGTTTTATAAAGTTTATAAGCATTGCTGGCATACTCGGTGAGGTGTTCCTAGTGTTGGTGGTGGTGGTAGCATGTCAGTGTGTTGAGAGGAAGAGGTAGTCTGGGAAATTCTGCTGAGCAAACTCTGGGCCCATTTCCACCCCCAGTTAGTCCACTCCACTCAACTGGTTCACACACTGAGTGGGTCTTTGGGTGTTATTTCTGGGTAGTTGTTTTAGAATCTCTTCCAGTGGTTTGTCAGTATCTCCTTCTGGTCCAAGGAAGGAAACTTTGTCAACCTTAGCATTGACCTTCAGAATATGTTTGTAACAGCGCTGCTTGTGTGGCATTAGGCTATGTAGTGATCGAAAGAAAAAAACAGACCTTTGCACATTTTTGCACTATATGGTGGGTGTATGAGGAGATTCATTTCCTGCACAGTTAAGTCCATGTGAAGTTACCTTGTGCTGTATTTGACATCTAGCAAGGTCTCTGTTTGGAAGGAAAGATCTAAGCTTAAAAATGAAGTGGCCAGAAGTTATGTTAAAAGTAGATAGCGTAGCTGGTTTTAAGAAAGGTTTGGACAAATTCCTGGAGGAAAAGTCCATTGTCTGTTATTAAGACATGGGGGAAGCGTCTGCTTGCCCTGGATTGGTGCACTCAGCAGCAACAAATACTAGTTTTGGCTGGCTCTTTCCCCGCATTTCTCCTCTCTTCCCCACGATTTAATATCCAGTTCAGGCAGTAAGTAAATGCATCGGCAGGGGGGGTCTGGTAAGTCTTGGGGGCTGGGGATGGAAGGTGAGAATCAGTTCTGTAGGCTATCAGAAATTTGCTTAATTATCTACTCACACAGAAAAGCAGTAAAGTCAATAGGTTCTCTGAGTGGGAACAACCTGTTTGATCTTGCACTCTTGTGATTGACCAATTGTTTATCACTGTTTAATTTATCACATTGATTAATTTGAGCACACCTGAGGTGTCCTATGATGGTGTGCACTGCAGGCAGAGGAGCCTTATTGTGTAAAGCACTGGAGAATTCTCTCCTCTCGCTTACCTCTCACGCTGAGGACACCCTGCTTCAGTATAATCATTTATATGATTTATCTTATAAACATTATTACGTGGTCTTTTCCTCAAGTGCTGAGACATCAGGTTGTTCCCACTTGGAGAACCTATTGACTTTTACTGCTTTTCTGTGTGGCTTTAACATTTTTGCTATTCAGTATACCTAAACTATTATTCAGTAGAAAAAATATGGTTTGTTCAATCAAATCCTGTGTGGACATTGGACTTCTATGAGTGAATGTTCTGCTTGATTGAACAAACTAAATTTTTTCTACTGAATAATAGTCTAGGTACAATGAAAGTAAATAGCAAAAATGTTTGAGTAGATAATTAAGGAAATCTTTTTCATATTGCTTGCTTATGGACTGGGAAAAAAGACTGTTCAAGCAAATGTCTCCAGAACTGCTTTAATGGAAAAATGTGATTTTTTTTTTTTAAGTACTTTGTGAAATTTATTGTTGTTGTGAAATTTATTGTTATACTTTGTTTAAACTTAAAAAGCGGTGTCATTAACAGTGAATCTAATCGAAAAAATCGATTCAACAGGGTGAATCGAATCGAATGAAATATTTTTCTCTGAATCGGGCAGCACTATTGGCTACCATGAGAATGGGCTACTGGGCATGATGGACCATTGGTGTGACCCAGTTAGGCTATTCTTATGTTATGTTCTCATCTGTAGGGGCCTTTGTTTTCACTTCTTATTTTAATGTATTTTTTTCCTGGGAACTTATCAGTGTTTTTTTATAATGGGAACAAAAATGGAAGAGAATTAATGTGTGTGGAATGGGGGGGTAACTAATTTCTTCAGCTAAATAATTCAATCCACTTCAAACAGACATAGGAGAACTCACGCACCATTCACACACCCTCCAACCAAAAACGTCAAAAGAAAAAAACTGTTTGACAACCTCCTAGCCATTCGAGCTGCAACACTTGACCCCCAACTCTACAACCTATTGACCTCGACCACAAACTACAAAACCTTAAAAAAAGAAATACAAACCCTTCTATTCAAAAAACACATAAAACCAAACTAACATAATCAGAACTGTCCCAAGCATCACCTGCAACTACTCCATATGTACTTCTGATGTCATGACAATTCCGACATAATTTATGTTATGTTATGTTTGGAATAATGGTTACATAAATGAGGTTCAATAAAAGAAAATTTTCACTGCCTGTTTCTATTCTGACCATTTATTCCATTTCATGGTTATTGCAAAAAAAAAAAAAAAAAAAAAATTTTTCCATGAGGGGGGGGGGGGTGTCAAAAAATGATGGGCCCCGGGTGCCACATACCCTAGGTACGCCACTGCGGATGGTCTCTCTCCCTCAGTTCCTGAGTTCCCCCTGAGTGTTCCCAGCTGTGTTGATTTTATGCTGCAGGCTCGTGCTCACTCCCCCTCTGGGTTCGCCTTGCCTGTCAGCTCCACCCCTTTCCGTAACCCTTCCTGGGCCAATTTTCTTTACCGGAGGCTTTACTGGAGAACTGCCCAAGGAATTATAAAAGGGATTATAGTGCCCTAAATCAGGTATTGTGGTTTCTGTCCTTCTCTCTCTGCCTTGCCCTGCCTGTTGGTTCTTTACAATAGGAACAAGGTTAATAGGCCGCTTCCTGGGCTTAGGAATAGGAACAGCCCTTTGCATGGCAGGATTTAAAACTGGGTTTAAACCAGTGACAGGAGCTTCCCTGTCACAATATATATAATCCTTTGTGTTGTGCTCTTAAGCTGCTCAGGACAAGATGCTATATTAAAGCTGTAAATAAACAAATACACATAAGAATTGCCGCTGCTGGGTCAGACCAGTGGTCCATCATACCCAGCAGTCCACTCCCATGGCGCCCCCAGGTCAAAGACCAGTGCTCTACCTGCGTATGTTCCAGTTCAGCAGGAACTTGTCTAGCTTTGTCTTGAATCCCTGGAGGGATTCCCCTATAACAGCCTCCGGAAGTGCGTTCCAGTTCTCCACCACTCTCTGGGTGAAGAAGAACTTCCTTACGTTTGTACGGAATCTATCCCCTTGTAACTTTATGGAGTGCCCTCTCGTTCTCCCTAGCTTGGATAGGGTGAACAACCTGTCTTTGTCTCCTAAGTCTATTCCCTTCAGTATCTTGAATGTTTTGATCATGTCCCCTCTCAGTCTCCTCTTTTCAAGGGAGAAGAGGCCCAGTTTCTCTAATTTCTCGCTGTACGACAACTCCTCCAGCCCCTTAACCATTTTAGTCGCTCTTCTCAGGACATTTAGATTCAATAGAAAATTTACACTAACATGATAAACCAGAAAAAAAGTATCTTTCTTCAGTTCGTCACAGCAGCACACACTAACACTATAAGATAAAATTGTAGCAAATGAAAAGTTCAAAAAGCAGAGGAAGAAAAAGAAAAATCACACATTTAACTGTGCAAGTTTTCTATTTTAACAGCATCTGGACCTAATTTGCAAAGTTGTACTGCTTCGGAGCTAAAACCAAAACCCTACATTAGACTTATGGAAATGCTTTTAACATATTTTTCCATTGTGCTTTTTCCTGTATTTATCAGCCACATTTTTTTTTTTTGCTGATTCTAATAGAAATGACAGCCTGAAAATAGAACAGAATAATTATATTTTATCTTTTAAAAGTCATCAGATATAACTGTAAATAAATACTGCAGTATTCTTTCTTTGGCAGAATTACTCTTTGTTTATATATCCCACTATTAATCGAACGGTATGGTTCGTCTGGAAAACAAATTTTGCACATTTTGGGGTTTTGCCAAACCACTACTGCACAGATGGTATTTTCTTCAGAACTGCGTATACACAAGGATGCATTGGTAAATATGGGGAGGAGCAAGGGCAGATCGTGGACATGCCTAAAAGTTAGGCATGCTGTTGTATAATAGGCCCGATCCAAGCACAACTTAGGCACAGGTATTTAAGCTTGGCTTTCATTGTCCTAAATGGGTGCTCCTAAATGTTAGTCATGCATACGGGCGCTAAGCCTGATTCTAAATATGATGAGTGCCTTTTATACTGTAGAATAGCACTTAGGGGGAAACTCTATAGCCAGCGCCTAAATTTAGGCGTTGGTAGGCGCCTAAGGAATTGAAAAATGCAGTCAGAAATGGCAGTGTTGAAGTGCCTACCGACGCCTAAATAAAAGGCAGCTGAAATGGCCGCTGGAATCGCGGCTAGATAGCCGATATAGGCCGTGGAATAGAGAATGACACGGTGACAAAATTCATCACCGTTTCCCATCCCCGCGGATAACCGTGGGAAAAAAATCCCATGTCATTTTCTAGTGTCTATCTCAACCTCAGTCCTTCTACACCAGCATTCTTCAATGCAAGGCTTGAGGGTCAGTGGTTGTGGCCATTCGTACTCTGATTCTTATGTGAGCCATTGTGACATCACTGATGTGATTGGCTCTTAGGCACTGGTGGAATGAGGCATTATGACATCACAATATCTGCTCTGGATACCAGAGACTGTCATTCTGTAGTGTCTATCTCAACCTCAGTCCTTCTACACCAGTATTCTTCAAAGCAAAGCTTGCGGGTCAGTGGTTGTGGCCATTCATACTCTGATTCTTATGTGAGCCAAGGATAATGAAGCCATTGTGACATCACTGATGTGATTGGCTCTTAGGCACTGCTGGAATGAGGCATTATGACATCACAATATCTGCTCTGGATACCAGAGACTGTCATTCTGTAGTGTCTATCTCAACCTCAGTCCTTCTACACCAGCATTCTTCAAAGCAAAGCTTGCGGGTCAGTGGTTGTGGCCATTCATACTCTGATTCTTCCCTCTCTCCTTAAAGAATGACACGAAGATGGTTTCCCGCGGTTATCTGCGGGGACGGGAACGGTGATGAATTTTGTCACCATGTCATTCTCTACCGTGGAACACCAAAATAGGCGTGGCCAACACCGAAAGTGGCAATAGGTGGGCTAAGGTGGGTACCCAGCCGCGATTCACACAAAGAGGCAGCTGAAATGTAGGCCTTGGAAATAATGTTTCTGCCATTTACCTCCCACCCAAGTTGACATTGTTACTACCGTCTTGTGACCAAGGAATTTTACATTCTATGAAGACCAGGTATAAAAGACAGTTTTCTAAATTGCATGAGAGATGCAATTAACAGAATCATAAGAATTCAAGACTTTTTCAAGGAGTTCAGTCTTAAGGATGTCATTTATGTACTTGCTATGCCTGGAGAGATGTAACTAGATCAGCATTAAAAAAAAATGCTTGGCATAAACTTTGGTCGTTAACAATATTCAATGAAAATGAACCTGTAGAGCAGGGGTAGGGAACTCCAGTCCTCGAGAGCCGTATTCCAGTCGGGTTTTCAGGATTTCCCCAATGAATATGCATTGAAGCAGTGCATGCAAATAGATCTCATGCATATTCATTGGGGAAATCCTGAAAACCCGACTGGAATACGGCTCTCGAGGACCGGAGTTCCCTACCCCTGCTGTAGAGGAAGACTGTGAAAGTTTCCAAGTCGGTGATGATATCATAAGAACATAAGCAATGCCTCTGCTGGGTCAGACCTGAGGTCCATCATGCCCTGCAGTCTGCTCACGCGGCGGCCCAACAGGTCCAGAACCTGTGTAGTAATCCTCTATTTATACCCTTCTATTCTCTTTTTCAGCAGGAAATTGTCCAATCCTTTCTTAAACCCCAGTACCGTACTCTGCCTTATAACGTCCTCTGGAAGCGCATTCCAGGTGTCCACCACCCTTTGGGTAAAGAAGAACTTTCTGGCATTTGTATTGAATCTGTCCCCTTTCAACTTTTCTGAATGCCCTCTTGTTCTTTTATTATTTGAAAGTTTGAAGAATCTGTCCCTCTCTACTCTCTCTATGCCCCTCATGATCTTATAAGTCTCTATCATATCCCCTCTAAGTCTCCTCTTCTCCAGGGAAAAGAGACCCAGTTTCTCCAATCTCTCAGCGTATGGAAGGTTTTCCATCCTTTTTATTAGTCGTGTCGCTCTTCTCTGAACTCTCTCGAGTAACGCCATATCCTTCTTAAGGTACGGCGACCAATACTGGACACAGTATTCCAGATGCGGGCGCACCATCGCCCGATACAGCGGCAGGATAACTTCTTTCATCCTGGTTGTAATACCCTTCTTGATTATACCTAGCATTCTATTTGCTCTCTTAGCGGCCGCTGCGCACTGTGCTGTCGGCTTCATTGACGTGTCCACCATTACTCCCAAGTCCCTCTCTTGGGTACTCTCATTCAATAGGATCCTCCCATCGTATAGTTGTACCTCGGGTTTCTGCTTCCCACATGCAATACTTTACATTTTTCAACGTTGAACTTCATTTGCCATCTTGTCGCCCATTCTTCTAGTTTGTTCAAGTCTCTTTGCAATTCCTCTCAGTCCTCTTTAGTCCGAGCTCCCCTAAATAGTTTGGTGTCATCAGCAAATTTTATTATCTCACACTTTGTCCCTGTTTCTAGATCATTTATGAATATATTAAATAGCAGTGGCCCGAGCACCGAGCCCTGCGGAACACCACTCGTGACCCTCCTCCAGTCCGAGTAGTGGCCCTTCACCCCTACCCTCTGTTTCCTTCCCGCCAACCAGTTTCTGATCCATCTATGTACCTCTCCGTCCACCCCATGGTTCTTCAGTTTCCGGAATAGTCGTTCATGAGGCACTTTGTCAAAGGCTTTTTGGAAATCAAGGTATATGATGTCTATAGGGTCACCTCTGTCCATCCATTTGTTAATTTCTTTGAAGAAGTGTAATAAGTTAGTTAGGCATGATCTCCCCCTGCAGAAACCATGTTGGCTGTTTATCAGAAGTTTGTTTCTTTCCAAGTGTTCATTGATGTTTTCTTTTATCAGTGCTTCCGCCATTTTCCCCGGAACCGAGGTCATACTCACCGGTCTATAGTTTCCCGGGTCACCTCTTGATCCCTTTTTAAAGATGATCGTGACGTTGGCTGTCTTCCAATCCTCCGGGATTACGCCTGTTTTCAAGGATAGGTTGCATATTTGCTGCAATAGTTCCGCTATTTCCTCCTTTAATTCCTTCAGAACCCTTGGATGGATTCCGTCCAGACCCGGGGATTTGTCATTTTTTAGTTTATCTATCTGCCTGTGCACGTCTTCAAGGCTCACTTCCATGGATGTTAATTTTTCTGCTTGCTTTCCAGTGAAGAATTGCTCAGGTTCCGGTATGTTGGTTGTGTCTTTGTTCGTAAATACAGACGAAAAGAACATGTTAAGTTTTTCTGCGATTTCATTCTCCTCCTTCACTACTCCCTTCCTGTCTCCATCGTCCAGCGGTCCCACCTCTTCCCTAGCCGGCTGTTTCCCTTTAACATATCTGAAGAACGATTTGAAATTTCGTGCCTCCCTGGCTAACTTCTCTTCATACTCTCTTTTGGCTTTTTGAACCACACGGTGACATTCTTTTTGATACTTCCTGTGCTCTTTCCAGTTCCCCTCAGTTTTGTCCTTTTTCCATTTCCTGAATGAGTTTTTCTTATTGCTTATCGCTTCCTTCACTATTTTAGTCATCCATACTGGGTCTTTAATTCGACTCTTTTTGCTCCCCTTTCTGAATCTGGGGATGTATCAAACCTCATTCACTTATGCCAAAAGTTCTATCATCTGAAAATGTTAATAAGTTAGAGGCAGCTGATATTAATGAAGTGCTGAATAGCGACAAAGATGCACCTGTTGTGCATTCCTTCAGTGATGGCGAGATTGCTGAAATGGTGCTAAAGGAAAGGTTGAGGATAGCAGTGATGTTGAAGACCTTGTGAACATCAGAGAAAAAAAAAATCCCTATGGATGACATAGTAAAAATGTGTGACCAGTTAATTGCAGGCATGGAACAGGCATTTATCAGTGAGCATGAGATTATAGCAGTGTATTCGATCAAAGAGAGACTACTGAAACAGAAACCTTTGTTAATTAGACAGATAACACTGGAAGAAGTCTTCAAAAAGACTGCCACTGTTCCTGCATCATCGTCAGATAGTCAAATATAGACAGAAGATGATGCATGTTAGAAGTTTTGGCTAAGAAAGACTATGGTCTCCTTTTATGAAACTGCGATAGTAGTTTCTAGTGAGGGGAGCTGCGCTGAATGGCCCGCGCTGCTCCCGACGTTCATAGGAACTTAATGAGCGTTGGGAGCAGCGCAGGCCATTCAGCATGGCTCGCCACGCTAGAAACTGCTATCGCAGTTTCGTAAAAGAGGGGGTATGTGACTAAAGACTATGTTTCGAACAAGTTTGTGTTTGAAGTGCTTGAAGTGTTAAATGTTTGCCTTATTTTGAAAAAAAAAAAAATTGGCAGCACTTTTATGGTCTATTTTCTTCTGACTTAACATTACCATTCTGAAAACCGAAAAATTCCACAAACCGAAATATGCCTCGTCCCAAGGATTTCGGATAAGGGATCTTGTTACCTGTATTAGCTAATTTGCCTATAAGTTCACATCCCCCTGGGTATATATGTAGTTCAGTTCAAGTTCAGGTTATTTGACCTACTGCAAATACAATGAAAATCTGTGGTTAGCATAACGTGAATGGTGGAAACTTTCTTATTACCCTTAACATATGGCAACTACACAAACAACTCCACCCAAACATTCAGGCCGAACAGATGCCATTTCAGTTGGTGCTCTATATGAAGAAATAGTAGCTCCGCTGAGTATATGTTATAAACCAGTGGTCTCAAACTCGCGGCCCGCCAGGTACTATTTTGAGGTCCTCGGTATGTTTATCATAATCACAAAAGTAAAATAAATCAGTTTCTTGATCATATGTCTCTTTAGCTATAAATTACAATATTATTATTAAGACTTAACCAAAAGGAAAGATTTCTAAACTATAAAGTTTTACCTCATGCAAAATTGTCATTTCTTTAATAAGACATTAACTATTTTTTTTCTGAGGCCCTCCAAGTACCTACAAATCCAAAATGTGGCCCTGCAAAGGGTTTGAGTTTGAGACCACTGTTATAAACAGATAATGTGTGAAATTAGATTTGCAGCCATACATGACATACTATGCAACTGTGCAAAAGAGTATCAATGAGAGTACTCACCCGGTGGTTGTGATCCATTTCCCATGGCTGTCCTACAGGTCTCCAAAACATGTCTGAGCATTCCTTGAGCCACCAGAACAGACTAATGTCTACTATTTCTTGGTAGTTAAGAGGGAGCCTGCTCCTTGTTTTTGCCCTGTACCAAGAACAGAGTATCAGCTGCCTCCTCATTGGTCTGAAAAGCATAAATAATATGCTACAAGACTGTATAGAAACATAGAAATAGACGGCAGATAAGGGCCACGGCCCATCTAGTCTGCTCACCCCAATGACCCTCCCCTACCTGCCCACCCCAATGACCCTCCCCTACCTGTCACTGTGAATAGATTCCACATGCCTATCCCATTTGGCCTTAAAATCAGGCACGCTGCTGGTCTCAATGACCTGAAGTGGAAGACTATTCCAGCGATCAACCACCCTTTCAGTGAAAAAGAATTTCCTGGTGTCACCGTGCAGTTTCCCTCCCCTGATTTTCCACGGATGCCCCCTTGTTGCCATGGGACCCTTGAAAAAGAAGATATCTTCTTCGGCCTCGATGCGGCCCGTGAGATACTTGAACGTCTTGAACATGTCTCCCCTCTCTCTGCGTTCCTCGAGTGAGTAGAGCTGTAACTTCTCTAGCCGCTCCTCCTACGGGAGGTCCTTGAGTCCTGAGACCATCCGGGTGGCCATTTTCTGAACCGACTCTAGCCTCAGCACATCCTTATGGTAATGCGGCCTCCAGGAAACTCCTGCGTATGCAACCTAACAATTTAAAATCTGCATTCTGGCCCCGATTCTATAAAGTCCGCCCAAAGTTAAACACCGATATCCCCATTACAGAATCACACTTAGCTTTGCCTAAGTGTGCTTAGGCAGTGTTCAGCGTCCTATCATTTAGGCACGCCATATTTATGCCAGGATTTTCTTCGTCTAAATTTAGGCACCAATATCAGAGCTTAACAGCACCTAATTCACAAAGAGGTGCCTAACTTGAAAACATGCCCGTGATCCGCCCCTAACCATGCCCGCTTTTAGTAAAGGTACTTTGAGCTAGGCACCTATTTTTTTTATAGAATCGAGGTTATCATTAGGTGCCTAACTTTCAATGAAGTCCAATTAAAGTCGCTTGTGAAATGTTGAATGCCAATTACTGGCACTAATTAAGCCTATTGATCAATTAAGTTAGGCAGTGATATCAGCGCCTAACTTTAGGCAGACTTTATAGAACCAGGGTCTCTATCTTGGAAGATAATGCAATCCATCCAGAATTCAGCTGCACGACTCATATTCCGGGAGAGCCGCTTTACTCATGTTACCTCTCTCCTAAAGTCACTTCATTGGCTTCCCATCCATTTCCGACTACAATTCAAACTCCTCTTATTTACCTACAAATGCACTCACTCAGCTGTCCCTCACTATCTGTCTTCACTTATCTCCCCCTATGATCCCTCCCATGAGCTCCACTCAGCTGGTAAGTCCCTCCTTTCTGTGCCCTTCTCTTCAGCTGCCAACTCCAAGCTCCATCCCTTCTGCCTTGCTGCGCCGTATTCTTGGAACAAGCTACTCGAATCCCTACGCTAGGCTCTGTCTCTGGAAGTGTTCAAGGTGCAGTTAAAAGTCCACCTCTTAGAGAGTGCTTTCAACTCCTAACTCCTCTCATCTTGGGTTCTGCATCCCCCAACCCTATATGTCATGTCTGTCTGCCCAAGTCTATAAATGTCAAAATGTACAGCGCTATATAAGGTATGGGTCTATGGTGGTGTAGTGGGAGCAGGAGCAAGGCTGGGATGAGGGGGTCAAATGCCTTTATTTTGCTCCTTGACCCCTAGTGCTAATACCACTAGGGGATCAAGGGCACCATTTTGAATCTAGAGAAGCAAGAACATCCCCCTGTAAGAGCTGGAGGTGGGATCTAGGGGTAGGGAGGTCTACCAGTGGACACTGTGTGGTTGTAATATTGGGGGAAAGGAGACCCCTTGACAATGTGTGACACTGGGGGACCAATGGGGAGTTGTGAAGTCGGGATGTGTTAGGGGTAAGGAGATTATCAGGAGTATCACTGGAGCATTAATAATGTGTGAGGGCTATTAATCTTGTGTGCAAAGCCGTTTCCAGGCACATCTGGGGAAGAGATATATGCTTTGTAAAATCACTGCTCTCTCTGGATATGGAGAGATGCAGTCCCGCACGTTCTTATCCCATATTTTACAAGAGACTTTGTGTTTGGCAGAGCCTCAGTAAAATATAAAAGGAATTATTCTATACATCCTGACCTGGACATCTCAATTTCCAGCTGTATGTCTTATTTCTCACAGGTCACACTAGCACTTTGGAGTAATTCTGTAAACAGGGTGCTAACATATATGCAATGAATAGGTGTGAAACACTAAAATACTGGCATATATATACAGGTATATGAGTATGTGTACACAGATGCAGGTAAATGCTGAAAATCCACTTATACACTAGTCTGTAAATATGTGCACATTTTACATATCATATATTTGCCTGGACAGAGTATAAGCTAAATTCACACTTATATGCGTAACTTAAAGATGTCTACATTACACACATATCTCTGGAATAAAGGTGTGAGCCTTTACATCGCATAGTCATACACATTCAGTTATGCTAGTATTCTATTAAGGGAAGTAGGGATCTACTTTTCTTTATAGTCCAGGCTCCTAATATGCACCTAAATCTAGAACAAAACACCGGCTGGCCAAAGCCGGCAAAGGTGGAGCTGATGAATTTGAAAATCCCAGGTTTATTAATAACATAAAATTAAATGCATAAAACAATGAAAACTAATAAAAACAGTATAAATAAATCCAACTTACAGTAATAACAAATAGTCCCAGGTTTATACCAGTCTGTAAAGGAAAGTAATCATCTATATGCAGGTGATTTTTACCTTCTCATATGCAGTTGAAACAGTCAATAAATGCCACAAGCTGACCTCCTCTTTTACAAAGCCGCGCTAGCAGCTGCCGGGCGGCAACAGCCCCGAAGCCCTTTCAATCTCTTTGGGCTTCGGGGCTGTTGCCGTGCGGCTTTGTAAAAGAGTAGCAATCAGCTGACAAATAGTGTAGCAAAATTGTAGCCAAGTGGAAGAACAGGACCCTACAAGGCCCATGTTTCGACTTGTAGAAATGCCTTCATCAGGGGTCCCACACTGACAACTCCAAGCCGATTAAAAAAAAACAAACAGCCAAATTCATAAGACACCACATGGACAACTCCAAGCGGAACTAAAAAACAAATTCATAAGACGCAAGTGGTGAAGAAAATCGCTGACCGCCAACGCTGAGCAAACTGCCGAGCAGTATGTTTTTTAATGGCACTTTCAATTAGTGCCAATTAAAAAAATTTGTTAGGTCCCCAAATCAGGAGGCACCTACCTGTAGGCGCATTTTATAGAATCAGGGTCGATATTTTTATGCCTTGCCTTTCAGCTTTGAAAATAAACACAATAAACAGAATGCAGATAGACAAAATACAAGTCAAATAGAAAATAGATATACAATTCAAGTTAAAAGCTCAACCATATATTAAATGACATCAAGAGAAGGGCCCACAAAGCCAAAGGCAAACATGCCTAGGGCTCACAAAAGACATTGGGTAACCCTGCCCTCCAGAACAGAAAATTTTACATGGCCTCGTCCAACAAATAAAACTGTATTGAATCACTACACTGCAAGATCTGCTAGCTTTGCCTCTCCCTGATCAACAAAACTGGCACACTGAACCAAGGGGCACATGATAACCACAGAAATGAGTAACTTTACAGATCATACAGGGGTCTCAAAGTCCCTCCTTGAGGGCCGCAATCCAGTCGGGTTTTCAGGATTTCCCCAATGAATATGCATGAGATCTATGTGCATGTACTGCTTTCAATGCATATTCATTGGGGAAATCCTGAAAACCCAACTGGATTGTGGCCCTCGAGGAGGGACTTTGAGATCCCTAGATCACAGCATGGAAGTCAATCCCTTCCAGATTGAATATTTTACTGGACAGGAGAAGTGACTTTAGCTTCAGGTTCATTGGTTTATTCCTTTCATCTTTACCACTGGTTGATAAGATGCATCCCCCCTAGCTTTCCTCCATGTGTGATTTTGATCTTTGTAGATAATGGGAGTCTTTTTACAGGTATATATTGACTGTGCCACATCAATTTCATGATTACCCAGTGTGTATCTGAATGCCGCATGACTTCATTTATATCCCATGATTTCCTGTTTCTCTTCCTCTCCTCCCTGCCCTGCCTTGAAGAGTTATTGCTTCATCAGGGGCACAAACTCTAGCTCTTCCCCATCTCCTGGGTTTTTTCTCATGCTCAAGCACCCGCTGCTAGCTGTGGTCTGTCAACTAATGAATTTTATCTTAGTTCATGGTTTATTTTGGTTAGTGGTATTTTGTTCTATTTTTTGAAGTGTTTTGTAACAGACTATATAGGAAGCTGACGCATGATAGATTTTTATCTTAGATAAATTAACTTGTAGATGACTTGAGGGGCAAATGAAATACAGGATTTCCACATGACTATTTGAAACGATGCTTTTAAATGTGCAAATCACAAGTGTCAAACTGAAATTCTCAAAGACTACAAACCAGGGTTCAGGATAGCTCTGATGAATACGAATGTGTAGATCTGCAAACCACTGTAGCAGTGTATGCAAATATATTTCGCGTTTATTCATCAGGGATCTCCTGAAAATGAGACTGGTTTACTAATGCTAAAGGTGCCCTTTGACACCCCTGTTGAAAACAACTGGTATCACACTACATATGAGTGGATATATCTATTAATGAAAGGATGAAGATAAGGAAAGGCTGTGTGATCAGAGCATGATAAGTTTAAGGGGCTCCAGCCTTTTAGGGGAGATTCCAGGTTCCTCGCTGCCCAAAATTTTAGCCCCAAACAAGTCAGTGGAATTTCCACCCAATCATAACTAACTGCAATTAATCGTAAGCTCAGGCTCTTAGTTTCAAAATGAAAAAAAAAGAAGGTCCATATACTGACATTTCTAATACAGAAAACTCTAGTGTAAGACTACTCTTTTCTAGTACAGTAAAGTGCTACATGTGGTCTGCAGCTTTCATAATGACTAATTTAATGTTTTTAGTTTCCATTACTTAGTGTAAGAAGAAAAAGGCTCCATTATTATTAGGTGACAGAGCGATTACAGTAGTCAGAACCTGAAGGGGATCATTTTACACACTTTAAATACATTACGGAGGTTATTTTAGAAGGCTTAGGTGGCATCTACATGTATTAAAAGCCAGGTTACGTTTGTAAATGAGCACACACGGGTAAGGAGTGATTGTACAAAAGCTACTGCTTCCATGTGTATATCCTCACCACACGGATTTCGAGGGGGACATGTTCTGGCTATGGGTGGACTTGTTAAGTATTCTAGACTGGCTGAAATAGGGGCAACATTTTTCAAAGATTCACCTGTAAATGCCTTTTCCGGTATCAGGGGCATTGTTGTACCTTTTTTAATCGAATGCAGTTAGAATTTTTTCTTCAAGATAAAAATCCTCAGTAGGCCGTCACCTTACTGGTTCATAGTCTAAAGCGCGTGAGGACAAAGGCGCGCAGACAACTGAGAGCAGGACATAATCGCGCCGAAGAAAAAATGTATTTTAAAGGGAACCCCCCCACTTTACTTAATAGAGATCGCGCTGGCGTTGTGGGGGGTTTGGAGGGTTGTAACCCCCCTCATTATAAACTGGAAACTTAACTTTTTCCCTGTTTTTTAGGGAAAAAGTTAAGTTTTCAGTATAATGTGGGGGGTTACACATTACATGTGAGGCAGTGCGATCCCTATTAAGTAGAGTGGGGGGATTCCCCCACATACACCCCGTCAAAGCCCTTTAAAATATGGTTTTTCTTTGGCGCGATTAAGCCCTGTGCTCAGTTGTCTGCACGCCTTTGTCCTCGCGCGTTTTTGACCCGTCACCTTACTTTATTGATGAATGTTTTTAAACTACACAACAATCACAGTTGATAAAACTCTCTCATAACACCTGGTCAACAAGCATTTTGCTAGTGGAATTCTGTCACCTCTACGTTAACAAGAGCCACATGCTGACTCTAAGGACCTCTTCTATCAAACTGCGCAAGCAGTTTTTAGCGCTGCTCCCAAAGCTCATTGGAACTCTATGAGTGTCGGGAGCAGCGCAGGCTATTCAGCGCAGCTCACCGTGCTAAAAACTGCTTGCGCTCTTTGATAGAAGAGGGCCTAAATCTGAAAACAGTTTTCGTCTATCACATCCTGCTTTTAAGTTATGCATCAGTTTGTGTTTATATTATTTCCGCCAATAACGCTTCCGTGAAGTGTTGACATTTTACTGTTTCTGTAACACAATATTGCATTTTAGGACAGCTCATCGATCACATTTACCAGTAATTTGAAAGTTTATACTAAAAAGTGATTGTGCTGCTTTTTCTACCTGTGAATTTTTATATTTTGTTTGTTTTTGTCTAAGATATTATAATTATTATGAACAGACGAGGTTGTGTTAACCATTCTGATAATTTCTGTTATGTCTCTGGACAATTTCCTGCACAAGATCAGAAAAAGAATCTGTCCAGCAGACTTCAAAGTGCATACAAGCATTATTTTGGCTGTAAAGTTGGTGACTGAGATAAAGCATGGGCACCTCATGTGTGCTGCATTGTCTGCTATTCCGGATTGACACAGTGGCTGAATGGGAAATGGAAGAAGATGCCTTTCACTTTAACCAATGGTGTGGCGTGAACCAACAAATCATCACTCAGACTGTTATTTTTGCATGACACAAATTGCTGGATTCACAAAGAGAAATAAAAAAAAAAAATGGTGTATCCTGATTGCCCGTCAGCAATTAAACCCATTCCTCATGACTCGGAGAATCCAGTTCCAATTTCTCCTTCCACATCTGCAGCACAATGTGCCAAAAGTTCAGATGAAGAATGTGCCTCTGCTGCTGTGGAGGAGTTGTATGAAGTTTATGAACCTGAAGTGGATGAAAAACAACCTAACCTGCTAACTCAAGAAGATCTTTAATGGTCTGGTTAGATCAGTGGTTCCCAACCCTGTCCTGGAGGACCACCAGGCCAATCGGGTTTTCAGGCTAGCCCTAATGAATATGCATGGAGCAGATTTGCATGCCTGTCACGTCCATTATATGCAAATCTCTCATGCATATTCATTAGGGCTAGCCTGAAAACCTGATTGGCCTGGTGGTCCTCCAGGACAGGGTTGGGAATCACTGGGTTAGATACTTGTCACTGTCAAAGGAGAAAGCAGAATTGTTGGGTTCAAGGCTGAAGCAATGGAATCTTTTAAGGCAGGACACCAAAATATCTTTTTTCCGTGATCGTCATATCATCCTCTCCTATGAGCGTTGGAACAGTTACCGCCGCTGCCGGCGCTACAACCCATGCAACACATTAGTAAAAGAGAGGGGTGACATACAAACAGAGTAAACACAAGTTGAAAAGCGTGGCAGACGATACTGAATTCCGTAGAAGTCCTTGCAACATAGCCAACTAATCTTCTGAAACGGCACCTGCTGTTTCCTGTTAGCAGGCAAGATTCAAACATTTCGGCGCACGTTCTTTGATCTGAGCTACACTGTGCCTATGAAGAAAAGCGGCATGTTATTACTTGATCAAAAGGAGCCGAGATATCCAGAAACAGTGCAACTATTGCCACATCGGCTTCAACCAGTCATTAATAGTACAGACAAAACATGTCTCTGCACTGTAGCCTTCTCTGAAACCATCCTGATGCTTGTGAAAGGCCATTTGCTTCAAAGTAATCTTTTAATTTTTTTAAAATTAGCACAGAACAACAGGGAAATCATTTCAAAACAAGTTAATGAGTTTTGCTTTAGAACAGGGGAACTCCGGTCCTCGAGAGCCATATTCCAGTCGGGTTTTCAGGATTTCCCCAATGAATATGCATGAGATCTATTTGCATGAACTGCTTTCAATGCATATTCATTGGGGAAATCCTGAAAACCCGACTGGAATTTGGCTCTCGAGAACCGGAATTCCCTACCCCTGCTTTAGAATAAGGGCCCCTTAATGCTTAGAGGGAGGCTTTTAATAATGATTGGCACATATACCTTATCTGCCAAAGGGCTCATTTAATTCCTACGGACTATGATGCAGATAATGTGTGCTAATTTTTAGCAAAAGACCACCCCTACCCCTTTATTTTATACGATCCAGATCTGTTTTTATTTTGCACACTGGGCAAAACGTGCTTCCCGACTGGTCTGTTGGACGGAGGTAGGATACCTACCACCGCCTACAATTGGACCGTCACTTTTAGAATCAGGCCCAAAATATTTATTTGCAATGCCTTAGGCCAGGGATCTCAAAGTCCCTCCTTAATGGCCGTAATCCAGTCGGGTTTTCAGGATTTCCCCAATGAATATGCATTGAAAGCAGTGCATGCACACAGATCTCATGCATATTCATTGGGGAAATCCTGAAAACCCGATTGGATTGCGTCCCTCAAGGAGGGAGTTTGAGACCCCTGCCTTAGGCCCATAAAATTGCATAATATCATCTTTCTGCTTTGAGTGGGGAGATGCAGGGAAGAAAATTAAGACTGCGGGAATGGTGGGGGGATGGAGATGAAAAATGCATTTCACTGTAGGGATGGGGTGGTAACTGGAAAAAAATCTTTGGTTGTGGGGAAAGAATGGGGATGAATCTTTGTCCCCACGTCAGTCTCTAGCACTTGTGACATACGTGATAGATAAGTTCATGTGCTTGACACACTGAACACTACAATTTGCAGCTGAACCAAAAAAAAAAAGGAAAAACTATATATCATTTCATTGTTGTTAACAAAGATGTAAGGAAAATACAGTCACAGTGGTGGGGTCTGCCAGGAGGTAAGGAAAGGGATGAAACAGGCTTGTAAGATTTCCATATGGGGCTGTCAATAAGTAGGAACTAGCTACAGTAGATTCCTAGTTATCTGGCACCCAAGGGGATTGGTGGATGCCGGATAAGTGTAGTTTCTGGGTGCATGAGAGTTACTTTTAAAAATAGGCTACTGTCACTGCTGTCCTCCCACTCCAAAACTTCCCCCCCCCTTCAAGGCCAACATCACTGCTATCCAACACCCCAAACTCCCCACCCAATAGGCCATAATCGCTGCTACACAACTCTCCAACCCCCCCTCCCCCCGAGGCCACAGGTACTGTTGTCCACCTCCTCCCCCACTGACCGGCACTATGCTTACCACGTGCCGGTGCTGAAAGAGCCTGCTGCCAAAGTTCCACGATTTTATATTTTTTGTATGGTGGAAACAATTCTGAAAAATAAAATTGTGAAACACTTATCCCCCTCTTCTACGAAACCACGTTAGCGTTTTTTACTGCATAGAGCCGCGCTGAATGGCCTATGCTGCTCTCGATGCTCATTGAGTTCCTATGAGCATCGGGAGCAGCGCGGGCCATTCAGCGCAGCTCAATGCGCTAAAAAACAGCGCGGTTTCATAGAAGAGGGGGTTAAGTCTGAGCTGCAGCAATGCAAAGATGGGGAGAGGGAATCTTGTTGTTTTTTTTCTGTTGAAGAAGCAACTACAAATTGTACCTGAAAGCCAACATTTGGAAAGGTAAACTAGCTGTGTCCCAGCTGCTGTTTATAGTGAAATACATTACACATAATGACACCTACATATTATTTTAATTATAATATGAAGTGTGTGGTGTGCTGCTCGGCGTGGATTTCCGGCTTTAAAAGTTAGTTTCGACTGATACATAATTCCTGGTGTCCTAGGCACCATCTAGTTTTTGCATTAGGAAATTAGCATGCCAAAGACTTCCTAGGTGGCCTGACACAGTACAGTAAATCAGACAACACAACAGGAGATGCCAGTCTGCCAAATGGGAAAACATTTTCCTTCAAAGTTTTTTTTTCTCTACTGCAAGCTTAAATATATGTGTGCCTGATGTCAGCAGCCATATGGGAAACCATTCTGAAGACATTAACCTGTTCCCTCATTTATTAGTTCTCCCAGGTGAGCTCAGAACGGGTTACATGAGTTTATTCAGGTACTAAAGCAGGGATCTCAAAGTCCCTCCTTGAGGGCCGCAATCCAGTCGGGTTTTCAGGATTTCCCCAATGAATATGCATTGAAAGCAGTGCATGCACACAGATCTCATGCATATTCATTGGGGAAATCCTGAAAACCCGACTGGATTGCGGCCCTCAAGGAGGGACTCTGAGACCCCTGTACTAAAGCATCTTTCTCTGTCCCAGTGGGCTCACAATCTATCTAAGGGGGGGGGGGGGGGGGTTCAGACAACCTATCCAGGGTCACAAGGAGCAGCGTAGGTTTGAACCTCCAAATAATTATTTTTACCTCCTATCTTTTGCCTCCCCCTTCTGACACAATTCTTTGTGGTACTGGCCGTGGTGCTTTTCCTGAGACTTTCTAAGTTTTCCGCAATTGACAGGAAATTTCTGTTTTTGTCAGGTCATCTCCCACAGTTCCACTAGGGTAGTTTAAACCCCCCCCCCCTCCTTGTGACCAAGTTCATTTAAAGGAGGGAGCAAGATATGCTTTCCAGTCACAATGAGGGAAGGAGGGAGTCACTTCAGCCTATCAGAGCTAATGTCAATAGACAGCACTGGCTACAGCTTAACCATACTTCCCTTCTAGTTTCTGACTCTCTATGTTGTCATCTATGCACAAAAGGGAAAAGCCGGAAGTGATGCCAACTCCAAGCCGCAGCCCAGGACTGGCCAGGAGCAGTGAGCGTGATAGAGACTTTGCACAGAAATGCCTTTCCAAGTTTCAAGTTTATTAAAATTTCATATACCGCTTAAAAGATTGTCTAAGCGGTGTATGATACAAAAGAAAATAAAACTATAAAAATTTGGGGGGATATAATTTAGACGAAAAACATTACATGACGTACTGGAACAAATGGGAAGTGGGGTAGAACTGCAATCATAATAGGAGAGAAAGACAAAGATGGGTAACGATGGAATTGGTGGCCTACGGAAGAGGAAAAGTCATAGGTCATATGCATCCCTAAATAAAAATGTTTTTCTCTTCTCTTTGACCCCTTATCATGTTTCTTCACTAACTAGAGCCTGAAACATTTTGACCACCTAGGTCCAGGTCACATTATTTATCAAAGCCTCTGCTTGATCTTCTACTCATGCATATCTTTATACCTGTGAGTATACTGAGTCTGTCTTCTATTAATCAGAGACTCCAATTCCTTAATCCAAAATTCACATTTAATATTGATGACAAGTTAAATAAACAACAGGTTACTTGCAGTAATGGAGCTAGGTCAGGATTCTGTCCATACAGAATGAATCTGCTTATGTTAACTTCAATCTATCCCAGACACAGTTATCAGTGGCTAATAAAAGATGTACTCACACCAGTTCCAAAGACAGACGTTACATCAGTGGGCATAATAGATCTCACAGTCCCAGATTTCAGTCACCAGCACGTTCAGTGGTGCAAACATGATGGTCTTTTATGTTTAACAGGAAAATAAAGCAGCTGGGGTAACTGCCTCAATATGGAGTGGGGATTTTTGGCACTCGGACACATTGAAAGCTAAGGGTCAGCACTATCAGTTATGTCTTTCTCTTTCTCCTCAGATCAGGTGGAGAGAGGGGGGGGAATTCTGCTCCTCCCAGCTAATGCTGCCTAATATGCTAATTCAAATCGATTCACTGATTCACTTCGGTGAATTGATTTGAATTGATTCACTGTCTGAAAAAAATTAGACTTGCTGATTCAGTGACCAAACCTCCTACCGTGAGACTTGACATACCTCCAGGCCTCCTACAGCAGCAGCAGCGGCAGCACTCTGAACGGGCTGCTTGTGGCCTGCCCTGCTGGAGCCTTCCCTCTGCCATGACATCACTGATGAAGCGGCAGAGAGAAGACCTGGCAGGGCAAGCCACGAGCAACCTATTCACAGCACTGCTTCTTCAAGGCCGGCCACCGCCACAATTGCTGCTGTTTTAGGAGGCCTAGAAGTATATTAGGTCTCACGGTGGGAGGGTTGGTGGGGTGCTGCTGCACAGGGGGATGGGTGGGAGGGGAGGTAAGCTGCTGCTCAGGGGAATGGGAGGGGAGGAAAGATACTGCAAATGGGGGGAGAGAGGAGAGAGGAAGAATTGTTGGGATAGAGAGGAAGGAAGAGATGAAACAAAGAGGTAGAAAGGAGGGAGAAATGTTGTACATAGGGTGGAGGGTAGGGAGAGATGGTGCATGGGAACAGAGAAATAAATGTTGCACATGATAATGGAGGGGAGGAAGGGAAAGATGCTGCATGGAAGGGAATAAAGTTTAACCCAGGGCACAAGGCAGAGAGAGAGAGTTGTTAGACAGTGGGAAAGAAACAAATGTTGGATATGGCAGTGGAAGGTAGAAAAGAATAATTTTATTTTCTATTTTGTGATTACAATATGTCAGATTTGAAATGTGTATCTTGCCAGAGCTGGTGTTAGACAGTGAGCATAATCTAGGACCTAACAGAGAGAGGAAAAGTCTTTTTTAATTATTTTGTTTACATCACAGCGCCGGCATGGGGTTAGAGAGGGCAAAGGGGAGTAGGATGGGTGAAAAGGCTACAAAATAAACCCACCAGGACATTTGGGGAAAAAAATGCCCGATTGGGTAGGAAAATTGAATCGAAAAATTGATTCAATAGGTCAAATTGAATCAAATCAAATCAAAAAACTTTTCCCTGAATAGGGGAGCACTACTTCCAGCATGCCTAGAGGCAGGCAACACAATATGCTTCAGACATGGAAAACAGCACAGATGCCTATAGAAGCTAATCACAGAGGAGTACCGAAATACAGGGTCTCAGTTCATTTCACATAACTCAAATATACAAATATAAAACAACATTGAACATATATAGAGGAAAGGCTGTTCTCATGTAATGGAACCAACACATTATTTATTTACTGGAATTCATAACTGCATTTATCAAGAGATTCATTCAAGGTGGTGTACTTGGGTACTGCTTAGAGAATGACCCGGGGAAAAAATTTGTCCTTACCTCCGCCCCGACCACGTGAGCTTGTCCCCCCATCCCATCCTTGCGAGCTCAGTCCCCGTCCCATCCTCGGAGATATACAGTGTAGTCAAAATGGGTAGTACTAAGTCTTTGGGATAAATAAATGCATGGCTAAACTGAAAGCAAATTATATATACAGCTGAGTATAAGTTACAAGGTGTACAGCAAGTTAGTCCAGGTGCAAAGCGAGTAGAATCAGTTGTTATGTGTATTAAAGGCTTGGGAGAAGAGCCAGGTTTTCACTTCTTGTTTGTAAAATGGTGTAGGGTTGTTGGGGGAAAGGAGAAACAAAAAAAAAATGAAGACAGATAAAGACCATATGGTCTATTTCAGTGGTCTCAAACCTGCGGCCCAGGGGCCACATAAGGCCCGCCTGGTCCTATTTTGAGGCCCTTGGTATGTTTATCATAATCACAAAAGTAAAATAAAACAGTTTCTTGATCATATGTCTCTTTAACTATAAATTACAATATTATTATTAAGACTTAGCCAAAAGGAAAGACTTATAAACTATAAAGAATTTTATAAACTAGAAAGAGTTTTACCTCATGGAAAATTGTCATTTCTTTAATAAGACATTAACTATTTTATCTGAGGCCCTCTAAGTACCTACAAATCCAAAATGTGGCCCTGCAAAGGGTTTGAGTTTGAGACCACTGGTCTATCTGGTCATGTCATCTTCTACCCTCTCCTTTCCTTTAGAGATCCTTGTCCCAAGGTTTCTTGAGTTCAGATACACTTTTTGTCACCACCCTTTCCATGAAAAAATTTTTTCTGAGACTTTCCCCTTCATCCTATGCCCCCTCATTTCATTTGAAAAAGACTCGCCTCATGCGCATTTATGCTATGCTACATAGGTATTTAAACATCTCTACCATATCTCCCTCTTCCACCTTCCCTTCAAAGTATACATATTGAGATCTGTAAGTCTGTTCCCATATGCCTTATGACAAAGACCACGACCATTTTAGTAGCTGTCCTCTGAACTAACTCCATTCTGTTTATATCTTCTTGAAGATGTGGTCTCCTTTTCCCTATTGGCCATTCCTTACCCTATGCACTTGAACTGTCAACCAATTTTCTAGAGAGGAAAAGAGAGAGAGATTAAGAATGGATCATCCCATCCAGTCAGTGAAAACACACTTTATAAGAAAAATAGGTGGTGAGTTGGTCCATCCAGAGATGAGAAAAATAATGTGGGAGAGCTCACCCAGTCAGACAGCCTGTTCTGAGAGAGACAGTGAGAGAGAGACTGAAAGTCAGATGGCCCAGAGGCCCATAGACCAGAGATCCAAATAGCTGGACAGATGGACAACCAGGAGTAGGGGGTGGAAGGGTATCTGTGTTGATATTCTCCCTCTTAAAAATCATTGTTCTTTGGCAGCTCATAAGCATTGCCTCCGCTGGGTCAGACCAGAGGTCCATCATGCCCAGCAGTCCGCACACGCAGGCTCTATCCAGGGTTAGTATTAGGTGTTGCAAAAAGGCAGGGCTAACCTTGGTGATTGTTGGGCCTGTGTGACCCAGTTTGGTAGGGCCCACCAGGCCAGGGAGTGACAGTCTAACTCCACATGCTGCCCCCTCTGCCTGCACACACTTGATTATCATAAAACTGAGCATGCACTAGGGTGGGGATGTGCGCACAGTATTGGTCCTTTGAAAGCACCAATGACTGCCAGGCTCTTAGTGGAAGACTGCTTCTATTGACCGGGAGTGGGAGCCCCCTTGGAGCATGGTGTTCTGTGCAGCCACCCTTGTTGCCCCTTCTTAAGGTTGGCCCTGCAAACAGGGCTTTTGCCCTGGTCTTCCATGTTACAGGGGGGCTCCAAGCTTATCTAAATCTGAAGGTGATAAGGCTTGTTGGTTGGTTTTGAGGACCCCCCTTCCAAATTTCTGCCTTGGGCCTCAGCATCTTTAATACCAGTTCTGGCTCAGTCTCTGATCCTTCTTATAAAACACTGTTGCTAGCTAGCTTACTTTAAACTATTGGAACCATGTTCCTGAAGGATCAGGAAAGGGAATGCAAACTTTTAATGTGAAGGAGGACTGATACAGACAAGCAACACAGGAACAAGCAACAAAGCAAAGACAACATTACTTAATGCTTTTACCAGAGAGACCAAATGAGAGAACCCCATAGGTAACAAAGAGTTCATGGACAATTAAGGCTTTCTTTGCCTTTCATTTTTATTTTGAGGAGTTGGGAGGCTGGTGGAAAGAGGATTTACTAAAGAAACCTACATTTCTATTATTTGTAAAGTGTTTCATTGGCATTATGCTTTTAGGAAAAATCCATAGTAAATTTGATTCCCGAGTTTACAAATTGTTGGTTTTTTAGTGTTTACATAAAGAACTGAACAATAAGCTCAACGAGCGGGAATGTTTCATAATTCCAGAAGACAGCTCCTTGCTCATTCATTTATTTTTATTTTTTTTAACACACAGTAAATCTCTTTTACTGTGTTTAATTACCCCTTACCGTCCCACCACACCTAAGCAAAACAAATGAATTTTTTAAAAAATCAAATAGACCCAAGCAAGGTCATATGGGTGAGTGATCACGTAGCAGCTCTGGGCCATGAGGTAGAGGGAATTAACTTCTGTACATTAAATATTACCATGGATTAAGAGGCAAGGCAATGTGAAACCATATTCCCCACATGGAGCCAAAAAAACACTAAACCATTCCTAAGGACATGCTCCCGAGCTACCAATAACTTTTTTTTTTTTCCTGTTCTACCAACAATAAAAGACCTGACATGTTTTACTGTCTGCATTGCTTCTTCAGGAATTTGTTGGACTTACAAGAAATTCTTGCAGTAATTCATGACTGGCTGGAGGAAATGAACAAACTGACTGTACTCCCCAGATGGGCAAAAATGGGTCTTTTTTTGCCTCAGTCACAGCTGTTAAGAAATGTTATATGTTAGTTTAAAATTCATTGGGGTCCATAGATATGTGAGTGTTAACAGATAAGCCAGCTCGGTTCATAGACAACGGCACGAAAGACAAAAGTGCGCGCCGCCGCACCGCTCTAAATTACAGTTTTTAGGAGCTCCGACGGGGGGTTTTGTTGGGGAACCCCCCCAGTTTACTTAATAGACATCGCGCCGGCGTTATGGGGAGTTTGGGGGGTTGTAACCCTCCACATTTTACTGTAAACTGAACTTTTTCCCTAAAAACAGGGAAAAAGTAAAGTTTTCAGTAAAATGTGGGGGGTTACAACCCCCCACAACGTCCCCACAACGCGGCGGCCTTTGTCCCGGCGTGCTTTTGACCTGACACGAGCCAGCTCACCCAGTTCAAGTAGAGGTATTTTAGTTCAGTCCTGGTTTCCAAGTTACATCCTTACGCAGTGTGGTATTTCATAAGAATAGCCATACTGGGTCGGATCAATGGTCTATCTAGCCCAGTTTCCTGTTTCCATAAGTGGCCAATCCAGGTGAAAGTACCAGGCAGAACCCCACATAGTAGCAACATTCCAGGCTACCCATCCCAGGGCAAGCAGTAGCTTCCCCCATGTCAGTCTCAATAGCAGATTATGAACTTTTCCTCCAGGAAACTGTCAGAACTGTTTTTAAACCCAGCTATATTAATCACTGTTACTACATTCTTTGGGAATCAGTTCTGGAGCTTAACTATTCTTTGAGTGCTTTCAGCCAATTATTGCTCATTATTAAATTAAGCTGCACACACATCTTGGGACTGTGCCAAAATTTAGGCATCCAGATTTGGGCACCCTATAGAGAATCTGGAGGCTCATGCTGGAGAGCCACATAAAGGGGCTTTCCATATTTTCATAGTTAGTGTGTAGTAAACCATGTGTTAAATGCTATTTGTGTCAGGACTTTGGCATGGTTGGCGAGTGGGTGTGAAAGATGTTTGGTAGTTAACACTAGTGCTGCCCAGTTCAAGAAAAAAAAAAATCAGTTCGATTCAGCCTATTGAATCTATTTTTCGATTCGATTTGATTTTCCTACCCAATTGGGTGTTTTTTTTTTTTTGTTTTTTTTTCAAACATCCCGGTGGGTTTATTTTATAGTCTCTTCATCCCTTTTATAGCCTTTTCACCCCTGTGCCCAAGCCTACCTACACTGGCGCTGTGGTGTAAACAAAATAAACAAACAAAAAAGACATTTCCTCTCTCTGTTAAATCCTAGCTCATGTTTGTGGTCTATCACCAGCTCTGGCAGGATACACATTTCAAATCTGACATACTGTAATCACAAAACATAAAATAAAATTATTTTTTCTACCTTTTGTTGTCTGGTCATTTTTTTAAAATTATTATTATTTATTTATGCAATTTTATAATGTTTACCAAGCATAAAAATCTTGTACAGAAAAGTGCGATCAAAAACCAAATTACCTTATTTTCCAAAATTGAAAAACACTTCAAACTTGAAATTATATGAATACATAAAATAGACTCATTTAATCACACTCTAGTCCTCAATAACTGGAACCAAGATTTAAAGAGTAGAGCAAAATTAATCAAAAACATTTTTATAGGAAAAACGTATGTCTACTGCGGTACAGAGAACTAAACTTCATTAGGCACAGCTATTCCTTTCTCAAGATGCTTCATTGAGAGGAAACTTGTCAAATGAGATGGGCCTGTAAAAATATACTTCAAAGAACAGTATCTGACAACAAATTTGCATGGATATCTGAAAAAGAAAATACCCCCTATTTGAGTAACTCCAGGTTTCAAAATTAAGAATTCATTTCTTCTTTTTTGGGTCTCTCTAGAGACATCATGAAATATCTGGATATGATGTCCCAGGAAGTCCTTGGATCTATTTTTAAAGAAAAATTTTAATATCCAATCCTTGTCTGGAGCCAAAGCCACAGACAACAAAAGAGTGACTGGGACAGCCAATTCTCTATCCGATTGTTTCAGTATTGCGGAAATGTCCAATGGTCTTTCCTGAGATTCCTCAACTTTTTCTTTTTCTTTTTCTTTGACTCGGGATTTAACAGGAAGATAATATGCCCTTGTAAGAGGAGGTAAAGAGCTTTCAGGAATTTCCAATATTTCCATAAAGTACCGCTTCAGCATTTCTCGAGGGGAGATTGATAAGATCTTAGGAAAGTTTATAATCTTCAAATTGTTAACTTGACCAATATTCTCCATGGTCATTATTCAAATCATGTTGGTTCCAGGATTTGATTGTCTTCTGATAACTCACTTGCCAGGGTCTCCTGCCTATTTGCAGCTGTCAAAACAGCAGTCAGGGAGGCCAAACTTCGTATGGAAGAAACTCTAGCAAAGAACATCAAGAAAGGGGACAAATCCTTCTTCAGATACATTAGCGACAGGAAAAAGAACACAAACGGGATAGTACGCCTTAGAACGCCAGACGGGAATTATGTGGAAACTGACTCTGATAAAGTCAAACTACTGAATGATTACTTCTGTTCAGTTTTTACCTGCGAGGCACCAGGGCACGGGCCTCGGCTGGATGCAAAGCAAAGCATGGATGACCCATTTCAGAAGTTTGAGTTCATACCAGCTGATGTTTACAAAGAACTGTCAAGACTCAAGGTGAACAAAGCCATGGGACCGGACAATCTGCACCCAAGAGTGCTCAGGGAGCTATGCGATGTTTTGGTGGAACATGCTCTTCAATCTCTCCCTAAGTACGGGGAGAGTCCCCCTGGACTGGAAAACTGCCAATGTTGTTCCTCTGCACAAAAAGGGTTGCAGAGCGGAGGCTGCGAATTACAGACCAGTAAGTCTCACATCAATAGTGTGTAAACTCATGGAGACTCTACTTAAAGGGAAATTAGACACGATATTGGATGAGGAAAATCTGAGGGATCCCTGTCAACATGGATTCACTAGGGGCAGGTCATGCCAATCCAATCTTATCAGCTTCTTTGACTGGGTGACAGGAAAGCTAGACTCGGGAGAGTCTCTGGACATAGTGTACTTGGATTTTAGTAAAGCGTTTGACAGTGTCCCACACCGTAGACTATTAAACAAGATGAAATCGATGGGGTTAGGTGAGAAACTAACGGCATGGGTCAATGATTGGCTGAGTGGAAGACTTCAGAGGGTGATGGTCAATGGCACCCTCTCTAAAACATCAGAGGTGCCTAGCGGAGTGCCGCAGGGCTCAATCCTGGGACCATCCCTTTTTAACATATTCATAAGGGACTTGACCCGAGGGCTTCAGGGAAAAGTAGCGCTGTTTGCCGACGACGCCAAACTGTGTAATATAGTAGGTGAAAGCGATCTCACGGATGGTATGGCGCAGGATCTGATCAAGTTGGAAAACTGGTCCTCAACATAGCAGCTGGGCTTCAACGCAAAGAAGTGTAAGGTGATGCATCTTGGCAGCAGAAATCCATGCAGAACATACACCTTGAATGGAGAAACACTAGCTATGACCTCAGAAGAACGGGACTTAGGAGTAATCATCAGTGCAGACATGAAGGCTGCCAAACAAGTAGAGAAGGCCTCATCCAAGGCAAGGCGGATGATGGGATGTATCAATAGAAGCTTCGTCAGCCGTAAACCTGAAGTCATAATGCCACTGTACAGAACCATGGTGAGACCTCATCTGGAGTACTGTGTGCAATTCTGGAGGCCACATTACCGTAAAGATGTACTTCGAGCTGAGTCAGTCCAGCGAATGGCCACTAGGATGGTCTCCGGACTCAAGGGTCTCTCATACGAGGAAGGACTGGGCAAGTTGCAGCTCTACTCTCTAGAGGAGCGCAGGGAGAGGGGTGACATGATTGAGACATTTAAGTACGTCACAGGTCGCGTCGAGGTGGAAAACGACATATTCTTTCCTAAGGGACCTTCAGTCACAAGGGGGCACCCGCTCAAGCTCAGAGGAGGGAGATTTGGTGGTGACACCAGGAAGTATTTCTTTACAGAAAGGGTGGTGGATCACTGGAACAAACTACCGGTGCAGGTGATAAAGGCCACTAGCGTGCTCGACTTTAAGAATAAATGGGACATCCAGTGGGATCTCTACGTGGGTCGAGCAGCACTCTGACTTAATGGGGTGGGACAGTAGAGTGGGCAGACTTGATGGGCTATAGCCCTTTTCTGCCGTCATCTTTCTATGTTTCTATGTTTCTTATTTGTCGTTTCCTTCTTTCTCCGTTCTAACCATCCATCTTTCATCTCCGTCCTCCACTTCTATTTCCCTTCCTTCCCCCAGAGGTCTGGCATCTTTCCTTTTTTTCATCTCCATCCTCAATCTCCATCTCTCCTTTTTTCAACTACCCTTTCATCCAGCATTTCTCCCTCCTTCCCCATCATCCCAGGGTCCACCAACTTTCCCTTTTTCTTCCCAACTACCCTCCTATCCAGTATCTCTAGCCCCTCGCCACACCATCCCTTGTGTCCAACTTCTCTCCCTTTCTGTTCCTTCCCTCCCTAAATCCCATTGTCCACCATCTCTCTCCCTCTCCTCTGTTTATAGACCCATTATTTCTTCCCTCCTCTCCCTCCCCCTTCAGTCTATTTGAACCCCTCCCCCTCCCTCTATGTACTTCTATACCAGGGCTACACTTCCCCAAAGGCCTGCTCCCCCCTGAAGAACTGCCCCCTTGAGGGCCTGCATGTTCCCCCTTCTTTGTAGCGTCCTCCAGCTTTCCCTCTGGCCTCCCAAGCTTAGTTTCAGCTAATTATCTCAGCCTGCAGAGAGGATTGCTGGTGCTGTAGCGATTCTTGCAGGCTGCCATTGGCCTCTGCAGCATTTTCCCTCTGCCACAGTCCCACTCCTCCTCTGACGTCAGGGGCAGGATCACAACAGAGGGAATGTGCTGCTGAGGACGACGGCAGCCTACAAGAATAACTAAAGCACTGGTGATCCTCTCTGCAGTCTGCTGTAATTATCTGAAGGTAAGAGCAGGAGGCCAGGGGGGAAGCCGGAGGATGCTTCAAAGAGCGCCTTAGCACTGCAGCACTTCCCGACTGATCCTCACCCCCTCACCCCCTAAAGCAGGAGCGACAGTGGCAGTGGACGGCCAGCAAGAGGCAGCTCTGCTGCTCCTGCTTTAGGAGACCTGAAGGCATGGGGAGGAGGGTTGATCATTGAATCAGCAAGGCTGATTTTTAAAAAAACAAAAAACAAATCAATTTGAATTGATTCACCCGAAGCGAATCAGTGAATCAATTTGAATTGGAAATCGGGCAGCACTAATTAACACACTGCAGTAACTGTTCATTAACCCTCAAATTCTATATATGGTGCAAAAAAAAATGGTGCTGATCAAAATGGCTTTTAACGCGATTCTATAAAAGGCTCCCAAGATATAGAATCGCGTTTAGTGACCATACATGGCATAACATTTAGTTGGGACTGGCAGCAGGGAATCACCACCAATGCCTGGCAACTTTTTCAGAAAATTAAAGGTAGATGCAGAGTGAGGTGGGTGGGGGAGTGGAGAGGATGGGAAAAATTCTGATTGGGGGGGGATAAGGGTGAAAGGCACATTAAATGCTGGGAGGAGGAGCGGCAGAGAGGGCTAGCAGCAAGATGCTGCTCCCTCAACAGAATGCCTGAAGATAGATATTGGACTTGGGGGAGAGAGTGGGAGAAGGGAGAGATGAATTCAAGTGAGGAAAGGAGGAAAGATAGACTCAGGGATGAGGTAAGGGAGGGAAGGAGAGATGTCAGATTTGGGATATGGATGGGGTATACAGAGGGGCTAGAAAGGGGACAGGGAAAGATAGCAGAGGGGGGTAGGAAAGGATAGGGAGAGATGGACTTTGGGGAAGATGAAGGGGGCAGGAGAAGGAGAGATGGCCTTGGGGAAGGACGGAGGGGGGCAGGAGAGGGAGAGATAGCAAAAGGGGTAAAAGAGGGTCAAGGAGAGATGGTAGAGGGTGTGAAGGGAAGAGGGAGAGATGGACCGTAGGGGGGAAAGAGAGATATGGACTTAATGGAAGGGGAAAATGTGTGAGAGAGAAATGGACTTGGTGGAGGGGACAAAATGGGGAAAGGGAGAAATGGACTTGGTGGACGAGGGTAAAATTGGGAGAAGGAGAGATGAACCACTCAGAGATAGCAGAGGGGGAGGAGACATAAAGAAAGGCAGAAGGATATGGACTCTGGGCCAGAAGGTGGAAGAAGGGAGAGATGTCAGACTTGAGAATGATATAAAAATTATTATTAAATGGATAGAACTCCAACAATAAGCTATCTTGCTCTCAAAGAGAGGATTATAACTTATAAAGCACTATTAATTTGGGGAACGTTAGCTCGCTTGATTAAAACTTAGCTCTGGAACCATAATTAAATATATAATGTATGAATATTTATTCAAGGGCTAAGATTCAGAACATTTATAAGCAAACTGAAAGTTTATTTTCTTTTTAGAGCAAGTATGAAATTACAATCAAGCCAGTAGAAGCAGTAGTTACAGATGGGTCCTTTTGAGCAAAGACATTAGGACTAAACTTGACAAAATTTCTCTAAGGTTAAAGGATCAAATTTACTCACAATGGTAGTTGAAAAGTCCTTAGAAAGTCACATGGCCTAGCTGGAAAGCTAAGCACATGGAAATGCTGGTTGGAAAGGCCTTAGGCCCGAGCACATAGCATGTGCAAGAAGCACATGGATTGGAGATGGTGCAGCTTGGTCCAGCGCTGGTCCAAAGGAAGAGGAAAGAGACAGAAGGCCAATCGTTTCGATGCTTTATAGATGTGTGTGTGTTGGGGGGGTCCCAGGATGCATCAAAACTCATGGGCAGTCTCTTAGCATCACATCCAGTCACAGAGCAGTGCAATCTTCATCTCAATGATGTCATCTGATTAGATTGTCTTGCAGACTGGGAGGCAGGGGTATTGGTACATCTATGCTTTTGTGTATTCACCCTAGCTGCATCTGTCTGGCCATGTCTTTTGTCCTTTTACTGGCACGCCCAGTCATGCTTTTGTAATAGATGCTTTTTAGCATAACACCTGGATAAGATGGCTGGGGGCAGGGCTGGACGCCAAACTTCAGAATCTCAGTTTCTTTAATAATTGGGAATATACGATAAAAGCACACACTCCACTAAGGATACACTGGTCTACTACTTCTCCCCACATCCTCCCAACAAAGACATCAAGATTAAAGCTCGTATGCTAACTACATGTAAATCTCATAATGTAGTTTATGCCATCACATGCCCATGCGGGCTCATATATGTGGGGAGAAGTAGTAGACCAGTGCACATTAGATTAAATGAACACAAGTCGCGTATAGCTATAGAAAGCATCCAGGAACCTCTAGTCCAACACTGGATGGAAAAAGCTCACACCATAAGACACCATAAGGTCATAGATTGTATAAAGAAGGGTGGGAGGGTTGTTACATTGAGAACAGATTAAATTTCAAAGAATAACGCTGGATATACACTCTGAATATGGTGCATCCTGAGGATTAAATTTGGAAATAGAATGGATGACACTAGTTTAGGCTTCTCCCACTGAACCAATGTCATCAGTGAGGTAGTTAATGAGTCACCTGATTTAAACAGAACTAAAAAATGCCGCGGCCATCTTTACATAGAAGAATACACGTTGGGATGCTGTGGAGCAAAACAAAAGGGGTAATTTTACTTCTAAAATTAGAACTGCTAAGATATTGAGGGATTAGTTTAAAGCTTTAGAACAATGAAACAGATGTATTTACCAGCTTTTGCCTCTTATTTGTAGGGGACCCGTTCTTGAAAAAGCCTTCGGAAGAAACTTGTTGAACCTTAAGGTCCTTCCCGAGGTTCAAAAAAGAATGAAGAAATAGTTAAAGCTAAGTACATAAGTTTTAAAATTGTACAAGTAAAGGTTAATGAATTGCACAAAATATAGAGCATAGAGCGCAAGCACTTTAAAAAACTAAGGTCTGATGATGAATAAAAGCCAGAAAGAAAAACAAGCCTTCAAATAATTTGGCTGGTGGTTGGCTAGAACTGAAGACCATAGAGGTAGTTAGAAATGTATTACCTGAAAAAAAGATCGTTTAGAAATTAGGCACTTTGAAGTTTATTATATGCCGTTGTGGATTGATGATTTATATTACATAGACAGCATCATAAACAACATTGGGCTATTCTAATGCATAAATGTTTGTATGCATAAGATCTGTATTAGCCTAACTGAGGCCTATGAACCAAACTCTGACTGCAACATAACCATCCTGTCATGGTTACTTCAGGACTTCCTTTGCGCACTGCCAAGGCTGACATTCCTATGAACATATTTCTCTCTAGTGTGAAACCTACAGGGTGAGATTTAATTACCTGGAATGAGGTAACCCTCATTAGGGGCATCAGCAGTACCAGCTCTGATAAGGTGGACCATCTGCAAGGCCAGAGGCCTCATTATATTTTTGTAGAACAGCTATCCTGAACTATTCTAATAACATCCACCATCTAGCCATTTCTATGGTCCTAATTAGCCAAGGCTTTACCTCATCTACTGTACATGTGCACACCTATACTAGCAAGTCTTTTTGTGTCCAACTCATCCAATCAGAGAACTGTTTTATGTGTGATATGATGTTCTCTATATCATGCATTCTTAATGGATCAAAAAAGGCAGGGAGGAAGCAGAAAGAGAGGAGAGACTCTCAGGAAGGAGAGATTGTTCTCTGATGGGTGTTATTTCACCAGCCAACAAGTGTCCAGAAAACGGGCTGAGTGCTTTGCACTGAGTTTTCATGAACTGGAACTCATAAGTATTAGCCATACTGAGTAAGAGCCAGTACTGAGTAGCAACTTAGCCACGACTAAGACAAGTTTCAGAGAAGTGTTGAGTCCATTCCACCTTCATTGCCGAGAAAGTTCCACAGGGGTCGGTGCTGGGACCTCTACTGTTCAATATATTTATCAACGATCTGGAGGCAGGGACAAAATGTGAGGTTATCAAATTTGCAGATGACATCAAACTTTGCAGCAGGGTTAGAAACATGGAAGACTGTGAAGACCTGCAAAGAGACCTAACGAGACTGGAAGACTGGGCAAAAAAGTGGCAAATGAGTTTTAACGTAGAGAAATGCAAGGTCATGCATGTAGGGAAAAAGAACCCGATGTTCAGCTACAAAATGGGGGGAACACTGCTAGGGGTGAGTACCCTTGAAAGGGACCTGGGGGTGATGGTCGACACATCACTGAAACCATCGGCGCAATGTGCGACAGCCTCAAAGAAAGCAAACAGAATGCTGGGCATCATCAAAAAGGGTATCACAACCAGGACGAAGGAAGTCATCATGCTGCTGTATCGCGCAATGGTGCACCCACACCTGGAGTACTGTGTTCAATACTGGTCGCCGTACCTCAAGAAGGACATGGCGATACTCGAGGGAGTGCAGAGGAGGGCGACTAAACTGATAAAAGGTATGGAAAATTTTTCATACGCTGACAGGTTAAAAATGCTGGGGCTGTTCTCCCTGGAGAAGAGGAGACTTAGAGGGGACATGATAGAAACCTTCAAAATCCTTAAGGGCATAGAGAAAGTGAATAAGGACAGATTCTTCAAACTGTGGGGAGCCACAAGCACTAGGGGTCACTCGGAGAAATTGAAAGGGGACAGGTTTAGAACAAATGCTAGGAAGTTCTTTTTTACCCAGAGGGTGGTGGACACATGGAACGCACTTCCGGAGAATGTGATAGGCCAGAACTCTGTACAGGGGTTCAAGGAGGGTTTGGATAGGTTCCTGGAGGATAAGGGGATAGAGGGGTACAGATATAACTTGAAGTAGGTTATAGAAGTGGTCAGAAACCACTTCAAAGGTCGCAGACCTGATGGGCCGCCGCGGGAGCGGAACGCTGGGCGAGATGGACCTCGGTCTGACCCAGTGGAGGCAACTTCTTATGTTCTTATGTTCTTAAAGCCTTCCACTACAAATACAAACTGAATGCACAGTGGAGCGAGGCATCCTATCCATAACCTTGTCTAGGAACCAGCTGTGAAATATCAGTTTGGAGTCTGAGAAAAAAAGATAATAATAATAATAACAGCTTATATACCGCAATACCATGAAGTTCTATGTGGTTTACAGAAGATTAAGCAAAGGTAACAAATTGAATTGACTTTAAGAGGGGAGGAAGAAAGAGAATTAATAGGACAGGAAATTCATTGTTGAGGAGAGAGTGATCAAAAGGACAAGTTAATTGCTATAGAGGGGAGAGAGAAGAGAGGATCAGTTGTCTAGATGCTTTAGGAACAAGTGTGTTTTTAGACGTTTCCTAAATTCCCCATAAGTAGTGGGCGAAACAATTGTTCTAGGTCTTTACCCCATGATGCTGCTTGGTGTGAGAGAAGGTGTTCATGGTGTTTTTTCAGTTTACAACCTCGAACTGTGGGGGGAAACGAAATTGGAATCTGAGCTTCTCTTGCGTCTGTTGGCTGAGAAGAAGAAAAGATCAGTTATGCATTTAGGGGCAAGTCCGTGTAGTGCTTTAAAGCAGAAGCAGACAAATTTAAACTTTACGCGCACCGCCATTGGCAGCCAATGCAGCTGCCGGTAGTAGGGTGTCACGTGGTCCAACTTCCTCAGCCCAAAGATCAGTCTGACTGCTGCATTTTGCATCAATTGTAAACGTTGCATATTCTTTTGGGAAATTGCTAAATAAGCAATGTTACAGTAGTCAAATAGACTTAGTACGAGGGATTGGACTAGGGTTCTGAATGTCGATGTATCGAAGTAAGCTTTAATGGATCTGAGTTTCCAGAGAGTAAAGAATCCCTTTCTGATTAAGGAGTCTACCTGGTCTTTCATGGTTAGGCATTGATCCATAGTTACACCTAGTATCTTAATGGTGGGCTGGATAGGGTAACTAAGTTTATTGATACATAGTGGTGATTTGGTGTCAAGCGGATGTGGCGCAGCAACGAAGAAAGTTGTTTTTTCTGAATTAAGTTTGAGCCTAAAGTGCTCCATCATGTTTATGGCTTCTGAAGCTTTGGGAATAGTTTCAGAGACAGAATTAGCGAATGGGATGTTAATCGTAAAGCCATCTGCATAACTAAATTGTTTTATTCCCAGCTGGGTTAGCTGCATGCCCAGTGAGGACATATAGATGTTGAAGAGCAATGGAGATAGTGGAGACCCTTGTGGCACACCGGATGGATTGCTCCAGGTGTTTGAAAGCTCATAATTAAAACATACCTGATAAGTGCGGGATATAAGGAAGCCGCGGAACCAGTTCAGCACCTCATCCCTGATACCAATGGCGTCTAGGCATTGCAGCAGTTTCTCATGGTCTACTAGATCAAAAGCAGAACTCATATCGAATTGCATAACCAGGGCATTAAGGCCCTTACTAAACAGTAGGCGCAGATTGTCTAAGATAGCCGCAATTACTGTCTCAGTACTGAATAACGGTCTAAAACCGGATTGAGTTTCATGTAGGAGAGAGAACTGATCAAGATAATCCATCAGTTGGATGTGTACCAATCCCTCCATTATTTTTACAATAAACTGAATGGATGCTACCGATCTGCCACACCAGGAGAGCAATGGACTATTTCCAAGTGCATCCAGAGGATGAGAGTAGGGTGTATTTTTCAAAAGAGAAAAATGCCCAAAAAGTGGCATAAAGGAGCAAATGGACGTTTTTCTTGCCAAACTCTTCCAATTCGCTAGTTTCAAAAACTATTTCTGGATGGATATCTATGCTGTTCATCTGCAGTTCATCTAAATTTCAAGGGGGCATTTTAGAGGTGTGGTGTGGACGGGACTAGTGTGGGCTAATGACTTGGACATTGACTTTCAGTTCCATGGAGCCTGGGTTAATCTCTACATGTGGACAATACTTTTAGTGATTATTCTGATTGATGTGTTCGGTGAATGACTCAATCGTTATAATTTTTAGAAGATAGAACAGTCAACATATACTGTATTGATCAAAGCATTAAGACTCCTGAGGCAGGCCTTTGGGCCGAAACACATACGTGTCGAGTCTTCATAGAATAAAGATTCTGAGTACCACCTGGTCACCTTTTCTGTTTTCTTTGGACATTTTTCTGCCATAATCGCACTTTTGTCCAGGGCACAATTTGTAAATCTGGGGGGGGGAGGGGAAGGTGGAAACCTGTTTTAACAACAAATAATTACCAAAAAGGTGCCCAAACTGACCAGATGACCCACACACACTTCCCCAGTGGTCATGTGAATGAAAAGTGCATACCTGCCTGTATGACGGCTTCAGATATTAAGGCCAGTCCTAACAGAGCAATTAAGCAGGTTCCTGGAATAGCCTGGTGGGTGATGTAGTGAACCATACAGATGGGAACTCAGGCCCATACTCCACTCTATCCGAGCCTTCCAAACCCCATCCTAATCTTTCTCTACCCATAAAGCATAAAGGTTATTGGTGTAGTGTACAATTGAGTATAGTGAGTTTAGGGTGGGTTTTGGAGGGCTCACCATACAATATAAAGGAGCTATGGTGAGTTGTGTACCTGGGACTTTTTATGTGAGGTTCACAGCAGTGCCCCCTAGGTGTACCCCACTGCTCTACTGGGATGTCTGTGTGGCTAGACTACTAAGAATGCTTCCCTTCTACTTCCCAGTGGTTTTGTTTTGTGCATTTTTCTTTTGGACATGTGATTTTTTTTTTTTTTTTTTCAAAAATGTTTCATAAAGATAGATGCACAGAACATAAACCACATCCATTTAAAAAAACAAACAAACCCCCAAACATACCAAGATATATGTTTTGCAATTTTGAAAATAGGTCTGTTTGGGAAGGATTTTTGTGAGTGTTCCACGAAACATCTAAACTTGGATTTAGACGTCATATTGAACCTGCCCCTCGGTGTCATACTTCTTATGGTCTACTGGGCAAGACAGAAAGCATTGCTGAGTTCCAAGTGTGAGCTAGGACTTATGGCATGTGGTTCCTATTAGTTTGTTTCAGGAATAAGTATTAGTTGCACTGTTATTGCTATCTGACCATTATGTCAAGTACTGATAAGTTTTGCTGCTAAGTTTGTAATTGCTTTGCCACAATAATATACATGTTTATATTACCAATAAATTGTAATATGTTTCAAAGGTGTGGCATTCTTTTCTCATATTACCAGCAAAATCTTTGTGAGAACCTTTTCTTTGTTTTGGGACCACCTTAGGGCAAAATCATACTCCAAACAAAGTCACAGAGTAATTATTAGCAGATTAGCTTATCAGCTAATCACCTAATTAGCCCTACATATACTGTAAATTGGCTGTGTTATGTTAAAAAGATTTTTTAGTCATCTGGGTAAATGCTATATACTTATCCTTTCCCCAGCCCTATTAGGAGTAAAGTACCACACCTAGCACTGTTTTCATTGTTTTTCTTTAAGATTAATAAAGTAACAGCCATCCTTATCCTCAGTGTAACTCTTATTGCATTGCACTGAGTCATGTGCATATATTTAACAAACTTGAAGACTAGCAGGTCATTATTGAAGCCATGCTATAATCTTAAAAGGGATATGTTATGAATAGTGCTATGTTTTTACTCTTCGAGCTCCCTCCCCTCTTCCTGTCAGTTTCGAAGAGGAGACGAGAGGATGGTGGGCGGGCAAGTGTGACTGCATGCCCCTGCTATCTACAGAGAACACCTGTTACAGGTAAGCAACCTTGCTTTCTCCGGAGACAGGCAAGGGGACATGCAGCCCCACTTGATGGTGAATCCCAAGCTGAAGAAGCATACGGGAGGTGGAAAACAGTCTATAATGCAAAGAGGTTACATAAAACGGATTGTCCAAAGCGAACATCCTGAACTAAACTTTGATCTAAGCAGCAATGCTTGGTAAAAGTATGTACAGATGACCAGGTAGCTGCTTTGTAAATGTCCTGGATTGGGATGGACCTCAAGTTTGCAACTGAGGTTGCTGCAGCTCGTAACCTGTGGGCCCCAATAGAACCAGGGGGCTGCAGATGAGCTCTTGTGTAGCAAAAATGGATACAATGTGCGATCCAAGCTGAAAGTGCTCTCTTAAGTTGCTGGTTGATTTCGCCTTTTAATATCCTAAGCTTTGTGTTAATAGTGTTATGAGCAATTTGTTTTGTATGTTTCTCCTGCTTTATTGTATGTTACTATAAAAATCTCAATAAAATTTTGGAACTGAAAGAAAAAACAATTTTGTGGTAATCCATTCCAAATGCCAATCAACTTTTTCTATGAAAAATGACTTCACAAGTCTGTTTGAAAGATTGTCTCCTAACTTCTCTATTGTGTTCCTTAGTTCTTTTTTTTTTTCCTAAAGTAGCATATTAACTCAGATTCTCTCATAACAATGTGTGTTGTTCACTATCTTAAAAAAACAAAACCAAATAATGCTTTTTCAGAGTCTCCACAACTCCTGGATTTAGGTCCTCCTTATTCAAAATTCCCAGGCTTAAATTCTGGAGATCCATATGGAGTCAAATCAATATGATATTGGAAGTTTCATTGTCATTGTCATATGACATAGTAGTGTTCTTTGGAACTCTCTTACTACCCAAGAGTCCAATTGACACAAATAAGAATAGATTACTGCTTATAATGACAGGAGTTGCTATGCAGCTTATTATGAAAAACTGGATAAAATGGGATAGGATAAATTATAACTTTTGGTGAGAAACATTGTGCCAGTTTTACAAGTTTTAGAGAATAAGCTCGATACAATTGGGACATTATAATAAGTTCAATGAGATCTGGGGTCCATTGGCGAAGTATTGCAAGAATTGACCATTAATATCCTTTGATTTCTGAATGAGTGTCATACACATCCAGGATGGGTGGGAGGGAGGGAGGGAGTGAAATGTATTTTATCTTATTATTATTCGATTGCTATTAGTGCTGTCTATTGTATCACTTATGTATAATTGGTTGCACTTTATATTGGTTGTACAAAAATGAATAAAGAATTGGAAAAAAAAATAATTTCCAGGCTGATAATCAAAGCACCTACCAGTTAGCAGGGATATTGACTGCAAAAAAATAAACTTTGTCAAAAACACAAATGGAGGAAAAATATATATACTTCTAGTGAAGTTTATCTTTAAAGCCTGTTCTGCAAGACTGACACCCTGTATGTGAGACTTTTTCTCTTATTAATTTTTTCTGTTTGGCTTCCTGATGAAGATTTGAAATGTGGCACATCAAGGCCAAAGAATTATAACTAAAGATAAGTTTTTTCAACTTCATTTCATTACAGCACACTAAAAAATACCATTTGTTGTGAATTGGAAAGTACTACGATGATTGGGTGGTGAGGTTTTTGGGGGAATCCGTTCCCCTTTTTCCTCCATGTCTCTGAGCACTACCTTCCTTTGTAAAAATCAAGTCTACTAGGTAAAAATATTTTCTATTTCTGATGTTAGTGTGTTGTTTTTTTATTATTTTGAAAAACAGCCAAAGTTATACATCCAGAGAAGGGGGATGGTTTTGAGCTGAGCATGTGTGAGAAAAAAATCTTATGCATTCAGTGGCAAAGTTTAGCTGCTGAACTGTCCCACCGGGACAGATAAATATGACAAAGTACCTGAATGTAAACCACTTAGGATATAAGTGGTATATAAATAAATTAAAACATGTGTTACCCATGTAAGTGCAACACCAAATCACAGGCATTGAGGATAACTTGGTATAGATCATCAAAGTGGGGAAATGGAAATCTAAGGCCAGTTGTTTAAAAATACACGAGGGCTCATTTTCACAGTACTTAGACACCCAAAGTACCATAGCCAAACTGGTGTTTTATAAAAATTTGGCCCTGATTCTACAAAAGGCACTTACCAGTAGGCACCTAGATTGTTTAATTGAAAGCACCATTAAAAAACCCCAATAAAAAAATTAATTAACCAGTAGGCGCCTACCACTAAGTACCTACAGGGAAAGTAGGTGTGGTTAGGGGCAGAGTTTGGGCATGGATTGACTTAGGTGCCTAACTTTGATTGACATGCTTCTTTGCTAGGTGCTGCATTGCAAGGCGCTTACCGAGTTAGGCGCCTGTTATAGATATAGTGAAACTGAGAAAGGTATAGAGAAGGGCAATAAAATAATCAAAGGGGTATGTCATATGAAGAAAGGCTAAACAGGTTAGGTTTCTTTAGCTTGAAGAAGAGACAGCTGAGAGGGGATATGATAGAGGTCTCTAAGATCCTATGTGAAGTGGAACAAGTAAATGTGAACCCCCTAGAATTAAATAGCATAGAATCTTTCCATGTTTGGGGATTCTGCTTAGTACATGTGACCTGCTCTGGCCATGGTTGGGATCAGGATGCTGAGCAAGATGGACCCTACTCTTGCTGATGTCACTTCCTAGTGTAGGTAGCTCATGTGTGTGTTACTGCTGGTGGCAAAGAAGCTGAGGTAGAGTAGGGATAGGGGGCTCAGAGAGGGGGGGGAGACCAAATGCCAGATATGGAGCTGGAGGGGAGTTCAGAGATGGGGCAAATTGCTGGGCTACTGGCAAGGAAGCAAATGCCAGATCTGGAGGGAGAGAGATACGGGACATAGGGGAGGGGGAGTTTTGCAGGCCCATTCATCTTGACTCGGGGACCATTCAAATTGACAGGTCTGGCTATGCCACTACTCTAAATCCCAGGTCCTAATTAGGAGGTAGCCAAAGAGATTATGGGATTCAAACCAGATATAAATGCCAGTGAGTAAAATGCTGCTGTACTGTATATAGGTATTGTCATTCTAGAATACACAACACATATACAGTACTTTCAGTGACAGTACAGAACAACTCCTTTGAAATGTTTGAATTTTGCTATCTATACACGCAACTGGCAGCTTTTCTAGAACTGCTATTTATATATGTGCTGATTTACTCAGAAACATAAGAACTGTTGCTGCTGGATCAGACCAGTGGTCAATCTTGCCAAGCAGTCCGCTCACGTGGCGGCCCTCAGGTCAAAGACCAGCGCCCTAACTGAGACTAACCCTACCTGAATACGTTCCGATTAAGCATGAACTTGTCTAACTTTGTCTTGAATCCCTGGAGGGTATTTCCCCCTATGATAGACTCTGGAAGAGCATTCCAGTTTTCTACCACTCTCTGGGTGAAGAAGAACTTCCTTTTGTTCGTACAGAATCTATCCCCTTTCAATTTTAGAGAGTGCCCTCTAGTTCTCTCCACCTTGGAGTGGGTGAACAACCTGTCTTTATCTACTAAGTCTATTCCCTTCAGTACCTTGAATGTTTCGATCATGTCCCCTCTCAATCTCCTCTTTTCAAGGGAGAAGAGGTCCAGTTTCTCTAATCTCTCACTATACGGCAACTCCTCCAGCCCCTTAACCATCTTAGTCGCCCTTCTCTGGACCCTTTCGAGTAGTACCATGTCGTTCTTCATGTACGGCAACAGTGCTGGACGCAATACTCCAGGTGAGGGCGCACCATGGCCCGGTACAGCAGCATGATAACCTTCTCTGATCTATTCATGATCCCCTTCTTTATCATTCCCATCATTCTGTTTGCCCTTTTCGCCGCCACCGCACATTGCGTGGACGGCTTCATCGACTTGTTGATCAGAACTCCCAAGTCTCTTTCCTGGGAGATCTCTCCAAGTCCGCCCTGGACATCCTGTATTCGTGCATGAGATTTTTATTACTGACATGCATCACTTTACACTTATCCACATTGAACCTCATCTGCCATGTCGATGCCCATTCATCAAGCCTGATTATACCACGTTTCAGATCTTCGCAATCCCCCTGTGTCTTCACTACTCTGTACAACTTCATATTGTCTGCAAATTTAATTACCTCACTCGTCGTACCTATGTCCAGATCATTTATAAAGATGTTGAAAAGCACGGTCGAAGCACCGAGCCCTGCGGCACCCCACTGGTGACGCTCTTCCAGTCCGAGTATTGTCCATTTACCCCCACTACCCCCACTATCCCCATCTACTCCCCTATGCTCCAGCCAGCTTTTAATCCACGTGAGTATTTCACCCTCAGTTCCATGGCTCGCAATTTTCCAAAATAGTCATTCATGCGGAATCTTGTCAAACACCTTTTGAAAATCCAGATATACAATGTCGACCGGGTTGCCCTTGTCTATCTGCTTGTTTACTCACTCGAAGAAGTGCAGCAAGTTTGTTAAACAAGATCTGCCTTTGCTGAAACCGTGCTGGCTGGTCCTCATCAGACCGTGTCCATCAAGGTGATCAATGATGTGGTTCTTTATCAGTGCCTTTACCATCTTTCCTGGTACCGAGGTCAGACTCACCGGTCTGTAGTTTCCCGGGTCTCCCCTTGACCCTTTTTTGAAGATCAGCGTAACATTCGCCATCTTTCAGTCCTCTGGAATCTTTCCCGATTTGATCGACAGATTGGCTATTAGCTGAAGAAGTTCAGCTATAGTCCCTCTCAGTTCCTTGATGACCCTCGGTCCCGAGGATTTATCACTCTTAAGCCTATCAATCTGCCTGCATACCTCAGCTAGACTGACCGTTAACCCTGTCAGTTTCCCGTTTTCGCTTCCAGCATATACCTGATGGGTCCGGTATGCTGTGTATATCTTCTTCGGTAAATACAGACGCAAAAAATGTGTTCAGTTTGTTGGCGATTGCTTTGTCCTCCTTTAGCGCTCCCTTTATTCCATGGTCATCCAACAGTCCCACCGCAACCTTCGCAGGTTGTTTCCCCTTGATATATCGAAAGAACGGCTTGAAGTTCTTCGCCTCCTTGGCTATTTTTCCTCGTAGTCTCTTTTGGCCCCTTTTACCGCCTTATGGCATCTGCGTTGATGTTGTTTGTGCTTGTTCCAGTTTTTGTCCATTTTTGACCTTTCCCATTCCTTAAACAAAGTTTTCTTGTCTCTGATGGCTTCCTTCACCTCTACAGTGAGCCACGCTGGTTCTTTGTTCTTTTTCCTCTTTGATCCCCTGTTGATATGTGGTATATACAATACAAAAAACACTCAAATCAGTTGCAATTTGGATGACAGAGCACAAATTAAAACTTAACCCTGACAAAACAAATTTCATCCTACTAGAAAATAACAAAACTCCAACATTAACTAATCTTGTAATAAATTTGTTCTCATACCCACTACAACCTACACTAAAATTGCTTGGAATCATAATTGACAGAGGCTGCACTATGCAACCCCAAATTAACAAAATAATAAAGGCATCGTTCATGACCATGAGAAATCTAAGAAAAATCCGCACATTCTGTGAAAAGAAGCAATTCCTTCTATTGGTACAATCTCTTATCCTTGGGATGATAGACTACTGCAACATACTATACCTACCATGTCCCGCGACCATGATAAAGCAACTGCAGACAATACAGAATACAGCCCTAAGACTTGTCTATTCACTAAAAAAATATGACCATATCACAGAGGCATACCATGACTCGCACTGGCTTCCAATAGAAGCGAGAGTGCACTTCAAATTCTACTGCTTACTTTACAAGGCTATCAACGGAGAAAGCCCAACCTACTGGAATAACCGACTAAATCAATCCTCCTCAGCCAGACACAGAAGAACCCACTCACTATTCTCTCATCCATCATCCAAAAATGTCAAACGAAAAAAACTTTATGACAACCTAATAGCCTCCAAAGCAGATAAACTGGACAGACAAATCACCACCCTGTTATCTTCAACTACAAACTACAACACCTTCAAGAGAGATACTAAAACCATACTCTTCAAAAAACACATAAAACCTATCCAGCACGACTAATCCCAACCCAACATCCAACATCCAACAGTCTCTATACCCTTAGTATTCTCTAATATTCTTCTATTTACCTAATGTTATCCAAAACCACATAATTCACTCCATTCTTATCTCCTAAAGACTTCTACTTCCAACTGGGAACTCTTTACCCAACGTGTTTTTTTTTTATTACCTTAAAAATTTTATATCATCGCTTATTCTATTCTTTCAAATTTTGAATGTAATTCTTGTTTTTAGTTTGAATGTAATCCCCCTTGAACCGCCAGGTAATGGCGGAATAGAAATCACTAATGTAATGTATATATAGATTTTGAGCCTCGGTGACTGTGTCCTTAAAAAGGGACCTCTTTATATTTAGCTGATCAAACTGATCAAACTGGAGTTAAACCATATACAGTATATTTGTAGGAAGTAATTTAACAACAGACCATCAATACTCAGCTGGCAGGGGTCAGTGCTGATTTATGCGCAGGCCATCACTGGCTAAATTAGACCAGATATTTAATTCCAGACCATGTCTAGTCACTGGCATTGAATACCCAGTTCTCACCAGACATATGCTGGTTACCGGATTTATGGACAATATTCAGCCAGGACCCACATGAGAGGATCCACAAACTTACCCCCCCCAATCCCCAACCCCGTTCCAATTCCCCCTCACAAACCCCCCCTCAAGAACAGATCCCATCCCTTACTCACCCCTACAATAAACAGTCCTCCTCCTGGCACCCTGTAGCCCCCTCCACCCTAGAGAATGACATGGTGATGAAATTCATTCCCATTCCCACGGATAACTGCGGGAAACCATCTCCATGTCATTCTTAAGGAGAGAGGGAAGAATCAAGTTCAAGTTTTAATAAAAATTTTATATAACACCTATCATACTTCTAAGTGGTTTTACATTATAAAATAATTTCTAAAAGGATGACAAACATGAGTCTAACAGGACTAATTGGGACAAGAGGGTCAAAGATAGGAAATCCATCTTAAAATAGTAAAGCAATCCAAGATGGGGCTATACAAAAGGAGTTTAAATGAGCACCACCACTGACCCTCAAGCCTTGCATTGAAGAATGCTGGTGTAGAAGGACTGAGGTGGAGATAGACACTAAAGAATGACATGGGATTGGGAGCGGTGATGAATTTTATCACCGTTTCATTCTCTAGGACAGAGCTGCCCAATTCTGGTCCTCGAGATCGACAGGCAGGCCAGGTTTTCAGGATATCCACAATGAATATGCATGAGAGAGATTTGCCTGTACTGCCTTCTTGGTATGCAAATCTCTCTCATTCGTGCTCATTGTTGGTATCCTGAAAACCTGGCCTACCTGTAGATCTCGAGGACCGGAATTGGGCAGCCCTGCTCTAGGACCACCCTAGGCCTACTTTATGCTCCCTTGTGGTCTGGTGGGATAGATTGGGCAAAAGCGAAACCCACTTGCTCCTGCCCCTGGGGCTTCATCTGTAAAATGGCCACAGCAACCCCGATCAGTAGAACCAAAAGACTACCACTAGACAGCCATTGTGACAGCCATTTTTCAGATGGAGCTGCCAGGGGCAGGAGCGAGTGAGGTTTGCTATTTCCCAGCCTACCCTACTAGACCAACAGGGACCTGGCATGTGTGTGTTCCTAAGTGGCAGTGATACACAAGTACTTATAGTGTTCTACATCTTTACCTAATCTCCCTGCCCTTAACAGATGGATTACAAAGATATACATAAGGATAACTTGTATTGTAAAATCTTGCACTGTAACTATGGCAAATTCAACCTGTAAACTATCTATGTGTGTCAATTAGGATAAAACTTGCACTGTAAGGATAACTATGGTAAATTGTATATATACGGTAAACTGTATATTATGTATATGTAAGTATATACATTTATTATATGTAACTATGGTAAATTTTATATATATATATATGCAGTAAACTGTTTATTATGTATATTACTGTAGTATTAGACTCCCTAGTATGTGTCTAGTCAGGATAAAAAAAACTTGTATCATAAACATGTACTGTAATTATGACAAATCCAGCGCAAATCATAACCTGTAACTGTACTGTATACTATGTATGTTTAACCTGTAACCCAATCTGAGCTCTATGGGGACAACGGAATAGAACACAAATTAAATAAATAAATAAATACCTGTGTAAGTGTGCTCCACCCCATGCTCCATCCATAGTCTGCCCATGTGCATGCCCTGTGCATACAAGTTAGGGAAGATATACACCTAGGTGTTACTATAAACCAGGGGTCTCCAAAGTCCCTCCTCGAGGGCCGAATCCAGTCAGGTTTTCGGGATTTCCCCAATGAATATGCATGAGATCTATGTGCATGTACTGCTTTCAGTGCATATTCATTGGGGAAATCCCGAAAACCTGACTGGATTCGGCCCTCGAGGAGGGACTTTGGAGACCCCTGCTATAAACATTTGTATGTTGAGTCAGCATGTGGATAACACAATGTTCTTGACTTTCCTTTTATTTCTTCAAATGCGTTTTCAAACAAAATGAAACTGTTATTAGTAACATCACATTCACCTTCTCGCATGATCAAAAGATAAGCCACTTTTTGTGTACACCATCTATGAGAACACTCATTAAAATACTGGAGTTTACATTTATTTCTCACTTAACACCAAGGCCCCTAGGACCCTTGAGGAAGGCTTGTTAGCCGAAACACGGCCCGTGTTGGATCCGTTTTACCTCTATATATGATCCATGTGGCCAAGTTTTATTTTGTTTGAAAACACATTTGTTCTTGAGGAGGAGTTTGTGAGGGGGAATTGGAACGGGGGAGGGGGGTAGTTGTGGATCCTCTTATGTGGGTCATGGCTGAATATTGTCCACACAAATCCGGTAACAAGAACATTGCTGCCTGGATGTCCTGCCGTCATCTGAAACTAAATATGTCCAAGTCCGAGCTGCTCCTCTTGCCTCCTAAATCCTCTGCTCCTCCTCCTCCTTTCTCCTCGCTATGCTCATGTCACCCCTCTCCTTAAATCACTTCACTGGCTCCCTATCTCCCATCGCATACAGTTCAAGATCTTATTGCTGACCTATAAGTGTGTTCATTCTACTGCCCCTCAATATCTCTCCTCGCTTCTCTCTCCTTATACACCTCCCAGAGAACAACATTCTTCAGTTAAGTCACTCTTAGCTTTACCCTTCTCCTCCACTGCCAATTCCAGCCTTCATTCCTTTCATCTAGCTGCCCCTATGCCTGGAATAAATTACCCGAGTTTGTACGTCAAGCCCTTTCCCTTGTGTAAAAGCAGACTGAAAACCCACCTTTTTGATATAGCTTTCAATTCTTAACCCTATTCCTCAGCCCTCTAATCCAGCCTGCTGATTAACCATTCCATGACACCCTGTTTGTCTGTCTTGCCTGTTTAGATTGTAAGCTCTTTCGGGCAGGGACTGTTTTCTTATTCTTTGTGACTGTGCAGTGCTGCGTGCGTCTGGTAGCACTAATGAAATAATTAATAGTAGTAGTAGTAGTAGTAGTCTGGTTTTCTTTGCATTGCTCCTTCTTCTGTGGACTATTGGGTCTTCTTGCCTTGTTTCCCACTTTAATCAGCATGTAAATGTTAGCACCTGCTTCATAGAATTAGACCCATAGGCATGAAGAATCTTTGATGTGCTGATTATGTCTGATTTAATTTGGAGCCTTGAATAAAATGTGATTGCCAGCCTGAAACAGACAGGTCAATTTGCATTACTTAAGCCTCCAAGAAACAGGAAGTGCCTTGAGCCATTCTTTCAAATAAAGATCAGTAAAACTAAAGGAATACTTGTTTCACAATAGTCTAAATACCCATTGCAAAGTGGTTTCGATATGCACATATTTTTAGAATATTTCACAGAGAAAGCCAGGAATAAGGGTTGCGAAATATCCTTTTTTTTTTTTTTTAAAAGAAGAGAATCTCTCTCTTATGTGACAATGTGGAGCAGTAGTCTGGTGGTTAGAGCGCCAAACTTACAACCAGGGAAGCCCGGCTCAAATTCCACTGCTGCTCCTTGTGATCTTGGGCAAGCCACTGAACCCTCTGGTGCACACTTACTGCAGTTTAAAATGGCATACCGCAGGACATGCTGAGGCATCCGGCGGTAAGTTTGGGATCTGTGTGTGCAAATTGAACACAAAAAAGTTTAAAATTTTCTTCTATAGAGGGGGGCATATCACTGCTGATCTGTTAGCATAGCTACATAACCATATGCTGATTAGGGGAAGAGAATGGGACTTGTGTACTGCTGTTTTGTGGTTACAAGTGGTTTGTATATATACAATAACTTATTTTGTACCTGGGGCAATGGAGGATTAAGTGACTTACTCAACACTGAGATTTGATCCCACAACCTCAGAGTAATGAAGCAACAGCTCTACCACTTGGCCATTCCTCACCTAGAGCAGGATTAGCATGTGGGTCCTTCCTTACCACATGAAACAGGTGTTGGTAAATATTCATGGCTAATCTTTCTTAATAGAGAGGAGAATAATGAGAATTGTAAGGTTTTAGCCAAAGGATCACTTACAGGTCATGGACCTGATGGGCCGCCGCGGGAGCGGACTGCTGGGCGCAATGGACCCCTGGTCTGACCCAGTGGAGGCAACTTCTTATGTTCTTATGTTCTTAATAGCTGCACACTAATGACAAAATTAGCACATGGCCATTAACTAATGGAAAATTGGTCATTTTCTGGCTGCAGTAAAAATGGTCTTAACGGACAGCTCTGTTAAAAAAAAAAAAGTCCCTTAGATTGTAAATCTTCCAGGGGACTACCTACTAGGGTGTATCAATTTTAGAGGTAGATTTTTATTTTTTTTAAAACTTTACAAACTGCTAATGACCAAATTATGCAATGTTGCATGCTGAATCAGCTTAAAATGAGTCTTACCTACATCAAATCAGAGTTGGAATATGTAGAAATAAAGTAATATTTATTTGATCATGCAAATAGTCTGATCTACATCTATTGCCATATAATTGTCTTTAAAATGTCATTTATGTGGTTAATTTAATGTTGTTTAACAGAATCCAGAAGAGGCCATATTTTGTTTGCATCTGTTTCAGCTCATGAGCTCCTTGTTGACCAGCTGATTCCTAATATAATTTTCCCTCCTCAACTGATTTTACACATGATCAGCAGCTTCTGTTATTATTTTTACACACCTTTCTGTGGACTGGTTGTGTGATAATCAGTCTGGAATCAACATGGCCTTGCTCAGAAATGCCTCAATCTCTGCTGTAAGAGGTAAGAGGAAGCTCAGAGACTCCAGAGCTCTAGTCAAGTAATTGGTTGCCTCAGCGTTGATGGATGTTGTTTTCTTGGGTCTCACCCTGCTATCTCCAAGTTGTGTTTTCTCATCTCTTTCACCTCGAATCTTCAATATCTTCTCCGCTGCATCTCTTCTGTTCCTCTTCATTGCACAACATAACTTGCAGAACCATACAAGCTGACCTTCTCATGAAAGGCATGACCATAGGCGCCAACTCTGTGGGTGCTAGAGCACCTCCAATATTCTTTCTAGCACTGCCCAGACATCAGAGCTGAAATATTTCTAATGTACTGTAGAGCTGCAGGGGAAAGCAGGAAGTAAGACTGTGTCTCTGAAGCTACTGCTGTCTCCCTCTATATCAGGGGTAGGGAACTCCGGTCCTCGAGAGCCGTATTCCAGTCTGGTTTTCAGGATTTCCCCAATGAATGTGCATTGAAAGCAGTGCATGCAAATAGATCTCATGCATATTCATTGGGGAAATCCTGAAAACCCGACTGGAATACGGCTCTCATGGACCGGAGTTCCCTACCCCTGCTCTATATCCTATTTGTCAGATATTCCTCAGCCAGCCAATAAGTTGCATGGGAAGCAGGACCAGTAGCTTAGGAGACACCATTGGTCAGACACTCCTTAGCCAGTCAATAGGCTGCAGGGTAAAGCAGGATGGAAGGTTAGTGTCTGCCTCCCCTGCAGCTATTGGCTGGCTAAGGAATGTCTGAGCAATGTGCGCATAGCAGTGTAATGTCAGACAGGCTTAGTGTACCATAGAGAATGGGAGAAGTGCTGAGAAAGGTATTGTGAAAGAAATGAGGAATTGATAGAGAAGAATATAGTTAGCAGATTTCCTTATAAAAAAAGAGGACACGTGGCCCCGCCCTGCTCTGCCCCTGGCCCCACCCTGTTCCAACCACAGCCCCTCCCTCACAAGGACCTCGAGTCTCTTTTCCCAAGCTCTAGAACATGTTTAGAGAGCTTCTGTGCATGCGTGGACATCTACATGATGATATCACGCTCATGCATATGATGTCATCATATCAACATCCACATATGCGCAGATGCTCTCTAGACATACCCCCATGCTCAGTGCCTTCCAAATCCCAGACAAACTGCTGACATATATCTTCCTACTTGGGGCCATGATACCAATAATGCTTCACGACATTCATTCCTAACAGAACACCTGGCCTTGGTCACACATGCAGAACATGGATAAACCCTTTGCAAATACTGAACCACAAACTGAAAGTCCTAATACACAAATGAAACCCTAAGATGCCAGACTTTGTATGCAATATAACTCCAGAGAAATAGAAAGAAATGCATTTCTGCCTGAACAGTACAAAATATAGAGAGCAGAGGAAAATCCTGAAAACTGACACATTTCAATAACTAAACTGAAAATAAAATCACTTTTTGCTACATTTGTTTGGTGATTTTATTTTTCTACTCATCTTTTCACAGTCTTTGGTTGCACTTTCTTCTGTCTGTGCTCTTAACTTTGTTTCCAGGGCCTTCTTATCCATTTGCTGGTTTTCTCTCTTTCACTTTTTGCCCTACATCCATCTTTGGCATTAACTTTTACTTTCAACTTTCTTCAATTTTTCTGCTTCCTCCTCAGATCTAGCTATTTTTCCATGTCTTCCCTTTCCATCTATTCATGCACACTATCTCCTCTCTCTCTCTCTCTCTGCCCTTCCCCACCATCCATGTGTGCCATCTCATCCCTTTTTCTTTTCCCCTATTCCCATCTATCCATAAACAGAATTTATTCTATCTCTCTTCCCTTCCCCACCCCCTCCCATTCCTGTGCACCATGTCCTCCTTCTCTCTCTCCTTTTCCCCTCTATCCCCGTGCACCATCTCCTCCCTCTCCTATGGACTGATATCTGTCTTCCCCCTTTCCCCTTCCTATGGTCTGGGATCTTTATCCTCTCCTTCCCACATTCTGGCATTTCTCTCTCCTTCTATTCCCTCCTCCCCCCTTTGTGGTATGGCATCTCTCTGCTTTCCCTTCCTTTCCCCCTCCCCCTGCCTTAGTCAGGAATCTCTCCCTCCTCCTTCCTTTTCATGGTCTGGCATCTTTTTCTTCTTCCTTCCTTCCCCATCCAGTAGTCTGATATCTCTCTCCTTCCCCCCTCCAAGGTCTGCCATCTCTATCTGCCCCTTCTCTTTCTTCCCCTGGAAGTCTGGCATCTTTCTTTCCCTTTTCTCTCTATCCCCATGGTCCAGCAACTCTCTTACCCTCCCCATGCTATTCCTTCTCCCCCCGCGTATTATCCAGTGCTTGCTCACCCGGCACTGCTGTAACTCTTTGGCCATCGGCTGTGTGAGTGAAGTAAACACACTGCCTTCGGTGCTGCTTTCACTCTGCTACTGCTTCCCATCTATGTGGTTTCCGTAGCCAAAAGTTGTAAAGTTTTAAAGCCACCGAACCCTCCGACACAGTCCTCAAAAAAGAGGACATGTCCGGGGAAACCCGGACATCTGGTAACCCTAGAGAAGCAGGGAAAGGAAAGAGTAGCATAGGCACTGGTGGGTTGTGAGAGGAAACGGGGCTAAGGGAAGAGATATGGACAAGGGAAGAGATATGGATAAGGAGAAAAGAGCTGAAATGCAAGCTGGTGGGGCATGGACTGTGTTACAAAAATAAGTGGGCAAGGGATGAGCTGAATAAAGAGAAGGATGAAGACAGGGAGAAAGAAGGTGGGATTCAAAGAACAGGAGGTTGATAGGGGAGATGGGGCTGAGAAAAATGTTCTGAGAATAGAGGATCAGGTTGGAGGGAAGATGTACTAAGGGACAAAGAGAGGGATAGAAGTGACAGGATTGGTGAGACTAGGAAAAAAACCCCCAATATAAGAACAAGCAACAAGTTAACTTTTAGATTTTTGTACTCCTGGTTCAAATCAGTCAGCTGCGTCACACAACTGAGTGCTCTTTTCTTCCAACCTTGTAGCCACTAGGGGTAAATAAGGTATTTCATTAGAAGGATAGGGAAAGGGGAGAAGGTTGTAGAAGGATGGAATACCATGAACTGAAAAGCTCCCTTTTAAAACTTAACTTTCTCTTGGTAGCTTTAATATTTAGAGGAGCTATGGTCAGAGTTTGAACCAAGGGAGAATGGAGAGTAGTACTGTTCCCATTCCTCACAAAATTTAAAAATATCATTCTCCCATTACATTCAACTGAAGGTAGAAAAGGTGGGTGCACTGAATTTTGTGAGCCTAAAAAAGTAGCACAGCTAGGGTTACCAGATGTTCGGATTTACCCAGACATGTCCTCTTTTTAGAGGATTGTTCAGGTGTCTGGACATCTTTCTAAATTTGAAGAGTTTTCCTCTCCACTGTCCCCCCACATACCTCCTCTGTTGAATAATCTTTGAGTCAACTGGCAACAGCAGTGAGGTGAGCCTGCTGCTGTCAGCAGGAAGCCTTCATTCAGTAGCCTTCATTCAGTAGCCTTCATTCAGTAGCCTTCATTCAGTAGCTGACCTGCTTACATGGGAACAAGAAGTCGCTGCAGAACGAAGGCTTCCCATGCAGGTCAACAGCCTCACTCACCTCACTACTACTGCTGGCCGGCCCGAAGATTATATATTCAGTGGAGGAGGTAGAAGTGGTTCAGGGAAGAGGTACTCCTCTGAGAGGAGAGGAGTAGAGTACATATTTTTCTCTGAGAGGAAAGGAGAGGACATATTTTCATAGAGGAAAGGAGACAGGATATTTCTCTGGGTAAATATACTTTATTATGCTCTGAGCTTTGCTAATTTGGGGGTTAAAAGCTAAACTGGTTCTTTTATAAAGATAGTTTTAGATCTTAAAAGAGCAAGCTTTACTTAGCTAGTTTCCATAAAATAAAAGCCTGTTATAGTTTTTAAATTTGAAATTTCTGCTAGAGATAGTCTCTGGCAGGCAGGGTCTGGCTTAGTCTGCATTCCCTCCCACCCACCCCACACCGACCCATCCCTAGCTCATTTCCTTTACTTATAGTCTTAATTTAAATAATTATCCTACTTAGGACAATAGGTGAATTGGTTATTACATATTCTTAATACATTTCATTACTTGCTAAGACTCAAACACTAAATAAAACATACAATTTATCATAAGGCTCTCTATACCAGTGTAACATTCCCAGTATCTTAATAGGATTTAATTAAGCAGCTCAATAATAAGATGCAGACAGTAGTCCAGCAGCAAGAGGAGAGCTATTCAGTCTTTTACACTGAGTATCACATGCATGATTATCTCCCAGTTGGTGAGAAATTATATGTGTGTGCTCGCTACAAAGAACTCCTGGCTCTCAGAAAACAAGTCTGTTTCCTTGAGGTTAGAGTTGCAGACTTGGAGTAGATGAGGGAGACAGAGAGGTACATAGAGGAAACCAACAGGGATGGTTTAGAGAAGTCCTATCTCCAATCTGGCTGCCCCTGTGCTTCCTTGGAGAGGTCTCCTAAAAGAAGAACATGCAGGAAATGATCCCGTAGCCAGGATCTGCCCACCAGGAGATACAATATCCTTTTGCACTGAGGATCTATCTCCAGGGGCTTCTGCCTAGAAGGGAGGAGTTAGGATGTCTGTTGTAGTGGGAGATTCAATCATTAGGTATGTAGATAGCTGGGTGGCTGGTGGGCGTGAAGATCACCTGGTCACTTGCCTGTCTGGTGCGAAGGTGGCAGACCTCAAGCATCACTTAGATAGATACTGCTGTGGAGAGCTGGCTGTCTTGGTACATGTACGTACTAATGACATATGAAAATATGGGAGGGAGGTTCTGGAAGCCAAATTGCTCTTACATAGAAAGCTGAAATACAGATCCTCCAGGGTAACATTTTCAGAAATGCTTCCAGTTTCACGTGCAGGACCCAAGAGGCAGGCAGAGCTCCGAAGTGTCAATGTGTGGTTGAGGTGATGGTGCAGGGTTGAGGGATTTAGATGTATTAGGAGCTGGGCTACCTTCTGGGAAAGGGGGAACCTATTCCAAAAAGATGGACTCCACCTTAACTGGGATGGAACCAGGCTTCTGGCACTAATGTTTAAAAAGGAGATAGAGCAGCTTTTAAACTAAGATGAGGGGGGGAGAGGGGGGGAAGCCGACAGTCTCCCAGGAGCAGATGGTTTGGTGTGGAGTAACCTTGAAGGATACTGTTGAATCAGAACACACAGGGATTCCCAGTAGAGAGGTTTCAATAATGATGAAAGAAAGCCAAGAATGCTTAAGAGGAAAGCAGAGTAAAGATATCAAGTTATCCTTGTCATCTCAGCACCAGGTAGATACAAAGAAACAACACAATTTGAAGTGTCTATATACAAATGCTAGAAGTCTAAAAAATAAAGTAGGAGAATTAGAATGATGAAGCAGATATAATAGGCATCTTAGAGACCTGGTGGAAGGAGGACAATCAATGAGACACTGTGTTACTTGGGTACAAATTATATTGTAATGATAAAGTAGATAAAATTGGAGGGGGGGGGGTTGTATAATAGGTTAAAGAGGGAATTGAATCAAACAAAATAAACATTCTGCATGACACAGATAGCAGTGTGGAATCCATATGGATAGAAATTCCATGTGTGAAGTGAAGGAATATATGGGTGGGGTTATACTACCATCTCTTGGGACAGAAAGAGCAGACAAGTGAAAAAATGTTTTCAGAGATTAGGAAAGCTAACAAATTGGGCAACAGTATAATAACTGGTGATTTCAACTACTCAGATAATAGCAGGAGAATGAGTGAGTTTTAATATCAAAATTCTTAGTGTCACCACTCATGCATATATATATGTACTGTATACATAAAACATATATATATTAAACAGCCATACTTCATACTCTCAATATCTCCAAAATCATCAGTATATGCTCCTATGATAATCAAATCCACATGAAAAAAGAAAAGAGAAAGAACAAAAAGAGAAAACGGGAGAAAAAGACCTCAGAAGTGCTTCATAGGTCAGAAAAAAAACTCCCATTATTCATAAAGCACTCTTCTTTTTATAGATTTTGATAAATAGTATTCATACAGTATTCTTCTTTTCGTGGATATCACTAAATGGGAACGTATTGTACTGATGTCTATATTTCTATACAGATGGCTGATAGTTATCAAAAGCAGTGTACAGTTCACCAAAAATTTCAAAATCAATACTTAGCTTGCATTCTCGATTATTCTCAGTTGCCGCATTTTAAACCTTTTACTATTTAAGGCTTACTTCGTTGGTGTAAATGTGTCACAGATTTCACTCTCCCTGTGACTTACTCCTCCAACTTCCCACCTAATGGTACATCTTCCATGAATTGACGGGGAGTCCCCATTTCACCACTTGGCTGCTTCAGGAATCTTCCATATCAAAATTATTGAAGTGTCAAGGGTTTTGTTGGGGAGCAAATCTATGGATGGGATGCCGAGGTTATCGGAGTGGAAGGAAATATATGCATGGGGTGACACGGGGGTTGTGGGTTGACAATTCAGCAAGGTTTAAAAAACATGAGGCCTATTTAAGAGACAAATTTATGTTTACCACTGAAGAACTACAGGTTAGTGACTCTCATGGTACATATCACTGTGTTAAAAAAAACATGATTTTCCTATGGCTCAGTAACCATTTCTCTTAGTAACCTACATACTGGAGGTTCAAGTTTCAAGTTTCTTTATTTTCTTCACACTTCTACCTCTAACCCTCTGTTGTAGTTCCTTCCTATTTCTCCTACTGTAAACCGCATCGAGCTCTACGAACGTGGAGATGATGCAGTATACAAACCTAAGGATTAGATTAGATTAGATTAGATATACCGTCTATCAAACAAGTGTCTAAACAGTGTACAATAAAATGAGATTAAAAAAGAAATAAAAAGAGTCAAATTAAAAGAAATATCTTATCAAATGTTAAAATTACTGGACAAGTTCACACTGACGTACATGTAACAAAAGGGAAGTGGGGGAGGGAAGGTTTCTAAATACATCGAAGTGAAATTAAAAAAAGGGAGGTAAATGGAGAATGGAGACACATTAGGACGGGGATCGCTTCAAGAGAAGTATTTTGGTGATTCAAAGCAATTCAGTGTATTGCTTTCCAAGGTACTTCAAGAGATATAAGGGAATTAGATGCAAGAGCTGGGACTAAAGAGTAGAGGCATCTTTAAAGAGAAAAGTCTTAACTTTAGCTTTAAATTTTTCAAGAGAGTTCTCTAATTGAAGATCTAATGGAAGGGCATTCCACAGAGAGGGAGCTGTAACTGAAAAGATGGATTTGCGAGTGGTGTCGTAGAACAGTTCTCGTATTGATGGTATGGAAAGTAGGTTTTGGTTGTTATAACATAACTTCATTCTTCTATACCGCCAGAATCATACGACTTCTAGGCGGTTTACACTGAAGAGAACTGGACAATCAGCGATTTACAAAATACAAATAGTAATAGATCGGAGCCCTGGATGATGAATATGGATCAGTAGTTTGTCAATGAAAGCTGGTTAGTTGGAGTTTTTGGTTTTGAAGGTGAGGAGGAGTATTTTATAGGTGAGGTTAACAAAGAATTCTGAATATATCTTGGATACTGGAAGCTGGTCCTCTAAAGCAGTGTATCAGTGCTCATCTTGAGAATACTCAGTTAAATGAAAAAAAGCCTGCCTGTTGTAATTATATGCAGTGGTGTAATAAGGGTGAGCGGCGCCCGGGATGGTGGTGCCCGTCCTCGGCCCCCCCCCCTGCCATGTGAGCGTCCCCTTCCCTTTCCCTATACGGTTTCTTAACTTCTCAGCGTGAGCAGCATGTCCACACTGGTGTCGGCTTGCTCTTTGATGTCACTTCCTAGGCGCAGGTCCCGGAAGTGATGTCAGAGAGAGCGCGTGGCAAAGAGAGGAGTGGAGGGTATAGAGGAGGAGGGGTGCCATGCCCTTAGGAAGACAGTGCCTGAGGCAGACTGCCCCTCCCCTCCACCTCCCCCTTACTATGCCACTGCTTATATGGACTATTCGTACAGTAATATAATAGTTTTTTACAATATCCAGACAAACCGCAGCTCAAAAATGAAAGTCAAAAACAAAGAAAAACTGCAGATACGATGTACAAGGTGTAAAAACTGATCTTTATTAAAGAAGGTCCAATGTAGTATTTTTAAAAAAATGTTGATTCTCGGGTGTGAGTCCACAGGACCTGACACGGTCTGTGTTTCAGAAAACACTCCTTCCTCAGGGGTCTGGAAATTTCCCCAGGGACGACACCTCACAGCTCCTGCCGTTCCAGCTTTACTTGTGTTGTCGGGTTCTCTGCGTCTTTGTATATGCAGTTTTTCGGACCCCTGACGGTACACCTTGTACATCGTATCTGCAGTTTTTCTTTGTTTTTGTTTTATTTTGTTTTTACATTAGCCATTTATATAAGGCCAAGCACCTTTCTGTCATCTTCAATTAACAACCGCCGGAGGACCCAAACCAACATAGTGGCCATTCTCGGTGTGGCTGCTGTAAGTATTGCCAGCACAGCATTGCACTATCCCAACTTTCAGTTCCTAGTTGGATTAAGAAGGTTAATCATATGTCCTCCGATTGTAACACACAGCTTATTTTCGTTAAAGGCAAGTTCGACCACATCTCCCCATTCCTGTCCAAACTTCACTGACTTCCAGTTCACTCCAGAGTCCTCTTTAAATGTGCCTGTTTAGCTTTCAAGATCCTACATGGCATCCTCCCTTCCGTTATCTCACTCTTCTGGAACTCCTCTAACCCTAATTCCACTAGATCCTCCATAAAACTGAAACTATCATTCCCCTCTGCAAAAGGTATATCCCGCGTAGGAAAACTAGGAACATCCCTCCCCTTTAGAACCACAGAACTCTGGAACAACCTCACATCCCCGCTCAGAATTTCAAGCTCCCTCCAATCCTTCCGCAAACACCTGAAAACTTGGCTCTTTTCAAAAATCTAACACCTCCCGCTCTTTGGTACCCTGACCTTCTTTATCTTCCTAGCTCCTTTCCTATAACCCTTCATTGTAGCTCCTTTTCAACCTAACCCTGTAAACCATGCCGAGCTCTACGCTTGTGGAGATGGCGCGGTATACAAACCTAAGGTTTAGTTTAGTTTAGTGTACATTATTCAATGCCCTTGTTTCCTGCATTACATCCAGATGACTCGAAGCATTAAATTGAGGATTGCGGAGCATTTGAGTAAGATGGATGCCCCATTGGTCCAACATTGGACAGAAAAGCAGCATACCACTGATGATCTCCGGTTTTCTATTATAGATTTATCCAAATTGCAAAGGGGAGGAGGACCTGACCTGCATTCTGTGGACAAAGGAACAGCGGTATATTTTCAAACTACATACACTACACCCTGGAGGACTTAATAGTGAGCTTGAATGGCAAACATTTTTGTAATTCCCACCTCCTTTATCTACATTTGCTTTCTGACAGTTTGCCGCGCTCAGCTGACGTGTACGTCCTCCCTCATAGTATGGGATGACGTCACTACACTGTCTTTTTAAACCTGCGTCGGCCTTTTTTTAGCCGTTACACGAAAGAAGAAGAAGAGAAGTTTTTCACCTTGCTATTTCTGCACATGACAGGTACCCATCCTTTGTTGCCTTTAAATATTTTGCACAGTCTGAGTTTTTTACACCGTGGTTTGAAAGATAGAAACATAGAAATAGACGGCAGATAAGGGCCACGACCCATCAAGTCTGCCCACTCTAATGACCCTCCCTATTTATCTTTGCGGATAGATCCCACATGTCTATCCCATCTGGCCTTAAAATCTGGCACGCTGCTGGCCTCAATAACCTGGATTGGAAGACTATTCCAGCGGTCAACCACCCTTTCAGTGAAGAAGAACTTCCTAGTGTCACCGTGCAGTTTCCTGCCCCTGATTTTCCACGGATGCCCCCTTGTTGTCGCGGGACCCTTGAAAAAGAAGATATCCTCTTCCACCTCGATGCGGCCCGTGAGATACTTGAATGTCTCGATCATATCTCCCCTCTCTCTACGTTCCTCGAGTGAGTAGAGCTGCAACTTCCCTAACCGCTCCTCGTATGGGAGCTCCTTGAGTCCCGAAACCATCCTGGTGGCCATTCTCTGGACCGATTCCAGTCTCAGCACATCCTTGCGGTAATGCGGCCTCCAGAATTGCACACAGTACTCCAGGTGCGGTCTCACCATGGATCTATACAGTGGCATAATGACTTCCGGTTTGCGGCTGACGAAACTCCTGCGTATGCAGCCTATGATTTGCCTTGCTTTGGATTAAGCTTGCTCCACTTGGTTTGCAGATTTCATGTCTTCCCTGACAGTCACCCCTAAGTCTCTTTTCGCTTCAGTTCTTGTCAGGATCTCGCCATTTAGGGTGTAAACCTTGCATGGATTTCGGCCCCCCAGGTGCATGACTTTGCATTTTTTGGCATTGAAACTGAATTGTCAGGACCTAGACCAGCGCTCCAGTAGAAGTAGGTCATGCATCATATCGTCTGCCATTGAATTTTTGTCTGTTGTGCTTTTGCTCACTACATTGCTTAGTTTGGCATCATCGGCGAATAATGTTATTCTACCTCGGAGCCCTTCTGTCAAGTCTCTTATATAGATGTTGAACAAGATCGGGCCAAGGACGGAGCCCTGTGGCACTCCACTTATCACCTCTGACATTTCGGAGGGGGTGCCATTCACCACTACCCTCTGAAGCCTACCTCCAAGCCAGTTCCCAACCCATTTGGTCAATGTGTCGCCCAATCCTAAAGAACTCATCTTGCTCAGCAACCTACGATGTGGTACGCTGTCAAATGCTTTGCTGAAATCCAGGTAGACGATGTCCAGGGACTCACCAGCATCCAGCTTCTTCGTCACCCAGTCAAAGAAGCTGATCAGGTTGGATTGGCAGGATCCCAGTACAACATTAAATTGCTGTACTGGGAATGATGAAGAACCACACCACCTTGAGTTTATTGACCCTGGTGGAAATCTGAACTCCCTTATAGCACTATGCATTGTGTTTTGAAAGAAAGAAAAGAAAATATTTTAGCGCACTGATAGTTCTTGTGTGGATTAATGTATCATGAGCATTAACTCTTTTTGTGTGATTTATTTTTTTAGATTGCATGCTAAAGGTATGTATTCCTCACTGTGCATTACACAGAGTGCTCTTATTAATACTAATGAGCTCCTTATAATGCATTTGCATAGGAGTCTCGGTGGCTGCTATCATGATAATGATTGGAAAAAGCCACCAAAAACCCCTTTTGTGCATTGGAGGCTGAACTTACTTGCAAGCTAGACTGACTACAACCAGTCTTACTTGTAGATTAGCTTATGAGCATCTGCCCCTAAAGCAGAGGATATATTTATTTTTCATTTTTATTCTTGTTTTACTCTGGTTTTCCTTTTTGTGAAAATACCCAGTGGAAAGAAGAGAGTACTAGGACAGTTGATAATACTAGACGGCAGCTGTCAGAGTGGCACTAGCGGCAAGATACCAAACTAAGGCTCAGATGCACAGAACTCTCCGACCATCTAATGATCATCGCTAAACCAGTTTGACTGGTTTAGCGACAAACCTAATTTGCTGACCCATGTACAAAATGGTCCATCGCATGCTTTTCCCTGCATTCATTTGTTCTCCAACTCTGCCATACAAATGGCGTCATTAATATTAAAATGAGATCATTAATATTAAAATGAGCCCTCCGATCGATGCCATAACATCGCTAAGGCATCTAGTGACTGCTGCTAAAGGCCCAAAATTACCCTTCCCTCCTGCCTCGGCCACCCAGACCCCTCAACACTCCCGACCCCCCCCCCCCAATATCGCATCACCCTGACCCATACACTCCTGACCCTACCCCCCAAAATCATGGCCCCCTCCCCATGAAGATCCTTGGCAAGAGGGATGCCCACTCCCTCCTGCCTCTGCATGTTTTAGTGCATCTGGGCCAATCAGGACCTTTAGGCCCTTCCCAGTACATCCCAGGATGCACCAAGAAGGAGAAGGCCCACTATTTTGCAGAGGCGGGGCATGCTGGCAGGAGGGAGTGCACATCCCTCCTGCTGGATTTCTATGACAACAATGCCTACAACAAGGTACTGAGGGTTGGGGAGTGTCTTTGAGCTAGGGGAGTCTGACCTGCCCCCTCCCCCCAGCCCACCAGGGTCTTTTTGGGGGGACTTTGGCGGGGTGGTATAATGGGTCTGAATGGGGGGACCTTTGTGTCAGGAGGAGAATGGGGGTATGGAGTATGTGAGGGGGTGTAGGGGTGTGCTGCTCAGCTGTTTGGGCTTCCCCTGTCAGTGCTGTGCATGTGAGAGAGTCGCTTTTTAAGTGATCAATCGGATGGGATTATGGCAGACCCCCGCAAAACTCATTTGCATGGGAAGCCGTTTGAACATCGGTTGCTGTTTTGAAATCGGCCCACAGCGACCCACAAAAGAACATAAGAATAGCCTTACTGGGCCAGACCAATGTTCCATCTAGCCCAGTATCCTGTCTTCACGGAAGCCAGTCCAAGTCACAAGTATCGTTTTAGTGCATCCAGCTCTAAGACAGCAAGTCATCTTGCATCAGGGTCTGGCAGTTACATAGGCCTCAGCAGCTCAACTACTACAAGTAACAACACAGTAAATTATGGAACTAAAAGAGCAGACTGAAGCATTAACAAGAGTAGAGAGACAGGCACCTGAAGCAGAAAGGAGATTTTTCTCTTTCTTAAAATGTTTTTTTTCTACCTGGAGCTAATAGAACTCACTGGAAAATAGAGACCAAACAGCAGCAGCTGGAGTGGTATCTGACAAAAGCACAGTCAGACACAATGGCAAGAATGTGGGCATGATGCCATTGTAGTATGGGCAGACTTCCTAAATGCGGTGTATTTAGTTCTCTAATTTCCCCCTTCATGTTGGAGCATGTTTTTCATAGAAAAGGGCTGTGTGTGGTTGAAGTGTCAATTTCATTTCTCTTTTTCTTTTTTGATCAAATAATAATAATAATAACTTTATTCTTTTATACTGCCATAACCAAAAGTTCTAGGCGGTTTACACTAAAAACAGCTGGACTGATCAATGTTTGATAAGATTAAGAGGTCCTTTTACTAGGGTGTGCGAAACTCTAACACGTCCATAGACTATAATAGACACATTAGCATTTAGTGCGAGCTAAAACGGCAAGTGCGCCTTAGTAAAAGGACCCCTAAAACATTTATGAGGGCTGATGAAAAGTTCTCAGCCCAACCAAGAAGAGAATGACGTGGATATGGTTCAATCAATGATCTGAAACAATGTTAAAACACAGAATTTCATTTCTGCAGATTGGCACTTAACTCTTTTCAGCTATAGTGGCAAGATAACGCTCAGAATTTAGAAAACTGATCGGTTGGGCTGAGAACTTTTCAGCACTACCAAATGCCGCAACTTCAAGAACCTGTTTTACAAAGCCTGTATGTTTCAGAAATTCCTCAACACCGCGCCAGCGGCTGCCGCGGGGCAACAGCCCCGAAGCCCTTTAAATCTCTATGGGCTTCGGGGCCGCTACTGCGCAGCAGCCGCTAGCGCGGCTTTGTAAAACAGGCCCCAAGTGTCACCATCAAACAGATCCAGTCCAAAAGACACCCTTAAACAATTCAGTACATACAATGCGTAATGGGAGAAAAAGACTTCAGAGACCTTTAAGGCAATAGTGCTGCTTTTAAATATCAAATGTAGCAGGTCATGTCTCGATCACTGGTCTTAAAAAAACACTCCCAAAGGCTAAATCTTAAATTGTTCTTAAATAAGTTTTGATTTCAAAAAATTATTTTTAAACTTTTTATATTATATAGTTTTAAAGAAAACAAAACAAAGATCGTGCTAAATTTTATCTGTTGTAGAGTGATCTCCCATTACGCACTGTATCTACTGAATTGTTTAAGGGTGTCTTTTGGACTGGAACTTTTCAGCACTCCCTTTTACGAGTATATATTATTAAAAAAGTTTAACAGCATCTTATTTAATGCAATTTATATACCCCCCCCCCTTATACAAAACCATAGCACAGTTTTTAGCACCAGCCGTGGCGGTAACAGCTCCGACGCTCATAGCAATTCTTTGAGCGTCGGAGCTGTTACTGCTACGGCCGATGCTATAAACCGCGCTTATAAAAGGGAGGGAGGGAGGATAATGTCTTAAAGTATATGATTATTCAAAATGGTCTACAACCGATCAAAACATAAATAAAATAGCAATGATAAAGCAAACATAAGAGAATACAAATACACAAACATAAAAATACAAATACACAAAAATAAAAAACACAGATTGGGAGCCACAGGAGGGCTTCGAGGTTTCTTCTAGGCATCATTTTGCACACCGTCACAGAAATCTCTAATACCAAATACAGGAATTGTATAGGATTGTAGCCCATGGTTACTCAAACTGCTGTTTTCCTTGAAAGGTATATCTGTCTGTCCATGTTAACAAAAACTAGGGAGATTTCTTAAGACATTACCTTAGTGACTTGGCCTGATACCAAACAGCACTTTAAAAGAAAAGTAAGCCTTGCAGCAGCCGAGTTTCTCAGAGCACCGGAAAGTCAAAATTTCCTGTGAATGTCTACATCAGAAACCACAGCGACTCAAGCCTAGCATCTCGTTCACTAGTTATCATCCTGTGACTTTTTTTTCACTACTCAGCACTTAACGTGCTTTTCCTGAAAGTCAGCCTGGTAGGTGTAGAAATAACGAAAAGTGTTATAGTGGTAGGAGGCCTAGAGATGTGCAAGCGTGTCATAAAAAGCCAGAAAACTGGTTTGATAAACTCAGAAGTTTTTGGGTTCTTCAAATGAGTTTGGTGAACATTAAAAAAAAAAAAAAATCAATGCAAACTGGTGAAGCTGTATTGGCATTTCAACAGATCTGAAGAGGCTGTAGTGAGCAGATTTGGTTAATTCTTAAAAGTGTCACTACGGAGGATTTATATTGAATCTGATAGATTTTCAATGAAATTTTCCAACGGAATCTAGGGAAACTTTGAAAGCTCTGTCAAATTCAAATCAGGCCGAAATCCAAGCTGAACTTGATCATCCTGCACAAAAAGTCCTATTTTCATTTCATGAGTAGTTTTGCAAATATTCTGCAAAATTGCCTTTATTAGGGATTGTATTTGCCACAGATGGTGATAGAAGAATGGCTGCCCACATGATGGAAATTTGCAACATTTGTCAGTTCTACTGTTTAGATTTGAAAAAAACAACAACCCATATAACACCAGAGGAACTAGATCTGGAAGTTTTCAAACTTTCTTGAATTCTACCATTTGATTCAATGCAACAAAGAAGATGAGAATTATATTTTATATCAGCGTCAAATATTTTTTCACTAAACTGTATTGCAGACAGAAAGTTGCAAAGTGAACACTGAAACATACAATTGCATAGACAATAAAGATTGCAGGGACCTAGCCTGTTCATTTCCCTTTCCTACTATTAGCTCGCCTAGGTTTAAGCGGGTTAGAAATTTTTTAAATAACACAGGTCAACAAAAAAATTTTCATGTTGCCTTGGGATTTTTGACCTGTTCCTGGGGTTATTTGGAGCACTGATTCAGAAAATTGCATTGGATAGTCCGCATCAGCTCTAGTTTCTATATAGAATCGCATCTGTCCTAATGGACAGACACCTAAGCTCATCTAACATCACAATTCTCTAACTGGTGTCCATGTCACAGGTGCCAGTGAAAGGATAGTGTATTTCCTTGAATCTAATGGGTTACAGGATCCGAGGCAACATGGCTTTACAAAAGGTAAATCGTGCCAAACGAACCTGATTGAATTTTTTGATTGGGTGACCAGAGAGCTGGATCGAGGACATATGCTAGATGTAATTTATTTGGATTTCAGCAAAGCCTTTGATACAGTTCCTCATAGGAGGCTGTTGAACAAACTTGAAGGGCTAAAGTTAGGACCCAAAGTGGTGAACTGGGTCAGAAACTGGCTGTCGGACAGACGCCAGAGGGTGGTGGTTAATGGAAGTCGCTCGAAGGAAGGAAAGGTGACTAGTGGAGTCCCTCAGGGTTCGGTGCTGGGGCCAATCCTGTTCAATATGTATGTAAGTGACATTGCTGAAGGGTTAGAAGGAAAAGTGTGCCTTTTTGCAGATGATACCAAGATTTGTAACAGAGTAGACACCGAAGAGGGAGTGGAAAATATGAAAAAGGATCTGCAAAAGTTAGAGGAATGGTCTAATGCCTGGCAACTAAAATTCAATGCAAAGAAATGCAGAGTAATGCATTTGGGGATTAATAATAGGAAGGAACCGTATATGCTGGGAGGAGAGAAGCTGATATGCACGGACGGGGAGAGGGACCTCGGGGTGATAGTGTCCGAAGATCTAAAGGCGAAAAAACAGTGTGACAAGGCAGTGGCTGCTGCCAGAAGGATTCTGGGCTGTATAAAGAGAGGCGTAGTCAGTAGAAGAAAGAAGGTGTTGATGCCCCTGTACAGGTCATTGGTGAGGCCCCACTTGGAGTATTGTGTTCAGTTTTGGAGACCGTATCTGGCGAAAGACGTAAGAAGACTTGAGGCGGTCCAGAGGAGGGCGACGAAAATGATAGGAGGCTTGCACCAGAAGACATATGAGGAGAGACTGGAAGCCCTGAATATGTATACCCTAGAGGAAAGGAGAGACAGGGGAGATATGATTCAGACGTTCAAATACTTAAAGGGTATTAACGTAGAACAAAATCTTTTCCAGAGAAAGGAAAATGGTAAAACCAGAGGACATAATTTGAGGTTGAGGGGTGGTAGATTCAGGGGCAATGTTAGGAAATTCTACTTTACGGAGAGGGTGGTGGATGCCTGGAATGCGCTCCCGGGAGAGGTGGTGGAGAGTAAAACTGTGACTGAGTTCAAAGAAGCGTGGGATGAACACAGAAGATTTAGAATCAGAAAATAATATTAAAGATTGAACTAGGCCAGTTACTGGGCAGACTTGTACGGTCTGTGTCTGTGTATGGCCGTTTGGAGGAGGATGGGCAGGGGAGGGCTTCAATGGCTGGGAGGGTGTAGATGGGCTGGAGTAAGTCTTAACAGAGATTTCGGCAGTTGGAACCCAAGCACAGTACCGGGTAAAGCTTTGGATTCTCGCCCAGAAATAGCTAAGAAGAAAAAAAAAAAAAAAATTTTTTTAAATTGAATCAGGTTGGGCAGACTGGATGGACCATTCGGGTCTTTATCTGCCGTCATCTACTATGTTACTATGTTACTATGTTACTATGCCAGTTAGAGAATCAGGTTACCGCTGAGCTGATCTCTGCCGTGATCAATTTAGTGACCGTGGCAGGCAACTTGTGCCCCCTACAAAAACTACTGACAGGAGGGATGCCCAATCCCTGCCAGAACCCCTGAAGCTGCCCCCCACCCCGAATGTCTGCAGCAGGAGACATGTCCAATTCCTCCTGCCCCCACCCCACTGAGACATCCAACGGCTGGAGGGATGCCCAGTCCCTTCTGCTGGAACCCCCCTAAGATCATCACCAGGAAGGATGTCCAGTCCCTCCTGCCGGAACTGCCCCCCTACAGATCATCAGCAGGAGGGATGCCCAGTTCCTACTGCCAGAACCCCCCCCCAGTCCATCCTACTGCAACCATCCCACCTCCCTGAGACATCCTCCGGCACCCTGCCGCCCCCCCCCCCCAACAAGCCCACTCGGACCTCATCAGTACCTTCTTCAGTTGGGCAGCTGGAGGGATGCTTACTCTCTCTGGCCAAGTAAGTCAAAACTACACAGGAGGAAAATAACTTCAAAAATCAAACAGCATGAAAAAAATCAAGAAAATAAACAAAAAACACGTTAGTATAATTGCTGTAACTTCTTAAAAGTCCTTTTGAAACTCCATATTCCTTATACTTTAATCAGTGGATAGACTGTGCTCAGAGACATGGAGGAAAAAGGGGACAGAGAGTCCCCCAAAAACCTCACCACCCAATCATTGCAAAACTTCCACCTTAACACCAGTGGCGTACCAAGGGGGGGGGGGGGGGAGGTCCGCCCCGGGTGCAGCCTTATAGGGGGTGCACAGCCGGCTAGGTCCGGAAAATTCTACCGGGCCGATCAACCTGCCTCTCCCCGACGTCAATTCTGCCGTCGGAGAGGAAGTTCGGGCAAGCCAATCACTGCTTAGCTGGGTGTAACTTCCTCTCCGACGGCAGAATTGACGTCGGGGAAAGGAATGCTGGTCGGCCTGACGCAGGGAAGACGCAGGGAAGGAGAGCTTGGGGCGTCAACGGCTTTGGGGCATGTTACCTGATGGCGGTGACTTGGGGGGCTGTTCCCCGATGGCAGTGGCAATGGCTTGGGGGAGGGCAGGGAGAAAGAAAGAAAGGGGGCAGGCAGGGAGACAGAAGGAAAGAAGGGAAACAGAGAAAATGAAAGGGGGCATGAAGAGAGAAAAAAAGAAAGGGAGGCAGGGAGAAAGAAAGGGCAGGGAGAGAGGAAGAAAAAGTTAGGGGAGGGAATGAGGTCTGAAGGAGAGGAAGCATACAGGCTGAAAGAAGGATGCACAGTCAGAAGAAGAAAATGCAACCAGAGACTCATGAAATCACCAGACAACAAGGTAGAAAAAATGATTTTATTTTAAATTTAGTGACCAAAATATGTCTGAATTTATATCTGCTGTCTATATTTTACACCATGGTCCCCTTTTACTAAACCGCAATAGTGGTTTTTAGCGCAGGGAGCCTATGAGCGTCAAGAGCAGCGCTGGGCATTCAGCGCAGCTCCCTGCGCTAAAAACTGCTATTGTGCTTTAGTACAAAGGGAGGGGGTATATTTGTCTAGTTTTGTATGGTTGTTACTGAGGTGACAGTGCATAGAGTCATCTGCCTTGACCTCTTTGAAAAAACCCCAGAATAGGAATGATAATTAACATTTTCTCAGCGTACAGTGTGCTTTGTGTTTTTTTTTAAATTTTATTGTTGATAGATCATTTTGACTTGGCCATTTTAAAAGTAGCTCGCAAGCCCAAAAAGTGAGGGCACCCCTGAGCTAAAGCGTTGAAGCTGCGTGTTTCTGCTGTAAAGGTCATCTCTGACGCAACCGGAAGTTGCATCAGAGACGACCTTTACGGCAACCATATGCAACTACAATGCTCCGACTGCTGTAAGAAGGCAGTTTGGACATCGCCGGCCACAGGGCAGGGAGGTTTGTCGGACCAGGCCTGTTGTCTGGGGGGGGGGGGAGAAAGCGCCATGAAGGTAAGGGGCAGGGAGGGAGAAAGGGAGGAAAGGTGGGGTGGAGAGGAAAACAGGGTAAAACAGAGGGGGTAGAAGGGCACTGAAAGCACATGGGGAAGACAGAGGGAGGAGAAGGACACTGAAAGCACATGGGGAAGACAGAGGGGGTAGAAGGATGCTGAAAGCACATGGGGAAGACAGAGTGGGAAGAAGATGCTGAATGGAAATGGGGAAGAGAGAGTGGGGAGAAGACGCTGAAGGGAAATGGGGAAGAAAAAGTTGGGAGAAGACGCTGTCAGGGAAGAAGACAGAGATGCCAGACTATGGGGGGAGCGGAGGGAGGAAGATGGGTGCCAGACCAATTTGGAAGGGGGGAGAAAGGGAGAGGCACTGTAACAGAGCAAATGGAAGATGCAGAGAGAAGAGAGACAGTGGATGGAAGGAAGAGAGTAACAAGAAGATGAGGAAATCAAAAACCAGAGAAGACAAAGGTAGAACAAAAATTTTCTATTTATTTATTGCTTTAGGAGACATGTGTCACTGTTTCTGTGGTGTTGCATTGTATGCAGAGTCCAGCTTCTTGCTGGTTCAATTTAACCTTTGTCTATGTATTTCTATTTTATCCCCCTTTTTACAAATCTGTGGAGCATTTTTTAGCGCCAGCCGTGGTGGTAGCAGCTCTGATGCTCAGAATTCTATGAGCGTCAGAGCTGTTACCACCATGGCTAAAATTCACACTACAGTTTTGTAAAAGGGGGAGGGGTTAGTTTGTAATGACATATTCCATACTAGGCGAAAGTGTTTTCTGTGTTCTGTGTGTTCGAAAGACATGGTTTTTTGTTAGGATTGTCTGCAGGATTAATCTGTACTAGTCTGGCTTGTTTAGTTTTACAATGGGTGTATTGATGTTGCACTGTGCACTGCAGTATGTAAGATGCTGCCTTTTCCTAGGTACTCATGTGTGACATGTGGCTTGTTACTAAAAATCATGTTTTTCGTACAGATGGGAGGGGGGTGTCAAAAAATGATGGGCCCCTGGTGTCACATATGCTAGGTACGCCACTGCATGGAGTTGATTGAGAATCTAGTGAAGAATTACAATAAAATGGACTGTAGGATAAGAACACAGAGGGAGCTAAAGGTGGTAGGGGACTATTAAGGGAATAACAGACAGATATGATGGTTGGGTCAATGTTTTTGCTTTCTATACCATCCTACCGTACCTTAGTAAGAGGGCCCCTAAGTTTATTCAGCAAGAATCAATCTGGAATGTTCTGCAAAAAAAAGATAAATTTCAAAATATCAATGTCCTGGTTGCAAAAGCAAATTTTGAGGGGGAAATGATAGCTATATTCTATACTTTTATGGTATTGGCAATTAAGAAAGAATACTTCTTACCCAAGAATCAAAAAAATAAAAAATAAATTGTTACGTTTGGACATTTTGGGAAAGACGTCCACAAATTCAGTAGAGAAAATGTCCATTTTCTAAATCGCAAGACATCTTTTTTATGAAAATTACCTATCTAGATGTTTTGGCCCTTAGTGCATCTATCTTTTTTGGCCATTTTCAAATACAAAAATGAACAAAAAAGAAAAACAAAAACATGCCATTGGGTTGTCCAAGCAGCCAGCATTCTTAGTAAAATGGTCACCTAGATAGCTGAGCAGATCAAAGGGGTACTCAAGGGGGTACTGCAGTGAACATCACATTAAAATGTCCCAGGTACACATGTCACTATAACCTGCTTATATTGTATGGTGAGCCCTTCAAAACCTACCCAAAACTTACTGTACCCACCTGAATACCACGTAAATAGTCCTTATACCTGCAGGTGACATCTTTAAGTAGGTACAGTAGGTTTTGGGTGGGTTTTGGAGAGCTCACCATATAATATAAGCAAGTTATAGTGACGTGTATCTGGGACTTTTTAATGTGACGTTCACTGCAGTATTCCCTAGAGTATTATTAGGATTTTATATACCGCCTATCAAGGTTATCTAAGCGGTTTTACAATCAGGTACCCCTCTGGTCTACTGAGCTGTGTCTGTGTGACTATCTGAAGTTCTAAAACAGGCCGGAATGTACTGTTTCTTCCACATCTTTGGATAGTGGGAGGGGGGCTGTTACCATTGGAAGAGTAAGGGGGGTGGTCATGCCCTAATCCCTCTAGTAGTCACCTGGTCAGTGTGGGTACCTTTTTGTCCCTTATTCATTTTTGAAACAGGTCTAGCCCCAAATGGTACCCTGGATGTTTTGTTAAAAGTTTGATTATTCCTACAGAACATCCAAATCCTAATCCTACCCAAAACATGTCTCTAACGCACCCTCTTAAGATTTAGATGCACTGGAGACAAGACAACCAGAAAGACATCTTGAAAGTCAGTTTCAAAAATAGATACATGAGCATTTTGACTAGTAAGATGTGCAAGTTTATGCTGTCTTTTAGATGTTTAATTTTTTTTTTTTTTAATGAGCCCCAAAGTGTATTCAATTACAGTAGGATATCCCCTGCAGCCTATTGCTAGATATATATTACAATGGTAGCAATACTTTCCAAATTATCAGAGCATATACTAATTTAAGATGCTCTGAACTATCCCCCTCTTTTATGAATGGACAGCATGGGTTTTAGCGTTACCGCCGCTGCCAGCGCTATCCGTTTGTATAAGAAGGTATATATTAACTAGGCTGCATTATGATGTTAATGTGTAATGCATATTAGAGATTATTAATGTAATTTACCACACATTAAATCTGGCAAGCTCTATTCTACTAACCATGACCTGTACTTCAATTAGAATATGTAATGTGAATTAACACACATTAATTTATTAACACAGCTTAGTCAATAAAACCCTAAGTTTTGTTAGCAAACAATTTGTCTTAATGTTTAGATTAGGGAAAAATAAGCAGCGAAGAATTCCAGGGAATCAATTGGCATTAATCTTACTCCTAGAAGCTGAAGTCGATTTAAGCTTGATTTATCAAAACTAAACTAAACTAAACTAAAGCTTAACTTTGTATACCGAGTCATCGTTCTGAAAAGGCTCGACTCGGTTAGTGCCTCAGAGAACAACCTGGAATAAAATTGCACTTTTTGATTTGTTGGGCTGTAAGGCAAGGGATTAGCTGCCTCTTATAATCTATTACTGTTGGAAAAAAAAATGCAACTCTATCACCTGAATCAAAAAGTATAGGCCACAGCAGTTTTATTGCAGCAGGTGATAACCCTTATCCCTCCCCTCTCCCAGTCCTGATCCTACTGATATTGTTAACTCCTTTTAATTAGCTTTTTTCCCACACTGTGATTTGCTAACCACCGATTAACACATTAAGCACCTCCAACCTTTACAGGCACGTCCAATAATGAAGTCTGTTAAAAGCATCAATTAAATATTCTGTACAGAGAACTTCTATTGCTTTTAGGCAACTTATAATCAAGATTTTCTTTTGAAACAAATAAACAACAGACAGGGCTGAAGTTCTATCAGCCACGTCACCCTTCATTACCTCGGGGACAAATTTAGATTATAAATCCTCTGGGGACACGTAAATTACTTACTGTAGCTGCATGTAACTTGCCTCTAACCACCAGCAGAGAGCTGAGAGCTAAGCAATAAATTTCATCCTTTACTAAAACTTGGTCAAGGGTTATGGAATATTGCATGACAACTACCACATCTCATATGTAATTTCTCCTAATTTCACACAGTCTGTTCCTGAAATTGTGTAATGTACCACGTATACATTTTATATGATGTGTTCTTGTTATTTGGAGCAAGTCTTTTATGTTACTTTCAATGTACATATGCTTCCTGCAAGACTACTGTTTAGGCTTTATGATGTTTGTTACCTTGCTTTTCTTACAAAATAATAAAATGATAAAAAAAAGATTGAACACACACACACAAATAATCTCCAAATAAGAACATAAGAAGTTGCCTCCGCTGAGGTAGACCAGAGGTCCATCCCGCGGCGGCCCATCAGGCCTAATTGCCTGAACAGTGTCCCTGACTGATTTTGTAACTGCCTCTAATTCTCTAATCCTATCCCTATAACCTACCTCTACTCCTATCTGTACCCCTCAATCCCTTTGTCTTCCAGGTACCTATCCAAACCTTCTTTGAAGTCCTGTAGCGTGCTCCTGCTTATCACATCCTCCGGTAGCGCGTTCCATATATCCACCACCCTCTGGGTGAAAAAGAACTTCCTGGCGTTTGTTCTAAACTTTCCCCCTTTCAATTTCTCTGAGTGCCCCCTTGTACTTGTGGTTCCCCATAATTTGAAAAATCTGTCCCTGTCTACTCTTTCTACTCTTTTTGATTGTGTTCAATTGCAGTTTCAACTCTACTGGGTTTTTCTGTCTGCAAAACTCTTACATAAACACTGTTCCAAATTTAGCTGCAGAGGCACAAAAAAATATTACGTACTATTTACTTCCTGCTGAGTAAAATTAATATAAAAAGCATGTCTGAAGTTATAGTTCCTTACACAATCACTTGTCAAGATGAGCCTGCTGTGTGCTGTGATATTTATAGACTTTGTTCACTAAATACACACTAATTGCTAATCCAGAACAATTGAACTAGAGGCATCTCACTATACCCGTGGAGGGGCATAATCAAAAGGGACGTCTAAATCTGTTTACGTCCATTTCGCAAGTCGTCTAAAGTCAAAAAGTGCCTAAGTGACAAGTTTCAAGTTCAAGTTTATTGATTTTTAATATCACGATCATAAAACAAATATCTGACCGGTTAACAATAAAAAATTTTAAAATAGGAGAGTAAAAACTAGATATTGGTGTATTAGAAGAGTTAGAGAAAACATATTAGACATACACTTTCGAAAGAGACGTCCAACTTCTTTTGACTTTCGAAAATCGTCAAAATTATACGTCCTGCAGATCCGATCTAAAACGTCTATCTTTATAGTCCATTTTCGTACAAATGTCCGTCCAAGTCAAAAACGCCAAGAACAAGCCCTGTTGGATGTGGGAGGGGTCTGAAAAGTGATTGACAGAACACCCAGACAGGGCACCTAAATAGTGGGGTACTTTACAGGGCACTGCTGTGAACTTCACAAACAGGGTGCCATGGCTTCTCCGCACTACAGCTCCCTTATAGGTGACGGGGAGCCCCCCAAACCACCTCCAGAATCCCCTAGATCCACTTATCTACCACCCCTATAGCCCTTATGGATGCAGGAGCCACTTATATGCCAGTAAAAAAGGGTTTTGGGGGTGTATAGGGGAGTACACATGTTTCAGTAACAATGCAGTGATTACAGGAGCTTATGGGCATGGGTCCATCTCTCTATAGGTCCCAAACCCACCCCCAAGATGTCTTAAGCTGCCTCTGGGCTGGACGACTAAGCTTTCCTATGCTAGGCAGCCAGGTGATGATGGTCTGGAGGCTGACATTTCAAGTTATGATTAAAATTTTTATTGGGGTGGGGGGTGTTAGTGATCACTGGGTAGTGTGTGGGGGTCTGTGTTATGTGTTTTCAGTGATTATCTGGTGAGTTTAGGTGGGTTTTAGTGACTTAGACCATGTTTTAGATGGTCTAAGTCAAAACGTCCAAGTTTCCTCTAGGCTCTGTTGTTTAACTTTCGGTTATACATGCTGTACGACTAAGTCTAAGCCGGCCCACATCCCGCCCAACTCCCGCCCTCGACACGCCTCATTTAGCTTTGGATGTTGAATGGCTGAAGAAGGCCTAAGTCGTTTAGAAATACGTCCAAAACCCGGTTTGATTATCGGCACTTGGACGTTTTAGAGAAATGTCCAAGTGCCGATTTAGGCCGGTTTTTGGATGTTTTTCTCTTTCGATTATGAGCCCCATATTGTCTTAGTCTTCTGTGCTCTGTTGTTAATTATGTGCCTTGCTTGCTAACTGTTATATATGTTATATGTAACCCATTCTGAGCTCCTTGGGGAGGATGGGATATAAAGCAAATTAAATAAATAAATAATAATATAATGTTGTACGTCATCATAAAGCTTTCTCTTTCAACTTTTTCTCCTTGAGCTTTCTCTACTTTTCCTTCTCCTTCCACATGCCTTTGGAAATGCTAGCCTCTTGGATCATCATGATCTCTCATACAGGATTGGATCTCTCAAAAGGATCTCTCAAAAGGATTGGATATCCTTTTGTGCATATAAAAGTGTTTTACGTGCATATACAATGTTATATAAAATTGTCATGTCCATATGTTTATGCGGTGAAACATTGGCTCTCTTTTACTAAGGTGCGCTAACCGATTAGCGCACGCTAAACTGTACCGCGTTTGTGTTAGTCTATGGATGCTTTAGCGTTTAGCACGTGCTAATTCGATTAGCGTGCGCTAATCGGTTAGCGTACCTTAGTAAAAGAGGGGGAAAGTGTGCGCTTGTAGAACAGGGTATGCCCAAGGGAGGAGTTTGAGCGGAGTGTGGGCAGAGTCACACATTACATGCTTATTTTATAAAGTATCATTTGGAAAAGGTGTGTTCCTTTAATCCTAGAGGCTACTCCAAACTATTACAAACAAATACTCCTTCAGATTATAGAAATTTAAGTGTATAATGGACCATCAGCAGTGACTCCCAGGAGCCAAAATGCTTTCACCAAGATTTGTTCATTCAAGTTGTCATAGGTCCCATACACTGTATCTAAAATTTATATTTTATATTTTCACCTTACTTATCTCCACAGTCTTGATATAACTGTTCAAATGTATAAAAAAAATTTCAAGAGAAATCACTGCTACTCACCTCATTATTTGAATCCCCAAATTTCGCTGCTAGCTGTCTCAAGGATCGTTCTCAAAGTGCCAGCCACGCCACGTTGTACACATTCATTCATGACTAAGAACCAAAGTGTACAATGTGGCGTGGCTGGCACTTTGAGGACGATCCTTGAGACAGATAGCAGCGAAATGCGATTCATGTTGGATGAAATGTCCCCATACCAATTCAAACACTAAGATGAGTAGCATTTTTTTTTCACTTGAAACTTTTTTAATACATTTGAATAAAATAGCCATATCAAGATTGTGGAAATAAATAAGGTGAAAATATAAAGGGCTTCATTAATTCCCTATCGATGTCAGCAGTAGCCACTAGTGCAGCTTTCAAAAGGTGGGGGGGGGGGGTAGGGGGTTAATTTGGTATATGGGACCTATGATGATTGGAGTGAACAGATTAACCAATCTTGATGAAAGTGTTTTGGATCCTAGGAGTCACTGCTAATGGTCCATTATACACCTAAATTTATATAATCAGGATGAAATGATGAATAGATGTTTGTTATAGTTTATAAAGCAAGCACTTATTTGGGGCTCTTTTACTAAGGCTTAGGACTCCTTTTGCTAAGGTGCACTAGTGTTTTTAGCGCGTGCTAAAGATTAGCGCATGCAAACCACATGCTAAATGAAAAATACTAACCCAAGCTCTATGGAGGCGTTAGCATTTAGTGCGCACTATGCGCGCAATAAAACCGCTAGCACATCTTAGTAAAAGGAGCCCTAAATTATATACATTCCATTTTATTCCTATGGGCCACATGGCACATTGCACATGCTAATGTCCGTTAGCACCTGCTAAGGTTTATTAAAAGGCCCTTCATGCCCTAATGTTTATGCCTGTTCCCAAGACATAATGTCAGCAGGTGCTATTTCTGTACATAGGTGTCTTTATAAAATAGGCACCTTCCTGCTGTTTAATATTAAATACCCTGCTATCAATCTACCCTCATAGTGTAAATTCTTCATAGAAGAAGCTGCAACATTCTAGCAACTGTGCTGAACCTGGGTCAGGAATGTTCCTTTTCTACATTTTTTTACATACCTTTATAAGTTGCCTGTAGGGCTGAAAACTATGCATTTACTTTTCACTGCATGAGTTCCGTGGGATTTTTTTTAACTGAAAGTTTGTGCATATTTTGAAAATTCCCCCAGGAAAAGTACCTCACATAATCAGACTTCCTGATTTTTGCTGAAATGTGCATACTTAGGAAAATTGGAAAGTATGTGCATAGTTCTAAAGCTTCCCAGGATGCCTCTGGCATTACCTGATTCTTTTACCTGCATCTAGGGCAGGCACCAATGCACTGTTTTACCTCAGAAATTGCCCTTTTTCAAGGTATCACAAATTACAAAGACAATAGCAGGAAGTGTAGTATTACTAATGTGAGCCTCTTCTGAGTACTGTAATTAAACAAGCGACTTATTTTACTTAGGGTCTAAATCCCACACACCCTCCTCTGCAAGGACTGATAGGGATTTTCCAATAATAGGAAGGCATTCTCTATTTGAGGGAACAAGGTGTAATATTTTTAATTCAAGGAGACACTTCAGGAAAGAAAATGGTATGCCGACCAAAGTTAGTCTTTATAAATAAAGTTTCTTAAAAGTGTAACCCTTGTGCAGGTTGGAATAGCCCTCACAGGGTTCTTATATATCAGTGGTTCCCAAACCTGTCCTGGGGGACCCCCAGCCAGTCAGGTTTTCAAGATATCCCTAATGAATATGCATGAGAGAGATTTGCATACCTGTCACTTCCATTATATGCAAATCTCTCTCATGCATATATTCATTAGGGATATCTTGAAAACCTGACTGGCTGGGGGTCCCCCAGGACAGGTTTGGGAACCACTGTTATATATGCTGCTTGGCAGACGGGAGGCACAACACTCAAAGTGTCCTTGATATCTCAGTGTACTCTAGTTTATTTATTTTTAAAAACCTGTTTGTTGAGATTCTAGACCAGACATAGGCAACTCCGGTCCTCAAGGGCCGGAATCCAATTGGGTTTTCAGGATTTCCCCAGTGAATATGCATTGAAAGCAGTGCATGCAAATAGATCTCTTGCATATTCATTGAGGAAAACCTGATTGGATTCTGGCCCTCGAGGACTGGAGTTGCCCATGTCTGTTCTAGACAGAGAACTGTAGAATATTTTTTTCAGATTGGCTTTATTGAATGATGAATTAAGCTATTACCGTTTCTATCCCATGTACTGTCAAATGTATCTTTATTGTAAACCGCTTCGAACTTCACGGTATATCGGTATATAAGAAATAAATTATTATTATTATTATTAAAATAAAAAATGATTCTGTTCTTTCAGAATTCCATGTGAATTGTTTTACCTTTGTGTTGTGACTGCATGATCCTGTCCTTTCACTACTGCAGGAAGTCTGGAATAGAGAAAAGCTTACTCTTTTTATGGCTTTGTTTTCCATTTCGCTGTGAATTTTGAGTGAAATGGTGTGGTGGCTTTTCCAAAATATAAAGGAATAAAACAAAATCAAAGGAAATAAGGTGATGCCTCTTTTTATTGGTCTAACTCAATGCATTTTATGATGAGCTTTTGAAGGTAACCCTTCTTTTTCAGATCAGAAAAAAAGACTAGGCCAATCAGGGCCCCTTAGGCCATCAAGCCCAGTCCTGATCCCAACAGTGGCCAGTCCAGGTCACAATTACCTGGCAAGATCTTATGCTGCTTATTCTTGAAATAAGCAGTGAATTTTCCCAAGTCTATCTTAATAATGGTTTATGGACTTTTCTTTTAAGAAATTACCCAAACCTTTTAAAAACTCTGCTAAGCTAACTACTTTCACCACATTCTATGTCAACGAATTCCAGAGTTTAATTACACATTGGGGTCGATATTCAGAGCGATTTAAGCGGACAGGAAGTTCTCCTGCCCACTTAAATCACTTGCCACTGCCTAAGTGGGGATATTCAGTGTCACTTAACCGGAGAGTGCCGTCGAATATCCCCTTAGACTGCCTAAGTAAAAAGTGGGCAGGTCAGGGATGACACTGGGGAAGGCTCGGGGGGGCAGCCCCAGGTTACACTGAAGCCAACGATATTCAGTTTGCATTCTGAGTGTCCTAAATCAGGTTGCTCTGCTATGCAGGTGCTGGCCCTGAATATTGGGCCGATACCCATATAACTGTTTTTTAAAATTTCATTTAAAATTAAGAGCCCCAGCGTCACAATCCCCCTCCCAAATCATGCGCCTGATCATGGCCCCTCTTTTTCTGCCCCCGCCTTTGCCCAAGGGAAAATCCATCCTGCCATCCATCCCTCTCTTCCCTCCACTCAAGGGCCTCTGCCTCCTCCACCAGCTGTCTAGGACACCCCTCCCCCCCCTCCGGGCCCTACTTGCTTCTCTGGTGGTCCTGTGGCTTCGATGGGGCCCCTTACCACACCTTTGGAAAATGGCTACTGAATCTCTCACAGCAGCTCACGGTATTACTTTAAAAAAACTCTGACTGCCTCTAGCTGAATATCGGGGACTGAGTGAAAAAAATATTTTCTCCAGTTTGTTTTAAATTTACTACAAACTTACCCCCTCTTTTACTAAGGTGCGCTATGCTTTTTAGTGCGCAGTAAATATTAGCATGCGCTAAACACGCGCTAAACGCTAGCGCGTGCACGTCATCCTATGGGTGCATTAGCGGTTAGTGCACGCATTGATTTAGCACGTGCTAAATCCGCGCTAAAACGCTTAGCGCAACTTTGTAAAAGAGGGCTTTAGTGGCATCATTATATGTCCCCTAGTCCGAGGGCTCCTTTTATCAAGGTATGGTAGGCGGTTAACGCACGGAATACCGTGCATTCAACCACCTGCCGCACTAGTCGCTAATGCCTCCATTGACGAGGCGTTAGTTTTTTGGCGTGCCGCAGGGGTTAGCGCGTGATGAAATGTCCGACGCGCTAACCCCCGTAGCGCACCTTGATAAAAGGAGCCCCTAGTATTTTTTGAAAAAGTAAACAAGTGATTCATATCTACCCATTCCACTCCACTCAGTATTTTATAAGCCTCTATCATATATCCCCTCAGCTGTCTCTTCTTCACACTGATGAGCCCTAACTGCTTTAGCCTTTCCTCATAGGGAAGTTGTCTCATCCCCTTTATCATTTTCATTACCCTTCTAAGTACCTTTTCTAATTCCATTATATCTTTTTTGAGATGTGGTGACCTGAATTGCACACAGGTATTCGAGGTGTAGTCGCACCATGAAGCGATACAAAGGCATGATAACATCCTCATTTTTGTTTTCCATTCCTTTCCTGATAATTCCTAACATTCTATTTGCTTCCTTAGCCACCACTGCACACTGAGGAGAGGGTTTCAACATATCATCACCGAAGACACCTAGATCTTTTTCCAGGGCAGTGACTCCTAGCACTGAACCTTACATCACAGGTTCAGGTTCCTTTTTCCCCCCAAAATGCATTACTTTGCGCATTAAACGTCATCTGCCATTTTGATGCCCAGTCTTCCAGTCTCGCAAGGTCCTCTTGCAATTTTTCACAATCCTCATGATTTAACCATTTTGTATAATCAGCAAATTTAATTATCTCACTAGTTATTCCCCTCTCTAGATCATTTGAAAATATGTTAAAAAGCAATGATCCCAGTACGGACTTGAGGAGCTCCATTATTTATCCTTCTCCTTTGAGAATACTGACCACCTACTCTCTGTTTCTATCTTTCAACCAGTTCTATATTAGTACTTTTCCCACAGAAATCGGGGTTCACATTAGTGCCCAGCTTGATCGCAGGTAAAAGTATTCATGTTGTTCAATAACATTTAATGCTGGGCCAAAGAGGCATTCTAGGAGGTAGAGGAATGATGGGGGATCTGAACAATACATATTGTTTTGAACAGAAAAACTGCCTGCAGAGAAGACAGGTGCAGATCTCTGCATGTAATATTTTATAAGGCAAGAATGAAAGCACAACTACCCACATCAGTTTACTTGCATTATTGTGGTAAAACCCATGGCTTAAAACTACCTGCGGGGTTTTTAGGAGCTCAAGGAGATGGATTATTGCCTCCAATGTGGCACACATTTGGATCAATGAATGCCACACGGCAGAAAAGATTCTTTGTTGAAACTGTTGAAATGCGGCACTGATGACAACAGCCCAGTACTTTCATGCACTTAGTGTATGTGTAGAAGAGATGGGGGGGGGGGGGGGGGGGGGGGGAGCAAGAGGGAGGGGCATTTTATCTTTGTTTTCCTTTTGGGCACAGTATTTCCTTTGTAAGTGAAAAACAAGACTGAAGGCGAACATGTTTTAATTAAGTTGACAAAAAATGAAACGTACCATTGTTCAGTCCACGTTCCACCTATCTCAATCGAGCAATCCAGCTTTGTCTCTTGATGGCACTCTCTGTAGGAAATCCAGTGTGTAGGTTTGCTGGCAATCTTCCAATGAGCCATACTTCTTACCCTTTCAGCACCCTGCCACCCCCTTCCACGATTTCCTTGTTCTAAAATCTTTCTTCATGCTCTGCAATGTTTTCTTCGTTCTGAAACAATAGGTCAGTACATTCAGCTGGGCAAGAAGTGATCATTCTTATGCCAGGCCAAGCCTCTAAGCTATGCCACTGTGTCCTAGCTTCAAAACTGGTATTACAAAATCTCCCTTCATGTGCCAAAACTGATCCTGTTCAGATATCACCTGGTTAATTCCAGTTCGAAGAGGTTAATATAATACAGAACTCAAGAATGCATTTATTGTGAACACTTAGGGAGGCATTGGTGCTCTTACAGTTTCTATGTTTTGTTTGACGAAAGGTTTGTTCAGTTGCAAAATTCTCTTAATTGGCATCTGAATATATACTGTATATAGGCACTGTTTATGTAACTCTAACCTTAATATTTTTTTTTTCTTTAAAAAAAGGCATTTTAAAATGTAGGCGGCCTGAGAAATATGCATAATTTCAGTTGCATATCCTGCAGACCCTTGATCTTCATTCCCTGTCCTGGAGGGCAGTGGGGCGGGTGTGTGTAGGTTTTCAGGACATCTTTAATGAACATTTCTCTGCCTACTACCTCTACTGTATACAAATCTTTCTCGTGCATATTCAGTAGGGATGCCCTGAAAACCTGACCTAGTCACAGACCTCAAGGATTGGGATTGAGGACCCAGGCTGTAAAGCAGTGTCTCTGAAACTGTTCCATGGCATGGTGGTGTGCCCCAAAGAGATTCCAGAATTTTATTTTAGTTTTAAAAATACCCTTCATAAGTATACACTAGAATAGATGACTTGTACTTCGCTTACGCAAGGGCCTGTCAGTGTTATGAGTGTCTGTGTGTGTAAGGATACAACTGCCCAGACAAGCCTTGAAAACTAATGGCAAATAATTTTAGTGTTATTTTTTATGCAGTAGTTATGTCAAGGCTTTGTTACTGTTTGGATCATCTTATCTTTGCGAACTTGGATTTTCAGCTCTGACAGAAATTAAAATGAAAAAAAAGAGAACGATTGCAGATGGTGGATGATGAAATGTGTGTTTGCTTGTTGACTATCAAGACACGTTTTGAGTTCATTTGCACTCAAAACAAGCACATCTATTGCATTGATTAGCAATTCTATTCTATCTACTTTAGTTTCACCGTTGTTACAATTACTCATACATACTTCTTTGTATTAAATTTTAACTGCTAAACATTAGGCCATTCTTCTAACTTTTGCAGACCTCTTCTCATTTATTTGCTCCTGAACAAGAAGGGCTGAGTCTGTTGAACTCCCCAAACTTTGGGACATGATCGAAACATTCAAGATAATGAAGGGAATATATTTAGTGGATAAAGACAGGTTGTTCTCCCTCTCCCAGGTAGAGAGAATGAGAGGGCACTCTCTAAAGTTAAAAGGGAATAGATTCCATACAAACGTAAGGAAGTTCTTCTTCACCCAGAGTGGTAGAAATCTGGAATGCTCTTCTGGAAGCTGTTATAGGGGAAAGCACCCTCCATGGATTCAAGACAAAGTTAGACAAGTTCTTGCTGAATCAGAATGTATGCAGGTAAGGCTAGACTCAATTAGGGCACTGGTCTTTGACTTTAGGGCCGCCACGTGAGCGGACTGCTGGGCACGATGGACAATTGGTCTGACCCAGCAGCGGCAATTCTTATGTTCTTATGTAGGCAGAATACAACCTTTGGCATTAGTACTGTAACTAGCAGGGGATTTGTCTTTTCTCTCTACACATAAAACAACTTTCTTATTCAAGTTCAAATTTAATTAATTTTTTGACATCTGGTTGGCCACTTTTTTTTAAAAATAAACAGCTCGGTTTTAGCGCCCAAGCTCAGTAAAAAAAAAAAAAAAAGAAAACAAACCGCCATTGGAATGACGTTTTTAACTGAGTTTCATGGCGCCAAAAAACAGGCACTGGAATCACGCCTACGTAGATGCTTTAGATCACCTAACACCACTGTGGGCAAGGTTAATGCCAGAAGTGGTGTTAGGCAGCTTAAAGCGCCTACAGAGACGCGATTTACATCAAAGGTAGGTGCCAGAAATGTAGGCCTGGAAAATCCTGGCCTACATTTCTGGCGCCTACCTTTGCTGGAGGTGCAATTCTGTACCCGTCGCCATCGTGCGATAGACACACAATCGGTAGCTGCTTTTAATGTGGCTGCTGACAACGGAGCTGGTTACAGAATCCAGGCCATGGTGCTTTTTTTTTTTTTCAGTGTAAAAGCAAACCAATAGCACATGGCTTTGTGCTTTTCTCAATGTGAAGCAAAATCAAACAACATAAAAAAAGACAATGTTTATTTCCATGCAACAAAACAAAGCCATATAAAACGCAAATAACTGAGGGCCTCTTACAAAGCTGCGGTAGTGATGCTGCTGCAGTAAATACACCAAAGCCCATAGGAAGTGAAGGGCTTTGGTGCGTTTACCATGACAGCATCACTACAGCGGCTTTGTTGAGTGCTTTTCTCTCAGACATTTCCAAGAACCTTGAAACCTATACAGGCAATCCTTAACATTAACCTATAGGGCATGGCTTGCCTTTTCCATGAGAAACCAAACAGACATAAGAGTATCAATGTCCACTATAACTGTTCAAGTTTAGCATTAAGTTTTAGAAATACCCTTGTTTTCAAGCTAATAAACAAACTGGATTATTACAGATTGATTCTACATAGACATTCCATGCTATCAGAATAACTGGCCTCTTTTATATAAACAGACCCTCCTCACCAAGCATGGGATAAGTATCTACAAGCTAAAAATAGAAATATGTGGACAAAAATTAAACGGAACCATCAAGAAGCCAGACTCTGTATACAATTCAGCACTACAGAAATAATGACAAATGCCCCTTAATACTGTGCAAAATATAAAGATAGCAGATGTAAATTTGATAAAACTGACAAACATTACATTAGTGATTTCTATTCCGCCTTTACCTTGCGGTTCACTACTTTACAAATTAATAAACAGAAATTAAAAAAAAAAAATTGAAAATAAAATAATGTACTAATACATTTTTCAGTAAGCTTTCAGTCCAAAACCTCTTTCCTCAGATCAGTACAGTATATTGCTGTTGCAAAATTCTCTTAATTGGCATCTGAATATATACTGTATATAGGCACTGTTTATGTAACTCTAACTGAGTTACATAAACTGTCCTAAACTAGGAAAGAGGTTATGGTCTCTGAAAGTTAGTTAAAAAAAAAAATCTGTATTAAAATTAGTCCAATAAAAAGATTACCTTATTTATATAATGGAAGGTTTAGTACACACCCAATTGATGGACTACCTTGATCAGTTCTCGCTACTACATGAAACCCAATCTGGCTTCAGACCTCTATTCAGCACTGAGACGGTGATTGCAGCGATCCTAGAATACCTACGCAACTTACTCAGCAAGGGCCATAATGCCTTAATCATGCAATTTGACATGAGCTCGGCCTTCGACTTGGTGGATCACAAAAAATTGCTACAATGTTTAGACGCAATAGGCATCGGAGGTGAGGTACTTGACTGGTTCCGAGGATTCCTTACGACTCGCACCTATCAAGTACGCTTCAACTGCAACCTCTCTAAAACATGGAGAAACCCATCAGGCGTTCCACAGGGATCCCCACTATCCCCACTACTCTTCAACGTCTACATATCTTCACTAGGCACGCAGCTGGCCCAGAGGGGTATAAAAGTATTCAGCTATGCGGACGACTTCACAATCATCATCCCGTTTAATACGTCTCCCTCCGAAATCACCCCCACAGCAACAGAAGCGCTAAACCTAATGGCACAATGGACCTCAGAATTCAAACTGAAGCTCAACTCAGACAAAACTAAATTCTTTATAGCCTCGCCACACACGTACACCACGACAAAATCACTATGCATAAACAATCATAACTACCCGATTCAACCAACAATGAAGGTTCTGGGGGTAACACTGGACCAAGGTCTAACCATGAAAGACCATGTGGACTCCCTAGTCAAAAAAGGGTTTTTTACTCTATGGAAACTCAGATCCATTAGAGCATACTTCGACGCATCAGCATTCAGAATCCTGGTACAATCACCTTGACTATTGCAACATTACCCATCTGGCAATCTCCCGAAAGCAAATGCAGAGACTACAACTGATACAAAATGTAGCAGTCAGGCTGATTTTCGGGCTGAAGAAGTCCGATCACATAACCCCTTCCTACCGACTCCTGCATTGGCTGCCAATGGAGGCACGTACGAAGTTCAAGCTGGGATGTCTATGCTTCAAGGTATTAACTGGTCTAGCCCCGAAATACATAACAGACCTCTTCTCATTCCCAACCAACAGACATGAGAGAAGTGCACACCTGAAATTCGTCTCCCCACCGGCTAGAGGATGCAAATATAAGAGATACCATCAACAACTTCTATCGTATCAAGCAGCCATATGGGGCAAAGACTTAGAAAAACTAATTACACTCTCAACCAATTATGGAGAATTCAGAAAACACCTAAAAACATACCTGTTCTCGAAATACCTAGGTAACGAATCAGAACAATAGCCCCCTTCGCAATCCCACCCAAACCTGATCTTGTAAACTGTTAACCCCCAATCACTAACTATGAATGCCCCAGTCAATCCATGGAATTTTTCTAATTCATTGTAAACCGCACGACACTGAATGGTCCTGCAGTATACAACCTGTTGTTATTATTATCAAGCTGTTACTATCAGATGAACACTCTGTAAGCCATACTCTGTAAGCCATACTCTGTAAGCAGCTGTCTGTACAATTACTCTTTATTGTAAACCGCCTAGAAGTCGCAAGATTGTTGGCGGTATATAAGAATAAAGTTATTATTATTATTATTATATTTTCTATTTATAAACTTTTATCAATACAGCTAAAATGTCAGCGTCAGCATCTATGAGACAAACATGTTTTTTTTTTTTAATAGAAATTTTTGGACCCCTGTTAGATTACAAAAATTAGATAGTTCTAAGTCAAATAATGCTGGCATTGTCATCTCGATATAGGGACACTGGATCATCTGCTCTTCTTTTGTCCCTTGATACTTAAGTTTTGGCAATCCATTTGGAGTCAAATCAACAGAATACTGGCATTGACATATTGCTGTTTGGCACGTTAATGAGGACTAAGAGTCCAATAAATTCCCATAACAACAAATTACTTTTCATCATGATGGGAGTCGCTATACAACTAATTCTGAAAAATTGGGATAGATTAAACAATAGTTTTTGGTGGGAATTTTTGTGCCAAACTTATAAATTTGAATATATGAGAGCAATACAACTGGGACATTATAAAAAAATTTAAGGATGTTTGGGACCCATTGACAAAATTTTGTAAAGATTGATTATTGGATTTAGCCCTTTGATTATATGCATCTAGGATGGGTGAGTGGGGTGGGGGGGGTATGTAATTAATTTATTATTGGATTACAAGGTTGTTTATCTTGTTCATTTGTATTATATTAAATGTTTTTACACTTTTAGGAAGGATGGGTGGGGATGGGGAGGGGGTTATGTATTTATTGTATCATTAGAAGGAATTGAGTGTCTATCGAGTTAATTGATTGATAATATGTTGCACTTTATGCTGGTTTTAAAATGAATAAAGATTTTTAAAAAATACAGCTAAAATGCTACTTTATTCTAACACAACAAAAAATCTTTTTTCTACTTATTGTCATCTCTGGTTTCTGCTTTCCTCATCATCTCTTCACTCATATTTCCACCCAGCACCTGTGCTCTCTCTCTACCTTCCATCCACTGTCTGCCCTCTCTCTCCTTTCCATATGGCATCTTCCCTCTTTCTATGCCCCTTCCATAAACTGTCTACCCTCTCCCCTTTCTGTCCTTTATACATAACAAGTCTTTAAACCTGTTACATTAACGGGTGCTAGAATATATGTCTTTCTCTCTCCCTGGCCCCCTTTCTCTATCTGTCTTTCTGTCCCTCTTCCAGCCCATATGTCTTTCTTCATTTCTTTCTGTCTCCCTCCCTCCCACTGTCTGTCTGTATTTCTTTCTATCTATCTCTCTTCCCCCCTATGTAGCATTCCCTCCCCCTCTATTTCTCTGTCCAGCAGCATTTCCCTCCCCCCACTCCACTTCCCTGTGCAGCAGCAACAGCATTTCCCTCCCCCCACTTCCCTGTGCAGCAGCCGCAGCAGCATTCCCTCCACCTCCATTTCCCTGTGCAGCAACATTTCCCTCCCCACCCCACTTCCCTGTGCAGCAGCCACAGCAGCATTCCTTCCCCTCCATTTCCCTGTGCAGCAGCATTTCCCTCCCCCCATTTCCTTGTGTTGCAGCCGCAGCAGCATTCCCTCCCCCTCCAGGTCCCTGTGCATGAGCAGCAGCATTTCCCTCAACGCCCTCCCTCCTTCCCTTCACGTGATCTGGCACAGAAAAATAACAAAAAGCAACCAACAACCATCAAGGGAATTAAAAAAAATACCCCTTACCTTTTAAAATCTCTCTCCTCCTCGCTAGATGGCTCTCATACTCAGATTAGGAGTGCGGATGTGAGAAACAAGCGGTGGGCCCAAGCGGGAGCGCATAAGTTTGCTCCTCACATCCTTGCTCCTGACCTGAGCAAGAGCCGTCTAGCAAGGGAGGGATACCGCTGGATCACCAGACTGTTATAAAAAAGGTACCAACGATGGCAGCGGTACGATGGCAGCGGGGGAGGGTTTGAAAAGGTGCGGTGGCAGCAGTGCTGGGGGTAGAGTTTGAAAAGGTGCAGCAGCGGTGCTGAGAGGGGGGGTTGAAAAGTTACGGCAGCAGTGCTGAGAGGTGGAGGGAGAGGGCACAGCAGGAAAAATGGCACTACAGGTCGAAGTTTATTTTTACGTTTAAAGGTGCTGCGGCGGCTTCTCTCACGATCGCTGCCTGTGTCAGAAGCCTTCTCCGACGCAGGTGCGGCTTGTGAGAGGAGCCACCGCATCACCTTTAAACTTAAAAATAAATTTTGGCTGGTAGTGCCGTTTTCTGGATGGAGGTCTGCGCGAGGTGAAGAGCAGGGAGGCCATTTCCAATTTGTCTGGCGTCCACTTGCAAAGCTAAGCGTGCATGCGCACACCTACCTGCCAGGGACCTACTGATCACGGAAAACAGAACATGCAGGTAAAAGTGCACATGCGCGCTTAGGGTTTTATTATAGTAGATTCATTTCAGCTTCACCTCATCACTATTTTTCTCTCTCTCTCCATCCCTCCCCCATACTCTGGCATCTCTCTCTTCTTCTCTTTCCTAACTTTCCTTCCCCACCAGTATCTCTGTCTCATTCCCTTCCCCCCTGGCATATCTGTCTCCTTCCCTTCTGTCTCCCCTGGTATTTTGGTATTCCTTCCCTTTGTTCCCCTTGGCATCTCTGTCCTCTCACCCTTCATGCTCTGGCTAGATGGCTGGCATCCATCCATCCATCCCTCCTTACCTCCCTCCCTCTTCTGGCATCTATCCTTGCTCTAGCTGGCAACCCTCCCTCATTCAGCCAGCATCCCTCACTCCCTGCTCTGGAATCTATCCCTCTTTCCCTGCTCTAGCATCATCCTTCTTCCTTCCCTCCCTCCCCACTCTGGAATTCATCTATACCTTCCTGCCTCCTCTAGCCTGTCTCCCTCCCTCCCTCCCTGCTCTGGCCTGCCTGCTTCCATCCCTACTCTGGCATCCCTCCCTACTCTAGCATCCATCCATCCCTGCTTTGTTTCCTCCCTGCTCTGGCATCTAGCCATCCCTTCTTTCCTGCTTGCTCTTTCCATTCATCCCTCCCTCCCTCCCTCCCTGCTCTGGCTTCCATCTATCCTTTCCTCCCTGCTCTGGCATCCTTCTCTCCCTCCTTGCTCTAGCATCCATCCCCCTTCTTCCCTGCTTTGGTATCCATCCCCCTCCTTCCCTGCTCGGGTATCCATCCCTCCCTTCTCTGACATCCCTCCTCCTCTTTTAGTAAACCCCCCCCCCCCCCCGTGTCCTACCTTAACATCCCTATTGACCTAGTGGACTCTTTGGGTGCAGGAAAGAACCCATCTCTTTCCTGCCCCTGTTGCCAGTATAGACACTGATGTCGCACCACAGATTTTCAAGATGGCTACTGAGACTGTGTAGCAGCCTTGCGAGACTTTGTGAAGCATGCTCCTGTAACATTGCTACTTGAAAAGTTAGAAGTCTTATGCAAGCTGGAAAACTTGCTTGTGTAGCAAATGAAAGAAGGCAAGCAAGTTTATCACAAGAAACCAACAATTGATGAATAATACAGTCTCTATTCAGGAGCTGAACCTAGCAGGAAAGGAGTGGCTTTAGACCAAAGAGGAACTGAAATGTTACTATATGAGGGGCCGCTGAAAAGTTCTCACCACAACCATCAAAGTTGGGGTAGTCTACATCAAGGCCTATACTCTTAGTTCAGAGCACAAAAAGTGGAAAATCGCGGGACTAAGGGTTCCTTTTATAAAGCCGCGCTTGGGCCTTAATGCGCGGAATAGCGCACGCTAAATTGCCGTACGCGTTAGCCACTACCGCCTCCTTTTGAGCAGGCGGTAGATTTCCTGCTAGCGCACACTATAGCATGTGCTAATCCGGTGCATGCGTTAAAAACGCTAGCGCACCTTTGTAAAAAGAGCCCTAAGTGTACAGCCCTTGATGGAGCCTGTCCCTACATTGTTGGTTGGGCTCAGAACTTTTCAGCGGCTCCTCTTACTACCATATTTATTCTGAAGAGATTGTATTAAAACTTAAAATTAAACTTTATCCCATCTCAACAGTTTAAATTTATGCACCTATGGAAGATGCAGAAAGAACTGAAATACATTTTATGAAGAACTGGTAAAAAAACAAGAAAAGAGAACAAGAAATAAACATCATTACAAGTGGGATGTTAAATATGAAGAGTGTGGGATCATTTAGATTAACAGAAATAACACACGGTTCAAACAAAGAAAAAAATCAGCTAGACATACACAGCCATCACCAGATGGTACTATTAAAAATGAAATTGATTACATAATCATTAATAACAAACAGATTTAGAAACAGCAAAAGAAATGTGTAAAGAAGATCAGGCGCTGACTGTGGGTCAGATTACAGCCCAGTCTGAATGAAGGCAAATGCTAAGTTCAAGACAGAAGTTAACCCCCCCCCCCCCCCAATGTCTTATGAACATAAATACAAAACCAGAGTTTTAGAATAAATTCAAAAACAGATTTCAATGAGGAGGACATCGTCTTTAAAATTGGCTGCAGATTAAAAAATTACATAAAACGAAGTAGCAGAATTAACCTGTGGAAAAAAGTAGACAGGAAAAGACAAATGTGTGGATAACCATTGACATGCTGGGATGGGGGGAATGTAAAAGTTTAGCTTCTCTACTGCATTCATTCTACTGTCTTTAGTGGAAAGGTGGGTTCTTGAAAGGTTGCTGGCACTCTCTTTGGCTCCCTCTCCTGGGATTTGTGTCTCTCTTCCATTTGATGGGTTTTCCTTGGAGCTCCTTCTTTTGGTCCATTCCAGAGTGCCACCTCAGGGGCACTTTTTTTTTTTAATGAGTATCTTTATGTATTCTTCCTTCTTTCATCTCAGGGCTTTTCTGGTGTCTTTTGCCATTTTTATATTTCTTGTAGATTTACATACTTCAGTTACGGAAAACAGAGAGAATGTCACAAGGAATATGAAATTGTATAGTGTTCCCACTTACTGCTACTATATAATGCATTTTAAATCTCAAAATATTGTAAGAACTAGAAGGTATATACTTCATTGGTATAAACCTAATGAACATGTAAAATTCTGAAGATACAATAATAAGCTTGTTCAGTGTAATAATTTTAATTTTATTACATTGTTCTGCGCCCCCCCCCCCCCCATGTTATGTGGGCATTTACTCAGTTTCTTATGTAAGAACTAGTTAAGTGTTTGTAATAGATGTACTGTATAAGTAATATGCTCTGTGGACTTAAATTCCCAGAGGGCTTTGCTTTCCTTGAGAGCTGGGCTGCTTCCTCATAACATAAGCCCGCCTCCTTCTCCAGTATGGGAAAGAGCAGTGGCCATATTGCAGAGCACATGCCTAGATGAGAACCTGAGTGTAGTATTTTTCTCCCACCAGGTTTTTTTCACAATCTAACAGCATAGATTTATTTCTAAGACTGGAGAATGGTGTCATCTTCACAAGGTGGACACTCCCAGCTTAACTCTGATATGCTGGTAGAGTAAGAAGATAGAGAATGACACGGTGACAAAATTCATCACCGTTCCCGTCCCCGCGGATAACCGCGGGAAATAATCCCATATCATTTTCTAGTATCTATTTCAACCTCAGTCCTTCTACACTAGCATTCTTCAAAGCAAAGTTTGCGGGTCAGTGGTTGTACCCAATTATACTCTGATTCTTCCCTCTCTCCTTAAAGAATGACATGAAGATGGTTTTCCGCGGTTATCCGCGGGGATGGGAACGGTGATGAATTTTGTCACCGTGTCATTCTCTAATATGTAACAGGCTTGGACTGCATTGAATCCATCTGACTGTAAGTTGTTTGCTTCATTTATTAAAGAAACTGTTCAATCAATTCAGAGTCTGGCTGGTGACACTAAGATTACAGAATTAGGGGTTGGCTGAATAAAGAGCCTCTTAAAGTGGCCTTTATAACTCAGAGGAGTCCTTGCTTTCAGCACAAAAACCTGAGATAGAGACTGCAGTGAGCTGTAGCTGAATAGTATGATTTGGTCAGCACATACATTTTCAGTCATATATACCAGTGTGGGCCCCCAACTAATTGAGGAGGTGTTCATTAAACCTAATAAATGAATACATACATGTAGTGGATCTTGAGTGACTGTATAGTTGGACACCAGACCTATAGTGTGGTGTTGGGGTGAGTACTTGGCTCTTGATTCCTGGGACTGAGTTGTATAGTGGGGGAATGAACTCTTAAGTCTTTATTTTTGTCGGATGCAGTCTTCCTCCTCTTGTTTTATCAATCACTCTCAGGTACATTACAAAAGTCCAAGTCCAGGCATAATTTATTTAGTTGCTTCTTCAGATAAAGGGACCAAAAATTATAAAGGGAGATCACAAATTATTGTTTTCAAAACACTATAGACATGTCCTTCTCTCTTTACTCTTCCTTAATTTCACAAGCTTGGGCCCCCTTTTACTAAACCATTCAGGTGAGAGCCATGCAGGAAATGCTCCGACGCCCATTCATTTCCTATGGGCATCGAAGCATTTACCACTCTGGCCCAAGCTATTGGGCTTAGTAAAAGAGGGGGTTAGTTAGCAAAAGTTTCCTTTTGGGGGGGTCACCCCTTAACTCCATGAGTTCCTTGGACTCTTCTTCTTCCTCCTCTGATTCATATCTACCAAACAATTCTTTTTCACTCTTTAATTATTGCTCTCAGGATGGTATGGGAAATCACCTCTCCAGCCCCAATTAGAGATTTTTCTTCTTCAGTGAGACTTGGAATGTATACCTCCAATCTCTACTTCAGTGAGTCTGGAAACTGGCCCCTTTAGTCTTTATTTGGATATATGGACCTCTAGGCCAAGGGCACCAGGACACGTCTCCAGTAGCACATGTTATCTTCAGTCAAGCCTGCCTAGAACCGAATAGGTAAGATAGGACCCAAAACCCCTCCTCCTAAGATTTTTATACAGCATCTTTTTATCTCTATGTTGTCCTGTTTCCCTGGGCTTGTCACCACTTTCTCTTCTCCCAGTATGCAAATTCTGTTGGAGATTTGATGCCATTCAGAATGTTCACAATGATTACTTTCATCAATATGCAATATTATTATTCTTTAGTCATACAGTTTTTAGCAGTTTTCTAAGGATCTTTAGAATAACGCAGTAGTCTTCAACAGATTTTTTTGAAGGCCTACTAGATCATCATTGATCCTTTTCCTTAATCTTTTTGTAATTTTTATAAATATTTTGCATTTACTTTATAAAATTGTTTTAAAGCTAAGTAATTATCTTCATTAATTTTAGACATCAGCTTCAACAACGTCGGCTGGGGACCTCTACCGACATGTTTCGCCGCCTTACCGGTTTTTTCAAGGCACTCCCTGTTAGTGCTTTTGCCTGCTCATCTAAGCCCAGAAACTATGACAATCTTTCTTCAATTTTACTTTTTCCTTGTCAGCTTCTGCTTACTTCATCCCCTTCATCGTTGATTTTTACCATGCCACTTTTGTGCTTCCTTCCTTTATGAGGATAATTCTTGTCCCATTCTCTTAGGATTTTTCGGCTGGCATTGGGATTGTTCTGGCTATCTGGGCCTTGCTGCATCTGAATAAATGCAACTAGCTTTCTTCAGAGTATGCTGTGAGGTCTGCAGTTTGGGTTCTCAAAAATGATTGGTTGGGTTTTGAGATGGGTGGCTTCCTCAGGAAGACAGGAGATTTCGGTAGGAAACTGAGGCCATTTTAGGTTTTTTCCCCCCCTTCCATTAGCATCTTTGATCTTCTGCATACTTTCCTAGTTCTCTCAGCTCTTCCAGATATTCTTACCTGTTTTCCTTTTTTTCTGTAGTCTTTTATAATTTGTGAAAGAAATTAAACAACATTAAAACTTTGTTCATGCCTAAGTTTAATTTCTTCACCAACTACATAGCAAGCACACCTTTAGCCATGTATACACAGACAACCATCTATTTAACTGATGCACCTTGATATATCATAATCTGTTTCTCAGAAACCAATTGATGCTATCATATGATGGTGTGTTTTTAACTATCAGGATTTAAACTGACAATGTGTTTTCAAGTACAAAACCTCTATAATCCAGTGTACCAATGAATGAATATGACCAGTGTAACCTGCTACTTCCTCAAAGTGTACTTCTCAATAATGTAGTCGTTTTGGTCAAGGGTTCAATTATATTTTCTTTAAGGAAGTAACAAATTTACATTTAAAATAAACTTCACTCAAATAGAAAGAAAACACAAGTAAAATAAATATTAAAAGAACAGTTTATTTGTTATCAATATTTGACCCAAGATTTTCCTCACTGATTTCCACAGATGGGATTTCTTCCACAGCAAAACAGGTGAAATTCCAGTCCTTTAATTTCTCTGTTGGGATTCGTTGGGTACCTTTGTTCATCTCCTGGTCCGAAACAGCTTCCTCAACGATATCTACTCCCTAGCTAAAAAAAAACCCCAAAGGAAGCAAAACCCTATATCCCTATTAGATGGCAAAAAAACAAACACTGTGATCATTAGCTACCCAAATAAATCAAAGAATAATTGAAATGTCCCTATTTCTAATCCCACCCACTTTCTATTGAACCAAGGTTTAATTTAAAATCAATATAGTTCCTTTACAGGATCTATAAATATCCAGTTTCCAATATCCAATATCCAATTTATCTTTAAAACCCAATTTAACCAAGACAACATATAACAAACACCTGTCTCTGCCAACAAAACCAACTCAACTTTCAAACTGCTCTCCTTGACAGTTTTAGAACTCTCCAGCACTGCTCACTTCCTGGAGAGAGCTGTGCTGTCCAGAATTCCAAAAGTGACACGTACAGCTGAAAATTCTTAAACCTACAGGAATATCTTCTTTTTTTTTTTAAATAACCTTGGTTATACTAGGCCCAGAACAAGAAACCAGAAAGTTTCTGAATCAGATGTTAACAAGTAATTTAAACATATACGATTCGGAGTCCTAGTAGTAACTCAATGGTCATTCAGCTCTTTGGAATTTTTTTTAAAGTTTATGGTATATAGTTTCTGAGACCTTTCCATTAACATATAATTATATTAGGAACTTGAAGCTTAGATGAAACCTTCCCATCTCAGATGGCTTCCAAATTATGTACCTCAAGGCAAAAACCACAATCAGGTTAATGTTATCCTAACCAAATGGAAGCTTTCAAAGTAAAGCAACTGCAAAACTCAAGTTACATACTAAATATCACAAACCTTAAAACACCTGGGCTCTAGTTCTGCTGATTTAGTGACCTGATTTATTAAGGACCTGCAGCTACAAGCCTCATTTGTGTCATTTGCCTTGGATCTCCTGTTACACATGAACTGATTCTAAATCATAGAATCTAATAAGGGTCATTGACATGCACTGTTCACACCTGCCTTGCTGTCTGTTCTGTGGTTTGAGAGCGTATGTTCTTCAGCAGATTTCTTCATTGACATTTTGCATAACTTTCATGCAGTCATATTAAGCTCCATTTTATATAGGACATCTAGGGGAGACTGTGGACGTCCAAGCCACGGTGTTCAAAATTTCTTGGGTATTTTACAAAATGCTTGCTGATGTAGCACATTTTATAAAATACTTATAGTAGCCTAATTGTTAGTGCAGTGGACTGAGATCTCTGGGAAGTGGGTTTGATTCCCACTGCAGCTCCTTTTAACCCTTTTAAAACACATTGCCCCGAGAACAATAAACTTAAGGCTCCTTTTACGAAGCCGCGTTAGCGGTTTAACGCACGTAATAGTGCGCGCTAAACTGCTGGCCGTGCTAGCTGCTACCGCCTCCTCTTGAGCAGGCGGTAGTTTTTCAGCTAGCGTGATAAAAAGTTGCATGCGCTAAAGCCGCTAACGTGGCTTCGTAAAAGGAACCCTTAGACTGTGAGCTCACTAGAGACAGAGAAAGTACCTGCGTATAATGTGTATAGTGCTGCATACATCAAGTAGAACTATACAAATGATTAGGTTTACCGGTGCCAGGTCAAAACCGCGGAAGATAAAGGTGCGCGCGGTCAACTGAGCGCAGCGCGGAAGCATGCGCCAAAGAAAATAACTGTTTTTAGGGGCTCCAACGGGGGGGGGTGTGGGGGTGAACCCCCCACTTTACTTTATACAGATCGCGCCATGTTGGGGGGGTTTGGGGGTTGTAACCCCCACATTTTACTGAAAACTTCACTTTTTCCCTAAAAACAGGGAAAAAGTTAAATTTACAGTATAATGAGGGGGGTTACAACCTCCCAAACCACCCACAACACCGCTGCGATCTGCATTAAGTAAAGTGGGGGGGCTCCCCAACAAAACCCCCGTCGGAGCCCCTAAAAACTGTCATTTTCTTTGGCGCGCGCCTCCGTCTTGCGCTCAGTTGTTGGTGCGTGCCTTTGTCTTCCGCGGTTTTGTCTACGAACTGGTTTACCAGACGTCCAGATTTTCCCGAACATATTTGGGTGTCTGGATGGCTTTTCAAAATCTGGCACTTTGTCCAGGTTTTGAAAAGCTGGTAAGACGGTACCGGGGCTAGGAGGAATGAGGTTTGTGTGGGGCTGGATTTGGGGGCCAGAATGGGGCGGGGCTGGGGCGGAGTGGGGTGGACCCAGGGGCAGAATGGGGTGGGGCCACGTGTCCTCTTTTACCAGATGGAAAATCTGGTAACCCTAGATATGATTATTAGTAGTACATACAAGGATCTGCAGGGGTGTGTGTGCATTTGCTGGCAAAAACAGCCATTGGACAAAAAAAAAAGTAAACTCCTGCAGGATGCTACATATGTAAGCACTGGTAGTTACACATTTATGTACCAATTTGGCAAATTACACGTGTAGCTGCTGGTAAATACAAGTGTACAGTACATGCCAGATTTGCAAAACTTCACATACACAAGAAGCCAATTAAGGAGTCGAGTTCTAAACCTTGGCTTACTGAAGTGGGTTTTTTAAATGCAGAAAGATAAGCACAATTGCCTTCTCATTCATTCCTTAAATCCCACATTAGTTCATATATTATATACATAGTAACATAATAGATGACGGCAGATAAAGACCCGAATGGTCCAGCCAGTCTGCCCAACTTGATTCAATTTAAGAACATAAGCAGTGCCTCACGCGGCGGCCCATCAGGTCCAGGACCTGTATAGTAATCCCCTATCTATACCCTTCTATCCCCTTTTCCTTCAGGAAATTATCTAATCCCTTCTTGAACCCCAAAACCGTACTCTGTCCTATCACACCCTCTGGAAGCGCATTCAAGATGTCCACCACCCTTTGGGTGAAGAAGAACTTCCTAGCATTGGTTCTGAATCTGTCCCCTTTAAATTTTTCCGAATGCCCTCGCATTTTTGTAGTTTTTGAACGTTTGAAGAATCTGTCCCTCTCCACTTTCTCCATGCCCTTCATGATCTTGTAAGTCTCTATCATGTCCCCTCTAAGTCTCCGCTTTTCTAGGGAAAAGAGCCCCAGTTTCTCTAATCTTTCAGCATATGAAAGGTTTTCCATACCTTTTATCAATTGTGTCGCTCTTTTCTGAACCCTCTCGAGTATCGCCATATCCTTCTTAAGGTATGGCAACCAATATTGGACGCAGTACTTCAGATGCGGGCGCACCATCGCCCGATAAAACAGCAGGATAACTTCTTTCGTTCTGGTTGTAATACTTTTCTTGATAGTACCCAGCATTCTATTTGCCTTTAGAGGCCGCTGTGCACTGTGCCGATGGCTTCATTGTGTTGTCCACTATTACCCCCAAGTCCTTTTCTTGGGTACTTTCACCCATTACCAGCCCTCCCATCATATAGCTATACTTCGGGTTTCTGTTTCTACATGCAAGATTTTACATTTCTCTACATTAAACTTAATCTGCCATCTCGTCGCTCACTCTCCTAGTTTGTTCAGGTCCCTTTGTAAATCTTTGCAGTCCTCTTTAGTCCTAACTCCACTAAATAGTTTGGTGTCGTCTGCGAATTTTATTACTTCGCACTTCGTCCCTGTTTCTAGATCACTTATAAATACATTGAACAGCAGCGGTCTGAGTACCGACCCCTATGGAACACCACTAGTGATCATCCTCCAGTCCGAGTAGTGGCCCTTCACTCCTACCCTTTGCTTTCTCCCTGCCAATCAATTTTTGATCCATCTATTTACGTCTCCTTCCACCCCATGGTTCTTCTGTTTCCGTAGTAGGCGTTCATGGGGTACCTTATCAAAGGCTTTTTGGAAACCTAAGTATACGATGTCTATGGGGTCCCCTTTGTCCATCCGTTTGTTAATTCCTTCGAAGAAGTGCAATAAGTTCGTTAGGCACGATCTTCCCTTGCAGAAGCCATGTTGGCTTGTTTTTATCAGTTTATTTCTTTCTAGATGCTCATCGATGCTGTCTTTTATCAGTGCTTCCACCATTTTCCCCGGAACCGAAGTCAAACTTACTGGTGTGTAGTTCCCCGGTTCACCTCTCGATCCTTTTATAAAGATGGGCGTAACATTATCTATCTTCCAATCCTCCGGGATCACGCTTGTTTTCAGGGATAGATTACAAACCTGCTGTAGTAGTTCTGCTATTTCCTCCTTTAGTTCTTTCAATACTCTAGGGTGGATTCCGTCCGGGCCCGGAGATTTGTCAGTTTTTAATCTATCTATCTGCTTGTGTACGTCTTCAAGGCTTACCTCCATGGATGTTAATTTTTCTGCTTGATCTCCTTTGAAGATTTTTTCAGGTTCCGGCACGTTGGATGTGTCCTCTTTTGTAAATACTGACGAAAAGAACATGTTTAGTCTATCCGCCATTTCTTTTTCCTACTTTATCACTCCTTTCCTATCTCCGTCATCTCCTTCTTAGCTATTTCTGGGCAAGAATCCAAAGCTCTACCCAGTACTGTGCTTGGGTTCCAACTGCCAAAATAATATGCACAATTTGGAGAGGGTATAAATGCTGACCGGAAAATTTTTTTGAAATGTAAAACAGAAAGGGCCTGATTCTATAAATGATGTCTGTTAGGCACCAGCTAGTGATGCCTAGCTGAATTAAACATGCAAAATTTTTCTAAATTAGGTTAATTGGTGTTTTAATTGAAAACACAATTAAAACATAATTACATTAAAAAACCCCCATTAATGTTGCATGCAGAATTCAGCATGGCGCCTAGCAACATTTAAATTGAGGTGCCTACCAGCGCCTAACGTCACCTGCCTAAAAAGTGGGTGTGGTTAGGGTGGAGAATAGATGTGGTATAACTTAGGTGCTGGTAAAATAGGCCAGGAAAACCTTGGCCTAAAATATCAGCGCCGAAGTCAAGTTAGGTGCCATTAGGTTAACCATAGTACTTACATCATGCAAAAGAAAACTGCTTTCTGGAGTTTGTAGGATGATGAGGTGCTATTCGGTTGGTGCAATCTAGTGCATGAGTGGACGAGAAAATCTGTAACTCAACAACCTCTAGGTAGGAACCAACATATTTGGCAGGTGTGAAGGCTCAGAACGTTAGGAAAAAGAAAGCTGCTGGGGGAAAAAATTGGCAGAGGAAGGTTGTCAACTTTGAAGTGTTTTACAACTTTTTGAGACTTTACCATATTGAAAGGATTTTCCTAATATCTTTAATTGGTTCCCTGACGCAGGATCGAAACGGGCCTCGTTGGAACCTTTCATCTAAGATCAGTTTTCTGTTTATAATATTCAAACAGGACAGTTTGACTGCTTAGGCAGCGAAGAAGACTCTTAGGCAGCGAAGAAGAAGACTCACTCACGTCTAAATTATATGCAATGACTGGGTGGTAAGGCGATATTCTTGGAGTTTTACCCCTTGTTTTGCCTCCATGTCTCTGAGCAAATTTTTTGACCTAAAGTGACTATCTCTATCATTATAAGAAGCTTGGTTTATTCACAGAGGAGTGATTTTGGCTGCTTTTTTGATATACTTTCTTTAATCACACTCAGTTATAGAATACTAAACTGTTTGGTTTTCCCCCACTATTTTGCTTTTGACATTGGGGGGAAAAAAAGAGCAGGAGCCACTTGTATAGGCTGAATGGTTCTTGCATCTGATGTTTTAGCAAAAGGTTGCAGAGCTAGTTGCAGCCTATTCTTGACAGATAAAAACACTTCTGCAATTAGAAAGGCCTACTGAGAGTGGATGATGAAAGAGTCATAGTGGAGAGAAGTTCAGAGCAAAACAGGAAAGCTACCGTATGTTTAACCCTAACTAGAAGTGATTTAAGGTCCCTACTTTCTATTTCTTCTTTCTTTTATTTTTGTCGAGTGCCAGGTGCGTGTTGGAACAGAGTAGACCAGCCTTTGCAACTCACATACATGGAAGGCACCTGGCTGGCTTTGCAGAGGCATGTGTTCTGGCTGAAGGCCTGAGAGAGAGATAAAAACCTCAGAGGTTGAGTATTACAATTATTGTCTTTTACTACTACTAGTACTTATCACTTATATAGCACTGAAAGGTGTACACATTGCTGTGCATTTTGACATTTATAGACGGTCCCTGCTTGGAAGAGCTTACAATCTAACTTGGACAGACATGACATATAGGGTTGGGGATGCAGAACCCAGGGTGTGAGGAGTTAGGAGTCGAAAGCACTCTCAAAGAGGTAGGTTTTTGACTGGGCCTTGAACACTGCCAGAGAGGAAAATGCTTGTAATTTATTTTAGTATGATTATCACTTTTATTAAATCAATAAGAGAGATCACTGGAGTTTATTAAAACCTGGAGCTAATTGGACTTTATAGTTCTTGTCCAGTTTCCTGAAAAGCACATGAAAAGTAACAAGTCTTGCATATCAGAGATGCTACAGCAAAAAGTGGGAACAATGCTGTATAAGGATAACACAGGAAAAAAGCAATAAAAATATAAAATATTTATTAAAAACACACACACAAAAAAAAACCTCTTCAGAATAAAAACAGATCACAATGTACAGTGGTGAACAATGGGATTCAACATGGTCCATGTTTCAGCAAATACAGCCTTCCTCAGAAGTCTGAATCTTTATCAGCTTGAGCAAGAAACCGAATCAAACATCAATCTATAAAAGTGGTCTGAAACCCGCAGTCTGGGGGCCACATGCAGCCCGCCAGGTACTATTTTGAGGCCCTCAGTATGTTTATCATAATTACAAAAGTAAAATTAAAAAGTTTCTTGATCATATGTCTTTTTATTTATAAATTACAATATTATTATTAAGACTTAGCCAAAAGGAAAGATTTATAAACTATAAAGAATTTTACTTCATGCAAAATTGTCATTTTTTTAATGACATTAACTATTTTTTCTGAGGCCCTCCAAGTACCTACAAATCTAAAATGTGGCCCTGTAAAGGGTTCGTGTTTGAGACCACTGGTCTATAAGGTTTTGACTTTTAAGCCAATTGTCAGCAAAAGACTAGTAGGAGAATCTACACATGAAAATTTAATGACGAGGGGCATTAATAACAGGTGGGAAGATAACAAGAAGAAAATAAAACTGATCAGATCAAGATAGAGAGTGAAGCAAAAAGAGTGAATATAAGTGAGAACCAGGTCAAAAGAGATGGGAAAGGAACATATTGCACAAAACCCAGTTCCTTAAGCAAATAAAAAAAGGCAGAGATTTGGAACAAGATGAATCATCAATATGGATATTGAAATCCCCCAGAACTATCAAATTAGGGAATTTCATTTCAGCATCTGCTAAAGTTTGATAAATGGAATCCAATAAGAAGCAGTGATAGACGGTGGGAAATAAAACAATAAACTAAAAAGGGGAACCTGAAAGTCAATTTTTCTTGTAATTCATAGTATAAAAATGCATCTGTTGAAAGCTCAGTAAAATACTTTAGTACCTGAATGCTAACCACTTAGGCCCTATAAGTGGTATATAAATAAATAAACAAACAATAATAGGAAGCTTGAGGAATGAATAAAAGCCAAGACCCTTCCCCATTTGGAACACCTCCATAAAGAAAGCACAGAATAGCCAGGAGGTGCACTGTGATGTAAATAAAATTTCTCTCCATTCTTGAGCCATAGCTCAGTAAATTGACATTCAGTGGAATTTATTAAGTCATAGATATCAGAGATTTGGAGGGTTCTTTTTTTTTTTTTTTTTTGGGGGGGGGGGTTCACAAAAAATGATAGTTAAGCTGCACTATAGAGAGATTAGTCAATTGAAAGTCCAATAAAATATATCGATTACAAATGTCAAAGTCCTTAGCCCTGGTGAGAAGACTGAATGCTTCCATTGGAGACAGAAACCCCAAACAGTGGGTATTGGCCAGCCCTGTGATGTCATAGAAGTGGAACAAACAGCTACATCAAAAAAAAAAAAGTAAAAATAGTGCTCTGAAAAAAAAATGCTTAAAACCATAAAATGTCATGGTTATTCAATTACAAGTAAATGCCCCATGATGATAGCCTAAGAAAACCCAGCAAAGAATGCATTCATTCTGTCCTTGACCATATTAATGAATATGCCATCATAGTATGAGGGGCTGCTAAAAAGTTCTCAGCCCAACCAACAAAGTTGGGCTAATCTCCATCGAGGGCTATATACTTAGTCCAGCGTTTTCCACTTTTTTCATTTCGTATTTTTCCGTTAGAATGAAAAAAGATGAAAATCACTCTAGCGGTAATTCCCATGAAGGAGCCGGGGAAGTTCAGGCTCATTCACAACTTATCCCAGCTGGAAGGGAGATCAGTGAACGATGGCATTCTGCCGGATTTGTGAGCGGTACATTATGCATCTTTCGACAATGCTCTATGGCTCATTCTGAGATTGGGACGGGGGGCTTTCCTGGCCAAAGTGGATATTGAGTCTGCCTTTCAGCTCTTGCCAGTTCATCCCACATCTTATCCGCTCTTGGGATTTTGTTTCGAAGGGAAGTATTACTATGACTGTTGTCTTCCGATGGGTTGCTCGATTTCATGTGCTTATTTCAAACTCTTCAGCACATTCTTGCACTGGGTGACAGTCTGAAATACCCGCCTGGACTCCGTGGTACACTACCTGGATGATCTGTTCATAGGAATGGCGGGTTCGGCAGAGTGTTGGTCACTGAAAACAGCATTTGAAAGATTGGCTTCAGATTTCAGGATCCCCCTGGTGGCGGAAAAATTGGAAGGTCCAACTACAGCTCTCACCTTCTTAGGTAGTGAGCTAGACTCTGCAGCGATGGTGACTAGGCTCCAGGGGGCCAAGGTATAGCAGCTTCTAGGAAGGATTTGTCAGGTTGTTAGGTCCAAAAAATCCATGCTGAAAGAGATTCAGTTGTTGCTGGGGTCATTAAACTTTGCCTGTCGTTTACTTCCCATAGGATGGGCATTCTCTGAGCAGTTAGCGGCAGCCACGTTAGGAGTGCAGGATAGGAGGCATTTTGTGAGAATCTCGGCAGGTATTTGGAAGGATTTGCGAATGTGGGCGCAATTCCTCTGAGATTTCAATGAGATTTAATTCAGCAACCGGTGTCCAATTTTGACCTGGAATTGCAATCAGATGTGGCTAGGGGTGTGGGTTTCGGTCTTTATTGCCAAGAGGATTGTTGCGTGGCTTCATGGCCGGAATCATTGAGACAGTGGGGGGTCACGCAGAATGTGACCTTGTTTGAGCTATTCCCATTGGTAGTGGCATGCGAACTGTGGCCAGAGCATCTGCATAATCAGCGCATAGTTTTCTGGTGTGACAACATAGGGGGCGTGGAGATGGTTAATAGACAGGTGGCGCATTGCTTGTAGATCAGTGCGGGAGTTAGTGTTGCGTTGTTTGCAGCTTGTTCTACTCATCTGGGCGCAGTACATGCCGGGAGTGTGGAATAGCATCGCTGATACCCTGTCTTGATTTCAATTTCCACAGTTTCGTTGATTGTCGCCCAGAGCACGAGCGGAGGGTTCACGGATACCAGTGTATTTATGGGACCTGATCATGCAGAACTCTGGGAGATGTTGAAGCTTTCGATGGCACCATCCGCCTGGAATCGCTACAGTGCAGGCTTCCGGAGCGTGTTTGCTTTCTTAGCTGGGTAGGCTGGGCTCCAGGGCCGGTGACAGAATCCTTGCCGATTGATTTTATTTGATGTATATTTTTTAAAATGCAAATAGAAGAAAACTCCTGAGAAAATTATAAAGTCATGGGATAGGAGGTAATGTCCTATTGTGGATTAAGAACCGGTTAAAAGATAGAAAACAGAGAGTAGGGTTAAATGGTCAATATTCTCAATGGCCTTATCCTCCCTGAGCGCCCCTTTTGCTCCATGATCATCCTTGATCATGTACCTATGAGTTTTGGCCTCTTTTGCAAATTTCTCTTCATATTCTCTCTTAGCTGCCTGAATCAGTATGTTGTGCACCATCTCTAGCAGTATTCAAATCCAAGCTAAAACCTCACTTTTTTGAAACTGCTTTCAACGCTTAACTCCCACTCACTGTCAAATACGTATACCCATTGTATCATTCCTTCTACCAGAATCTCCCCAACCCTTAGATGTCCTGTCTGTCCAAATTAGATTGTAAGCTTTACTGAGCATGGACCATCTATTGAATGTTAAATGTACAGCATTGCTTATGCCTTTCAGCATTATATAAATGATAAATAGTAGTATTTTTGTGTATTCACTACGCTTCTCTCTGTAGATGTCTGATATGTACTGTAGGAAAACCTATTCATTTGCAATTAAAAAAAAAACCTCTTAAAGAAAAGTAAAATCCCTATACAAGAGATTTGTAAGATGTCACCTGAGAAAAAGATAACCAGGAATTTGATAAATAATAACAGGCTTTTTTTGTTGTTTGAGGGGGAGGAAGGGTGATACCTAAAGCATAACTGGCATGGAGGATAACTTTAGGATGTTGTGTAGGTCTCTGCATTTAAACGAAAAACTCTAGTATTTTATAAAAGGCTCACTAAATTCAGAGCATTTTTAAAAACACATATTCAGCAGTCCTCTCTGTTCAGGTGGTGTCTTATAACTTGTAGCATCCAAGAATGTCTTGGAGAGAGCTAGTGCACGTTGACAGTTTTGTGTATGTGGGGTTTACATGGCCTGCAAGTCTGGCCTAGCTTTGGGTTGAGGATTATTTTTTCAGCATCATTGAAAAGCTCATTATCATTCATCTCCTTGGGAATGCATCCTCCCAGGTGGCATCATTCATATCTGGAAAGAGCTATAAGAGGGCAGACACTGTAATATCGGCACTCCGTAAGAACATGAAGCCAGAAGCGATCGCTCATATTTTCAGGCAATGAAAAGGTTTCTGTTTTTTTGTCTTTTCCAAAAGGATTTTCTAGGGTTTAAGGCCATCTCTTCTCTGGATATAAATCATGCTATAAAGCTCCTTATAGAAAATGATTATTAATCTTTTTTTTTTTTTTTTAACAATATTGAATACTCATTCACATGTCTCTTGGATAATGTTTTTATAGGATATTCCTTTAAAACCAAATTTTGGAAAAGTTTATTGGGATGCTTCTGCATGAGCAGACTCTGTGCAGTTAGACAAGACTGAATACTGTCTCACTGTTTATGGCAATCATTTTTATGTCTACCGAGATCGGCTGACATTCTTTCCCTTCTGTTTGGATGCTCATCTCACATTTCTTGCAGATGTTCTCAGCAGGGTTCACACCATTCATCAGCTGCTGGCAAAAGTACAGCAGACATATTACCAATGGACTTAATTCTGACATTTAGAAATTTCTTACATATATTAAAATGACAAAAAATGTTTTTCCAGATATTCTACATGCATCATATTCGTGCTGTTAGTGGAACGGACCATCTCAGAGAGCCATAAGATGATTTCATATTTGCCCAATTGTCAGCCATCATTTGTGTGCCTCACAGGGAACTTTTGGATCGACTATATTTGATCTTGCATCAGAGACTATGGGCTCCTTTTACAAAGCTGCGCTAGGGCCTTAATGCGCTTTTTTGTTTGTTTGTTAGTTTATCCTCTGCTGTAAGATTTTAGGTGCAGTGGAGGTTTAATTGTTAGGTAAACTAACTGTAAGGTTTATTATTTTTTTGCTTTTCAGCTTCCCCAACCTTGATAAAGCGAAACGTGTTGGAAGAGGGGAGAATTCTGCTGAAATGCTGAAAAGCTAAGTTATCTATTTAAAATTCCATATAAATTATTTAAATTATATAAATTATGAAATGAAGAAAACTAAATAAAAATATAAGTAAGCATTTGCCACGTTGGGAAGAATGAGAAATTGAACCCCAGCGAGTTTTGAAATCCCATAGGCACTTATATGATTTGCTTGCAACATTACTTCCAGTGACAAAACAAAGGTGTCCAAAAAATATATATATGAGAGAGGAAAAAGGATCTCAGAAACATGCTCAGAAACTGATGGAATACTAAAAGATTCAAATCTGAGACTTAGTTCCAGATTTCAGTCACTAATCCTGTAAAAAAAACCTCTCATGCTATTTTATTTTTTAACACCTTTATTGTGTGATTATAAGTAACTAATTTTTAATATATTTTTCTTATGTTGTTTCAACTGCACAAAAAATAATTTAAAGTGATAACAGCTGACTAACGCAAAAAGAGCCATCAAACTTATCTCCAGTTTATGATTGCACCAGTCCAATCCCGACGGTGTCCGTTTTGCCAAACATAAATCGGCTTCTTCCGGGGATGCACTTAGGACTGGAAAAAGCAGGATTGGCTCAAGAAAATTGTTGTATTGTCAGCTTAAACTTTAGGAACTGGTTTTTTACTTTCTTTCCTTTCTATTCATGGCGTTTCGATCTCTAAAAAGAGGACATGTCCGAGTTTTCCCAGTTAACCCTACCCAAAAATCGGGTGGAGCTTAAAGAACAGAACAAATAACTATGCTGATTTTCAAAGGTCTTATTACCCTCTGTAACTGTTCCATCTTCGCTACCAATATTTACCAAAAAGTTTGAACCTTTTAGTTGCCTATCTACAGGTAATTCAATCATCCCAAAGTTGATGAAAATAACAAATGAACAAAAATACAGAAACACAGATTGGTTTCATGAATCAATTATGCAACATATTCAAATATTTTGTCACATAAAAATCTATAATGCAGCAATGCTATAGAAAAGCAACAAAATTAGTGTAATTCTGCCAAGGCCAGGTTCTTGTTATCTGGATAAACCTGCCAGTCCAGTTCAATAATTTAAAACCAAGAACTGAAGCAATATGTGTGCTACATAGTTTGGACACCTGGGCCAAGGGGGTTAAATTATTTATAAAGAAAGTATATTTAGCATGAAAGAGATGTAGACTTCAGTCTTGGACATCATCAACTCTCCCATCATATTGGACACTGAGAAACCATTTACATTAATTATTGCTTTGGGAGTCTAGAGGGGCTTCCTATACTCGTTGACTGAACCTCCCCCCCCCCAAATAAAGTTTTTACTTAATTGGGAGCCTTATTTGCAGCTTGATGCTTAATAATATGCTAGAACACACTCCCTCTGGCTTTACATCATGGCTAACAGATCCAGTACACTCGAATATAAACCGACCCGAATATAAACCAAGGTAACCTTTTTCCCCAAAAAAAGGAGAAAAAAAGGTTGACTTGAATATAAACCGGGGGTTAATATTCAAGTGCAGTGCCTGGCCCTGCTATGCCAGCTTCTGCACCCAGCCCCCCTCCCTCCCTGCCCTAACAGGTTCTGTACCCTGTCCTCCCTCCCTCCCGATGCCTTAAGTCCTGGTGGTCCAGTGGTGGGCCGGGACAGCAGGGATCCCTCTCGCTTTCTGTCTCAGCCAAATCTAAGAATTTTTACTTCCCTCCCACCTCCCCCACCTAGCTTTAGAATCTCTGGTGATTGGCTGCTGTGAACTCATGGCAGCCAATCAGCTAGCGACTCTACATAGGCAGGAGAGAAGGAAGGTCACCGCTGGACCACCAGGGATTTAAAAAGGGGATCTGGAAGGTTCGCCCCCCACATTTCGCCCCCAGCAATTCGCCCCTCACATTTCGCCCCCCACATTTCGCCCCCAGGTATGTTTCGCCCCCACACATTTCGCCCCCACACATTTCGCCCCCCGGATGTTTTGCCCCCACACATTTCGCCCCCGCACATTTCGCCCCCGCACATTTCGCCCCTGAGCCCTGCAGCCCTGAAATCAACCTGCTCTCTGCCTCCCCCAACTCTCTCTCTGGCTCCCCGGCTCTCCAGTGCATCGCGCCCTGCCCGGGGCCGGAGCAGGGCGGCTGGGAGACAGCGACGCGGCCACCAGGGTCGGAAACCCCAATCCCCCCTCCCACACAGCCGGGCCGCCCAGGGAGGGGAAGACAGCGATGCGGCCGCCAGGGTCGGAAACCCCAATCCCCCCTCCCACACAGCCGGGCCGCCCAGGGAGGGGAAGACAGCGACGCGGCCACCAGGGTCGGAAACCCCAATCCCCCCTCCCACACAGCCGGGCCGCCCAGGGAGGGGAAGACAGCGACGCGGCCGCCAGGGTCGGAAACCCCAATCCCCCCTCCCACACAGCCGGGCCGCCCAGGGTCGGAAACCCCAATCCCCCCTCCCACACAGCCGGGCCGCCCAGGGTCGGAAACCCCAATCCCCCCTCCCACACAGCCGGGCCGCCCAGGGAGGGGAAGACAGCGACGCGGCCGCCAGGGTCGGAAACCCCAATCCCCCCTCCCACACAGCCGGGCCGCCCAGGGAGGGGAAGGACGCCAGCCACGCTGAGCAGATGAGACGGCGGCAGCCACACCACCCCTTCCCACCCGGGGCCGGAGCAGGGCGGCTGGGAGACAGCGACGCGGCCGCCAGGGTCGGAAACCCCAATCCCCCCTCCCACACAGCCGGGCCGCCCAGGGTCGGAAACCCCAATCCCCCCTCCCACACAGCCGGGCCGCCCAGGGAAGACAGCAACGCGGCCGCCAGGGTCGGAAACCCCAATCCCCCCCTCCCACACAGCCGGGCCGCCCAGGGAGGGGAAGGACGCCAGCCACGCTGAGCAGATGAGACGGCGGCAGCCACACCACCCCTTCCCACCCGGGGCCGGAGCAGGGCGGCTGGGAGACAGCGACGCGGCCGCCAGGGTCGGAAACAGCCGGGCCACCCAGGGAGGGGAAGGACGCCAGCCACGCTGAGCAGATGAGACGGCGGCAGCCACACCACCCCTTCCCACCCGGGGCCGGAGCAGGGCGGCTGGGAGACAGCGACGCGGCCGCCAGGGTCGGAAACCCCAATCCCCCCAATGCGTCTTTGTAAAAGACGGGGGCGAAATGTGCGGGGGCGAAATGTGTGGGGGCAAAACATCCGGGGGGCGAAATGTGTGGGGGCGAAACTTCCGGGGGCGAAACATACCTGGGGGCGAAATGTGGGGGGCGAAATGTGAGGGGCGAATTGCTGGGGGCGAAATGTGGGGGGCGAAACTTCCGTGAACCTTTAAAAAGGTACACCGGGGAAGGGGAGGGAAATAAAAGCTATTAAAGTTGGCTGGGACAGGAGATGGAAGGGATCTCTCCTGTCCCAGCCCACTGCTGGACCACCAGGTATCACGGCAGGCCTAGCAGAGGCCTGCAACAGGTTCGGGAGGGAGGTGTGTGTCAGGTCAGCGCTAACCCGAATATAAACCGAGACCCCCATTTTTGGGCCATTTTTTTGATCCAAAAATCTTGGTTTATTTTTGAGTATATAAAGATATGTTAAAGTATGCTTAGAACAGGGTACATTTCCTAAAATAGTATTAGCCATCTCTCTTACCACTATACCTAAGGACATTGGTTAAGGTCTAATTAAAGTCAAAAACTTCAGGCTGGTGGTTGGAATACCATGGCTTACAATATTGTTGGTGTTCTGTATACCCAACTATCAAAATTCCTAGACTTGACAGATGGTTTTCATTGTACACAACACGGTTTCAGGGCCATGCATAGCACAGAATCTTTACTATTAGAACTAACGTCAAATGTAAAATCCTGTCTAAGTAAAGGCAAACAGACTGTTTTGTTGCAATTTGACATCTCAGCCGCTTTTGATGCAGTGGACCACTCTCTGCTACTAAAATGGTTTGCAGAATTGTTAAGAAAAAGAACATATGAAGTTTAAGAAAGGACAATAAGAAGTCCCCAACACTGGAATGCCTTCTGCTCTGTGCCACTATCACCTTCCCTGTTCAATGTGTACTTGAAAGCCTTGAGAAAGAGATTTTTCTCCTCTTTTGTTCATGACTATTCTTACACAGATGATATCTTTCTTCTCTGTCTGACCAATGAATCCTTTGATACACTCCATTACCTGATAAGGATTATTGAAGACACAGAGAAACTTCCTTAAACTTAATAAACTCAAGACTAAAGTCTTGTGGTTCGGTGATTATAACTCATTGCCTTATACGAACCTGGTACTGGCTACTGGAAAAAAACCTAAGATCAAGAAAATGTCAAGAGTACCAGGAGTTATTCTGAACTCATATTTAAAATCTGGAGATCAGATCGACTTCTTGGTCACAAATTCTTCTTCATGATAAGGCAATTAAGAACAATAAGGCCCGTTCTAAGCCATACCAGTTTTAGGACAGATGCACAAGCGGTTTTTTTCCCATATTTAGACTACTGTAACTCCTTATATTATGGTATCACCGAGAAGGAATTTAAGAGATTATAGCTATTTCAGAATAGAGCAACTAGATTGATTTTCTGAGTAAGTAAGTTTGAGAGGGCTAGTCCACTACTGAATGACCTACATTCGTTGCCAATGAAAAAAAGAATTTAGTTTAAGATTGCTTGTATGGTATATAAGGCTATATTTATGAAGAAAACTCTAACAGACTGGTATCTGGTAAGGTTATGAGCTCCTATAATTCAAGAACAACACAACACTTCAAGCTGACCTCAGCATGGGGTAGGCAACATAGGGTAGGCAGGGGGAGGGAGTGTAGGGGGTAGAATGGGTTGAGAATTTGGGGGGGGGGGGTAAATTTTAGTAGTTTAGATGGGAAGTTATAAGAAACCAAACTTCTCACTGGATTTGCATTGCTCGTAGAAAGGGTGGTTTGGAGAAGGATGGATGGAGGGAAGTGGGAGCATGGAGAATAGAGGGGGGGCATTTAATATTGTTTAAAATTAATCAGACTATTTTGGTTATTCAAATTATACTTTATTATTAATAAAAAAAATATTGTTTCAAAATAAAATAAGAACTGAAGTTGTGACTCATCTTTTATCATGAGGCCACTGTTGGCACTCACTGTCTCCACAGGCTGCTAGAAGTCTTCTCATGACTCCTACTTTGAGAAATGCATCTGGTAGCTCCATAATTTGAAGTAATGTCTTAGACTTGATTGAGACAAAATCTTCAAGGTTGTTGTCCCTGAATGGCTATTTGGTATGACTCTGCTCAATGTGATCCTCATTTTTCATGGCACTTACCATCAGCCTCTTTGTTGAAGTACTTCGCTATCAAATAGGGCCAGCTCTACTAGTTCTGGTGTGATATAGCGTTTCATATTGGAGGATTGAATGTTAAGTAGTTCAGAACTGATTTCAGCAGCAAAACGTCATTGTACGGAGCATTTGCTGTGAGAGGAGCCATTATCCAAGTCTTCAGATAGACATGTACTGCAAATACACACATATCCGATAGTCCCTTTTCCTCTTTCAGTGCCAAATCTTTAAAGAATAAATTATCTTTTGACATTCCAGCAAGCATGGTGCATGGCCCAGGTGCCATGAATTGGATTCCTCTTGCTGGGGCAGCGCCAAGAAAGACAACAACCAATTCCAAGAATTTCCTGTAGTAATCTCTTAGCTGATTCTCTTCCAGATATCTAATTGTGAACTCAATAGTGCTTTCTCTAAGGTCTTACACTAACCCAGATATGGTCTTATTCATGTTTCTTGTTTCGTACTTCAATTAAACATCAAACAGCCAATATTCTTGAAAACACTTGAAGAGGGGACTTTATGGGGATGATGTGACTCCTAATTTAGTTCACAACTGTTCATGTCAAAAAAATGCCTTAAGATTGCAGAATTATTACTATTTGATGCCTTCAGAGCATCAGTGTTGTTGAGCTACTAGTAAAATGATCATCTATTTAACTGATGCTTTGTCTGAAATATTTCTTTATATATACAAACAAAATTATGGGGTAAGAAGGAAAATAAACTCTACCTTGCACACAAAGGGTGTGCTTACCGTTTCCTGCAGGAAAAGTGTAATGGTGTTCAGCAGGTATTCTTTCCCTGCTATAAACTGGAAATCGTTTCATATGATTAAACATATATCTCAGCAAACTGTTTCAATCATGGTCCGAGTCACCTTATAGGCTACAATCTGGCGACTCAGACCTATGCAAGAGAAGGAATGGCGTATTGGTTAAAGCAGTGAGCTGAAAGCCATTGAAGCAAATATTCAGATTCCATGACCCCATGGATACTTGTGACTTTGTCTTTTGTTGTTACAGTACTTGCTAAGGAGCTGATTCAGTAAAGCTTATAAAGCTCTGTCACTTGCTGCTAGCCTCGTTATTTTCAGTGGGACCAATTCACTAAACCACACAGCAATCTCTGGGTAAGTAACTTACCGTATTTTCACGCATATAACGCGCGCGTTATACGCGATTTTACAAACCGAGTATAACCATGCGCGTTATATTCGTGAGCGCATTGTACATATTTTTTTTTACTCTGACGTCAGAGAAAGGGCGGGACCGCTGGAAGAGGAAGCAGCGTAAACACAGGGCTCAGAGAAGGGGCGGGACCGCCGGCAGAGGAAGCAGCAGGACAACGGTAGGCAGCTTCTCCATGATGGGGGGGTGGGGAGGCTGTGGGGGTGTGAGCGGTCTTTCGGGGTGGGGGTGCGGGTGCGAGTGCGAGCGGTCCTTCGAGGTGGGGGTGCGAGCGGTCCTGCGGGGGGGTGAATCGGACGTCGAGGGGGGGCATCAGGCTTTCAGGGTGGGGACAGGACTTCAAGGGGGGACAGGACTTCAAGGGGGAGAGGAGAGTCGGGGCGGGCGAAAGGAGAGTCGGGGCGGCCAGAGGAGAGTCGGGGCAGGTGAAAGGAGAGTCGGGGCGGGCGAAAGGAGAGTTGGGGCGGCATGCGCGGTATATAAAAATTTCTTTACATAAATTACAGTTTCCCGCGCGCTATACCCGTGTGCGCGTTTTACACGGGTGCGCGGTATATGAGTGAAAATACGGTAATTCACCATTGCCTCAGGTACATTAGATTGTAAGCCCATCAGGACAGATAGGGAAAAATGCTTGAGTATCTGAATGTAAACCACTTCGACAACATCCATTGATAGGCAGTATATAAATAAATAATAGTAGTAACCATGGTTTAGAAAATTAGCTCCCAAAACTGTAAGCCGTTTTGACAGAGATTTATTATTCTGAAACAAGTAAAATATCCTGCAAGTTGTGCCAACAATCCAAATTAACCTGAGGGAGTAGTTTCCAAAAACACATATGCCTACCCAACATGAAATTTCACCTGCAAGAAAATAAAATACTTGAACTAAAAAGATAGTAACATTAATTCCCATGCATAGAAAATGCTAGTAAAATATGGGAAATGTCATAGTCAAGTGATGATCTTTTTTCCATTTAAAAAAATCATTTGGGCAAAGCATGCAGAGAATCACTCATGGAATTCTTTCCAATCCCTCTGCGCTTGTGTGTGTGTGTGTTCAGGCAGTTGCGGGGGAGGGAAGGGGGTATTAATGTACATGGAGACAGGTTGTGGGACAATAGAGGAGGGTAGTTTGGGGCTAGAACAGATTGTGAGGTGGTGGGTAAGTTGCATGAAGTAATTTGGGGGGATGTGGTAGTTTGCAGGGTGGTCAGGCAGCTAAGGGGGTCATTTTTATGGGGGCAGTTTTCAGAATGGTGGGACATTTCCTGGGAGATAATTTTGTGAGTGGACAAATTGCAGAGCGGAGGGGCAATTGCGGGAGGTAGTTTTTAATATCCAAGTTTGTTCTTGTGACAAATTTTTTTGTAGATGGAGTAATTCATGCAGAGTGCCCAGGGATCTATTTGGCCTCTTTAGGGAATAAATTACCTGGTCTAGTTATAAATGTTTACAGTTATGCTGATGACATCACCATTGTGATTCCATTTTTTCCACATTATCTTAAGCTATGCAGACTATTAATACTGCAATACTCAATGTTGAACAATGGATGTTGGAATTTAAGCTAAAGGTTAATTCCAACAAGACAAATTTTTTTTCTTGCTACTCCAACCAATTATACAGAAGATAGCTTACTTTTGATGGAATTTCTTAACCAATTAATTCCACTTTTAGAATTCGGGGGAGGGGGGTATTTGGATAGGAGTTTGTCAATGAAAGCGCAGACTGATGTTTTGGTTCAAAAAAAGTTTCTATCTGCTTTGGAAATTGCAAGCTGTTAGATCTTACTTTGATGTAATCCCGTTCAGATTACTGGTGCATTCGTTAGGCTTACGCATTTTAGATTATTGCAACATTATCTACCTTTCTGGTTATCAAAATACTCTTTGCAGATTATGCCTATACTGTAAATGCTGTAATCTAAACCCCTTTATCCATGCTGTAAAGTCTGTATTTCTCACTAAAATTTGACCTGCCCATACTATGAATGTACTCTTGTAACCCGTTCTGGGCTCCTTTGGGAGGACGGGCTAAATAAATGACTAAATAAATGAATGAATAATACAAAATACGGCAATTTGTTTACTTTTTAATCTTAAAAAGTCAGACCTATTGAGGCCAGAAGTTTGGATGTCTGTGCTATAGGGTCTCGCACGGTTTGGCAGCTAATTACCTTGCAAACCATTTTACTTTTACACGATCTAGACGTTCATTGTGTATTGTAACTTTATGTTATGTTCTGTTATACGATGGAGTTACTATAGGTAGTTTTGGGGAGTGGAGGATTTTGTGAGGTGGTGCACTAGCTGTGGTGGGGCAGTTATGGTGGGAACAGTATGTGAGATGGTGGGAGTTGTTGGGGTAGTTTTTTGGGGTATGGGCAGTTTGCAAGGTGTTGGGGTAGTTTTTAGGGTGCCTGAGCAGTTGGGCTAATTTGGAGAATGGGGAAATTATGTGAGATAATTTATAGAATGAGTCAGTTTGTGGGCTAGTAGGGCAGATCCAGGGGGTAGTCTTGGGAGTTGGGGTAATTTGGGGGTTGGAAAAGAAAAGAAGAGGCATTTTGACAGGTGGAATTCCCTCACTGCTGAATTTCATTACATGTACGTTCCTATGCTCTGCAGAAATACATTGGGCCATTTGTTGTCTAGAACCCATGGTCTGAAATGGCCCATTTTTAACTCTGTGTGTGATTTTACTGGTTTATCCCACATGCCAATTTCTTTTGCTCCAAATCTCAACCTCTTTTGCACAATTTGGCTCATTTCATTGGGTTAGAAAAAAATAAACAAATAAAAACTCTACAACAGCGGTGTAGTAAGGGTAGGAGGCGTCTGGGGCGTCCTCTCCACGCCCCACTCTTTCTGCACCCCTCCCCCACTCCTTTCCACCCCCCATTACACGCTTGCACTCTCCCCCCCCATCCCCCCGTACCTCTTAGTCTTTACCAGTGTGAGTGGCTTATGCAAGCATGCACCTTGCACCAGCATGGAGGGTCACTTCCTGGCCCTGTGACCCGTAAATGATTCAAAAGGGAACCAGGCTGGCACGAGCAACAGGCAGAAGTTGCTTGCGCTAGCGAAGATAATACAGAGGTACGGGGTGTGTGAGGGATGGCCTGATGGTGGCAAGATGTGTCAGTGCGGGGCGTAGAGGTGCCAGCGGCCCCACCGACTTGGCGCCCAGGGCAGTCAGCACCCCCCCCTTACTACGCCACTGCTCTACAACACTAACAGTAATTTTTTTTTTTTAATGAATCATTTACCACCTCTTCTACGAAACCGCGCTAGCGGTTTTTAACACAGAGAGCTGTGCTGAATGGCCCGTGCTGCTCCTGACGTTCAGTGAGTTCCTATGAGTGTTGGGAGCAGCACGGGCCATTCAGCGCGGTTCTCTACGCTAAAAACCGCTAGCACGGGTTTTGTAGAAGAGGGGGTTAGACTTCCAACACTCTTTCTAATTCATATTGTTTTCTTGCAGTCTCTGTTTGTACTCCAGTGCTCTCTGCATCTTGCAAGACATTGCAGACTCGAACCATAGATTAGGCTGCCTCTCAGAAGATGCTGAATCCAGATCAGTTATTTGTTAATCCTGAGGTGTGTCATTTCACTCTTACAATATAATTTTCTGAGGATTGCTTGACGAACTTGCTGCACTTCTTTGAGGGAGTAAACAGGCAGATAGACAAGGGTGACCCAGTCGACATTGTATATCTGGATTTTCAGAAGGCATGCGACAAGGTCCGGCACGAACGACTACTTTGAGAAATTGCAAGCCATGGAATCGAGGGTGAAATACTCACGTGGATTAAAAACTGGCTGGTGGATAGGAAGCAGAGAGTGGGGGTAAATTGACAATACTCGGACGGAAAAAGCGTCACGAGTGGAGTGCCGCAGGGTTCAGTGCTTGGACCCGTGCTCTTCAACATATTTATAAATGACCTGGAAATTGGTGATTAAATTTGCAGATGATACAAAGTTATTCAGAGTAGTGAGGACACAGAAGGATTGCGAAGACCTGCAGTGTAACATAAACACGATCGAGAAATGGACCGCGACATGGTAAATGAGGTTTAACGTGGATAAGTGTAAGGTGATGCATATCGGTAACAAAAATCTTATACATGAATACAGGATGTCTGGTGCAGTACTTGGAGAGACCTCCCAGGAAAGAGACTTGGGAGTACTGGTCAACAAGTCAATGAAGCCATCTGCACAATGCGCGGTGGCAGCAAAAAGGGCAAAAAGAATGCTAGGAATGATTTAGAAGGGTATCACGAACAGATCGGAGAAGGTTATCATGCTGCTGTACCGGGCCATGGTACGCCCCCACCTGGAACACTGTGTCTAGCACTGATCGCTGTACATGAAGAAGGACACGGTACTACTCGAGAGAGTTCAGAGAAGAGCGAATAAAATGGTTAAGGGACTGGAAGAGTTGCTGTACAGTGAGAGTTTAGAGAAACTGGGCCTTTTTCCTCTTGAAAAGAGGAGACTGAGAGGGGACATGATCGAAACATTCAAGATACTGAAGGGAATACACTTAGTAGATAAAGACAGGTTGTTCACCCTCTCCAAGGTAGAGAGAACGAGAGGGCACTCTCTAAAGTTATATGGGGATAGATTCTGTACAAACGTAGGAAGTTCTTCTTCACCCAGAGAGTGGTAGAAAACTGGAACGCTCTTCCGGAGGCTGTTATAGGGGAAAACACCTTCCAGGGATTCAAGCCAAAGTTAGACAAGTTCCTGCTGAACCAGAATGTACACAGATAAGGCTAGACTCAGGGCACTGGTCTTTGACCTAAGGGCCGCCGCATGAGCGGACTGCTGGGCACGATGGACCACTGGTCTGACCCAGCAGCGGCAGTTCTTATGTTCTTATGATTATCACATCCTCTTCCGAATTTCGCTATCTAAATATAATAATCCTCATTGCAATGTCTAATCTGATGTACATGCAATTGGTTTGTGACAAAGGGGCCACAGCTTAATAGTTACTGTATTTGCTTCCCAAATATATTCTAACACCGTAGGCCATTTTTTGTCTCAAAATTCTACATTTATGAATAGAGCATTATTTTCCATGGTGCTATCATGTATCATATTTTGTGATTTATAATTTGTTACTGAACATGTAAGGATTTAAAACCTCAAGCTAAAAAATGCATTCTTTGAATGCTAATTGACCTTTTCACTCATCTGGAACTTAAACCAGGTTCTTACTGAACTTAAAAAGTAAATACAGGGTATATAAAAGAAAAAATTGTATTTTAAGGTGGGCTGGAAGAGTTAGATGGTGGGTGTTTGTGCATTCCAAACTATGCAAACATGACCATTCTTATACGGGATCTCATGTTAAGTTTGGAATGTGTACTTAATTCCAGAGATGAAAGAATTCAAGTTAATGATTTGAAAGCATAGCTGCAATGCATGGGACCATAATGTCCTCCCCACCCCCGAAAAAAAAAATCATCAAAAAAATTTAGGGTTTGAATTAGCTAGTGTAAAGGAAGAAATCAACATGAGCCAGATGGTGTAATAGCAGCTGCATAAAGGGTCCTGCAATCCAATGTGGGCTGACTATAAGCAAAAGAAGCAGGGTGTTTGGGTTTCTCTCTGGTAGCAGAACCTCTAGCCCTGAGCCATAACAACAGTGAAGACTGCAGAAACTCAGATCACACTTAGTGCTACCAGTCACAGATGACAGCTCTATGGGTGTTTGAGCATGCCTAGTATTTTCAGATATGCTTTATTTAATTTAGACCTCAAATCTCCATGCTGCATAGTGTTGCCAGATACGTTTTTATAATCCTGCCCAATTACCTTGGGACAGTCTCCATCGAGAGCTATACACATAGTCCAGCGAGTTTCCACTTTTTTCGTTCAGTACTTTTCCGATGGTACAAAAAAAGTGGAAACTTGCTGGACTAAGCGTATAGCCCTCTACGGAGACTGCCCCCAAATTTGTTGGATGAGCTGAGAACTTTACAGCACAACACAAATATTTTCAGAGATGTAGTGTACATTTCCCAACACAAACAGAAAACATCCAAGACCCCCCCCCCACACACACACACATACAATGAAGAGAAACAATTCTGGTAAATAGGGAGAAACAGCAGCTAGAACAGCGTGGGCACTTTTGCACTTAGCTCATTTTGAAAGAGAAACTGCACATGTACAATATAAAACACTTGAACACTTTGTACTTGCCTTAACTAGGGTAAAGGCTGTATTTGCAAATCAAATCCAGTGTATGCTCCTTCTCTTCTTCCAGAGCCCTGGAATGTCTCTTTTCTCTCCATGCTTAAATCTAGCCATCTTGTAGGGAGGGGGGAAGCAATTTTACCTCTTAGGGTTTAACTGCAAAACATTTCTCCTTATAAGAACATAAGAAACGCCTTCACCGGAACAGACCAAGGTCCATCTAGTCCGGCGATCCGCACACGCCGAGGCCCATTTAGGTACTCCTTGTTGGAGACCCGGATTTCCCGTATCCCTCAATATGTTTTGCAAGAAGGTGTGCATCCAACTTGCGTTTGAAACCCAGAACAGTAGCCTCTGCCACTACCTTCTCCGGGAGAGCATTCCAAGCGCCCATCACTCGTTGTGTGAAACAGAACTTCCTGACATTTGTCCTGAACCTGCTGCCGTTCAGTTTCAGGACCTCTTGTCCGTGTCACATCTGAAAATGTCAGTCATGCTGCTTCCTGGTCAATTTGGTCAAATCCTTTTAATATTTTAAAAGTCTCTATCAGATCCCCACGCAATCTTCTCTTTTCGAGGGTGAACAGTCCCAGTCTCCCGAGGAGTTCCTTGTAGCTTAAATTCTCCATGCCTTTGACCAGTTTCGTGGCTCGCCTCTGCACCCTCTCCAACAGAATTTTATCCTTCTTAAGGTATGGAGACCAGTGTTGGACACAGTATTCCAAGTGTGGTCTGACCATTGTTCTATAAAGTGGCATTATAACATCCTCCGACCTACTCGTGATCCCCTTCTTGATTCTGCCTAACATCCTATTTGCTTTCTTCGCTGCCGCCGTGCATTGAGCCGATGGCTTTAGGATTCTGTTTATCAGCACCCCCAAATCCCTTTCTTGTTCGCATTTGGCTAAAGTCACCCCAAAGAACTGCTGGACAACAGGAAGAGGAGAACAAGAGACAGAGAGAGAAGTGACCAAAAGAAATGTATGTGAAATTCACACAAGGCTAGGTTGGTCTGAGCTCTAGACTTATTTTCCTGTTAGTGCTTCAGCCAGTCAGTGCTCAGTCACTTACAGGAAAGTAAAGCTATAACAGCTCAGACCCTGCCGTAAAAATGTGCATAATAAAACTGTGCGTTCGTTTCTATACATTCCAGAGAACCCTTTTGTGCACCGGGAGGTGAGCTTTCTGTGGCAGTAAGACTGCTTTAATGAGTCTTACTGCCACAGAAAGCTTTTGTGCATTGGGACCTGAGTAGGGTTACCAAACATCTAGATTTCCCCGGACATAGGGTTACCAGACGCCCAGATTTCCCCGGACAGCTTTTCAAAACCCAGCACTTTGTCCGGGTTTTGAAAAGCTTCTGGAAACGAGCAATATAGGGACGGCATTTGTGCCAAGCGCGAATGCCGTCTGACGTAACTCGTTGCTCGTGCAGGTCGAGGGGGGTGGGCATGGCGGGTGGAATGGGACGTGGCCACCCAGAATGGGGCGGGCCTTGGGGGTGAGGCCATGGGTCCTGATTTTCCTTTTGGTAAACCAAACTTAAAACAGTGCATACAGGTATACATACAGAATATATGAAAAACAGCACTTACATCTTTCAATCGGATACATGAAAATTATTTTCACCCCCTCCCTATTTCAATGTAATCAAGAAAACCAAACAATATTACTTCCATATTTTTCAGACAACAATCCCAATATACTATCTCCCTCCCTCCCCCCTCCCTAGAAGTGTAAATTATAACCAGAAGTACAGGGAAACCCCATTCTGAACGGCTTTTCAAAACCTGGCACTTTGTCTCGGTTTTGAATAGCTTCCAGCTAGCAGCAATGATGGGACGGCATCTGTGCATTCGTGGATGCCACGCGGTGACACACATCACCACATCATGCCAGCGCATGCACAGAGGCCCCTCCTGACAAGCGAACAGGTTGAGGGGGTGGGCCTGGGGGCAGGGCCATGGGTGTGGATTTTCATTTCGGAAAATCTGGTAACCTAGACCCGAGTCTCTGTGGCCATGTTGCAAATTATGTGGTAGGGAAAAAAGAAGACTGATCAACCAGTGGGGAAAGAAAACTAGAAGGCAGTTCTAGTCACAGGAAGGGAGGAAGTGATTTTGAGAAAGTTTCTGTACTGTTACAAGTGAAATTTCTGCATTTGGTGGGAGGTGGAAGACAAATGGACCCCCTCCAAAAATTCCACATTACATTTCTATGAGAAATGCAGCTCCAACAGCTGCAGTGGACATACACTAATTCATTGCCTTCTCCTCACCTCTCCTTACTTAATCACAGACATACAGAATAGACACATACCAACAAAGATTTGCATAAACATATATATCCTTCCACAAACACGTATGAGCACATATATTACAGGTAAGCAAGCACACACATATACTAATAGGTAACATACCCACTAGAGACTGACAAGGGGACAGGGAAGCTCCTGTCATGGGTTCAAAATCTGCTTTAAACCCTGCCACTAAAGAAAATGTGCCTATTCCTAAGCCAAGGAACCTACCCATTAACTCTGTTCCCAGTGCTAAGATCGGACAGAGAAATGATGGCAGAGAAGAACAGAATACCTGTTCCAAGCCCGTATAATTCCTTTTATATACCATCTGTTCATTCTCAGGTTAAACCTCTGGTCAGGCAATCTGACACAGCAAGGGTTAAGGAAAGAGGTAGAGCTAATAGGCAGAACGTGCTTAGAGCACAAGTAAAAGTTTCATAGCAGTATAAATCCAAGCCAGCTGAGAACACACACAGACAATCAGGAACCTGGAGGGAAGGACGTTCCTCACAGAACATGGAGCAGAAAGGTAGAAGCTCTGTCTTACTGTCTGCTGCTAGAAAACCTCTCATCCCAGAGCACAGCCATGCTGACAAAACTTTGCTTCCTAAGCAGAGGCTAATGGAAAGGGGAAAGTTCCTTGGGCAGGGCTGTCCGAACACTGCTCCAGAGAATAGCTTGTATCCAGCTTCAGAGAGTGAGGAATCTCTTATGGAGGTAGAGGGAGATGTCTTTGAGGGGAATGAAATAGACTGCAGCCCAGAAGCCCCAGACTATATGTCTGAATGCAGCATGAGTCAGTAAGGTGTGTGGGAAGGGAATGAAAGTTTGTTGTATAATAATGGTCTAAAGTACTTCAAAGAAACATTTCTGTCCTCATGAGGGACTTATTAAGGAATGAATGTTTGATGTGTGACTGTAAGGATTGGTTAGCAACAGAAATTAGACCAGAATCCCTGTATGCAAGCAAAGCATAATGAGTTGGGGGAAGGGTTAAAGCTAACTTACATTAGAAGGAGAAATAAAGCCCTGAGTTAATTTAGTGACCTGACATTTACACATCCCTGATAGTGGGAACTTTTGGGAGGGGAATCTTAGAATATTAAAACAAAGGTGGATGGTTCCCAACTCACTGCCCAGAAATAATAAGGATCAGTGAGATATTAATACTTCAGGCAGTCAGGTGGGGAGAACTTCCTGAAGAAACACAATGGGCTCAATACAATAATTGTGCCCAGCCTAGAAGGTATGGAGCTAAAGCCCAGGGTTGGCTGGTCCACAGGGGCTCATGTATATAAGTTCTTGAAACCAGAATGCTGCCCAGAACTGTGCAAAGCATGGCAGCAGAGCTGTGAGAAAGAAACCATGTTTAAAGGGAAATGTTTTTGGGATTTTTCTTTCCTGATTGAAGCAAGAACTTGCTGTAAAAGAGAACTTTTGTTTGTGATAAATTTCCTTCCAAGCATCATCAGCCAGTGTAGTTGTATTAGAACCAGTGCAAGGTGAACTGGATAATAAAACTTGGAACTGTGAATTATTGGTGGAGAGATTTTTTTTTCCTCTGTGCTCAATCCAGAGTGGTCCTCCAAAGAGCGTTATTCTTGCACCTGGGGCGGGAGCCAGGTTGCCAGTGCTAGGCTTAACCCTGGCCCCGTCACAATATTTATGTTGCATATATATATTGCAAATTGTAGCGTGGCCATCCCTTAAGGTACAGCAGGGACCAACCCACAACCATAACATGGGCGTGCTTCCCCCAAATAGGAGGAAATCCCTGTATCTGTGGACTTACCCAGCTCACAGCAGTCACAATGGCACAAAACAGGTAAGCTTTCAAAAACAAACAGAATTTATTTTGCATTCAGCTTTGCCTGAGAATTCATAATAAACTGTGTTCTGGAGTACAATCAATAATACAAACGCACAAAGTTTCTCTGGCCAGCCTGGTCTGGCAAAACCCTGAGTGCTCAATCCGTGTCCCAGGTAAGTTCTGCTTATTTTCAAGCAACAACAACAAAAAAAACATGAATCAGAACAACACTATCCTTCAGTTCTTTAGCAGAAAAAAAAAGTCTCAACTCAGGCATTGAGAATCCTAACTCCTCTCAATGCTTCAAGGAGAGCAAAGTTGGTGGATCTGCCAATTCGGCACTTTGCCAAAACAAAATGCAAAACCCTCAAAATCCTTCCACAAAGATGACAGGTAAATCTTGCCCCCAATCTTAATGTCTCCTTAGCTCCAATGAAGTCAAATAAACTTTCCAGGTAAAAATAGTCTTTCCCCTGCTTAACTGTAGCCTAAGCTATCTTGAAAGAAAAAAAAACCCTCCAGGAAAAAAAAAACCTCACTGGCAGGTTTCAAGGGATAAACTTTCCCCTTCCAAAAGTCCCAACCAGTTTACAAACATCCCAGTAGAACTCACAGCCATAAAACTTCCTCAGAAGCAAGCAGTTACCCCAGCAACAAAAAGCAAAACTCTTGCAGAGAAGAAAAAACACTTGGCAAAAACCAACAGACAGTTCAACAGTCAGACAGCCAACAAACAGTTCAACTCTGAAAGTGGTAGCTCAGGCAGGGCAGGGCATTCCATTCCATGGCTTCTGGCAAATTATCTTCTAAAAGATCCTCTCCTACCTCGGGTGTCTGCATTTCCATGTCCTCTGGCTGCTGGGACTGTGGAGGGTCCTCCAGCATAGAAGCTTCCCTGGGCTGCCTCCTTGACTGTGGTTCCCAGCCATCTAAATGCTGCAGAGCCACGCCCAGCCCTGCGCGGGGGATTGTCCCTGCTTAGCTCTGACTGCCTCTTAGCCTGTTTTGCCAGCAATTTCAAAATGAATGCCTTTAAAGGGGCATAACCCTGTTTTCCCTGACTGTGACTTGAGTTCTGTTGGGGCTCAGCCTGATCTCTATATTCCTGATTCTGCCCTGCAGGGATACATTGATCAGCCCTAACCAGCTTAACAGGGTTGTTGCTGTGTCTTTTAACTGGCACAGGAGTCGGACTTGTGACAAAATATATATATATTGCATAAACATATACTGTATATCCCTCCACAAATACAAACATATATATCCTTCCACAAACACATATGAGCACACATATTACATGTATGCAAGCACATACATATACAAACAGGTAACATACTCACTAGAGAATGACAAAGGGACAAATTTGTCCCCGACCCTGCAGGAACTCAATTTCCCCATCCCCACAAGTGTTGTTGCAGTTTTAACTGCACAAACCTTGAACACTTACAATTTTAAAGTGTTTCAGGCTTGTGCAGATGAGGACGGAGCTTTCAGGAACGGGGTAGGGGCAGTAAAAGAACTTGCCAGGATGGGAGAAAATTAGTTCCTGCGGGGACAGGGAAAAATTTATCCCCGTGTCATTCTCTAATACTCACGAACCCTCTCCTTATAAACCTACACACACATGCATTGACATGCAGAGGGGTTAGAAAGAATTCCATGAGCTCCGCTCCGCATGCTTGCTCCATTTGTTACTTATCTACAAGGCACTAGACAAATAAATATTTTAGCATTTCATTTTTCTTTCTTCTCACCCCTGTCTGTTGCACTTACTGTATGGAATCCATGCTAGTAAGCCTTATATTTTCTTTCTTTCTATTTTGTACATTAAGGCAAATGATTTCTGCCTTTCTACAAATTAACTTTCCAGACACCTATACTTACTTCCTCACACCTGGGTGATTTGCTGCTTTAGTAGATTTCACATCTGCTGCAGATGAGGAACAACAGCCTCAGCCTCAGCCTCTGAAGCAGCTGCATAAGGGTGCCCGGGAGTATTTGACCAAAATTAAAGGGCTTAGTTGTACCTCAGAAGTGCAAGCCAAGATGCTGATACTGATCCCCTTTTAACAGTGCAGTTGGCATTAACAAAATAAGGTCCAGAAGCACTGAGCTTTCTGTTTCCCATAGAGACATAATGGATGGAAAAGCCTTAATAAATCTGGCCTATGTGTATGGTTTACAACTGTGCCACTTTGATCTCTTGGGTGTCAAGTGTAACAAAATGTGCAACCCTACACCACCTGAGTTTTGTCATAGGAAGGAGATAACATAATTCAGCAGCTCTAGGGAGAAATGCAACCACACATAATAACTCTGCACTTAAATGGACCATGTGAGGCGAAATTACAATTTATTAGCATGATTGTTTTACAGTCATTCTTGAAGAAGGGACCCAGGAGGAGAGTATGGCGTAGTGCTTAAAGCTACAGCCTCAGCCCCCTGAGATTGTGCTGCTCCCTGCGACCCTGGGCAAGTCACTTAATCCTCCACTGCCCCAGGTATTTTTTAATGGGTATTTCTTATGGGCAGACTGGATGGACCGTTCGGGTCTTTATCTTCCGTCATTTACTATGTTACATGAGTTAGATTATGAGCCCACCAGGACAGATAGGGAAAATGCTTGAAGTACCAGCATGTAAACTGCTTTGAGTGTGGTTGTAAAACTACAAAAAGACAGTATACAAGTCCCAGTCCCTTACCCATTTTGGGGTTATCTCATTGGTCCACTAGTACCCTAACCAATAAAGAATCTGGTTCTCCTCTCTTCAGAACCAACACAGTTATCCTAGAAACCTAGAAAATGAAGGCAGATAAAGATCATATGGCCAATCCAATCTGCCTATCCATACCACTTCCTATCTCTTTCTCTTTCTTGGAGACCCTCTATGCTTGTCCCATGCTTTTCTAAATTCAGATACAGTCTTCTTGTCTCCATTGCCCTACTCTTATTACAATCAGAATGACCCTGTTCATCTTGGGCTATAGACAATATTACAGTTCTGTTAGACTGGTAGTCAGCACAAAAGGATATTTTCATTTCAAAGTGAAACTTTTTAAAGCAATGCCACAGAAAAAGACAGTTCTGGCAAAGATTTTTGACAGGTCAGTGTTAAATGAGGTTTTTCATCTCTGGGTGCCTGACAGTGACCCTTTTCTTCCAGTGTCTCTGGTTAGAATCACAAAGTTGTTTAATGACACCGAGCATCAATTAAAGTTTAGAGGAAGAACAAGGAGCAGTCAAATAATTTAGTCGCAGGGATGGTGGCAGACAAAACCAACAGATTCTTAGAAAAAATTCACATTCCTTTGTATTGTGATCATCCTACATCAAGGAAATGCTTGAGATTTTGGCAGCATTGTGTACTATGCCTGCTAAAGTTATTATACAATTTTTTTTAAAGCCACATTGAAAGTGTCTTATATAAATCTCTGTTGTTAGCAGTCATTTTTAGAACTAGAACTTGATATATACAGTAGGTGACCTTTAAAACTAGCTGGGATCACAGTGCATGCTATTCTTTACACTGCTGAAAGAACGCTCTTCATGAAACAAAATTGTTAAGCTGTTAATAAAGAAATATGTTTGAAATGCTAGCCTTAAAGGAAACCTAAACTGTAGTGATGAACTTTATAGTTTGCTTGTTTTCCAGAGGGTCTTCTATGGCACATGTAATCTTTTGGCTGCCCCTAGGCCAGTGTCTTACAAACTTTTTCAAGCCCCGGCAAACTAAACTTGGGGCTGCATCTGCTGGACCTCCTGGCACATGTAGACGTCGACGTGATGATATCATGTGCTTATGTGACAGGGCTCTGAGCTTGTTAACCCTGAAATTACTATTCCGATTGGGGGAGTGGTGGGGGGGTAGAGAGGAGGAGAGGCACCAGTGCCAGCTGACTGCCCACAGGGTGTGCCTCTCACGGCACACCTGGAATCTCACCACGTCACACAGTTTGCAATACACTGTCCTAGGTAGGGTTACCAGACATCCGGATTTCCCCGGGGGGGGGGGGGTCTGGATGGCTTTTCAAAACCTGTGTGCACATAACATCATTGCGTCTCATTGCATGGGCATGACGTCATTGCGTTTCATCCGCATGGATGTGCTGCCCTGACAAGAACAGGCAGTGGGGGGGGGGGGGGGGGATTGGAGGCGGAGCTGGGGAGGGCTTGGGGGTGGATTGGGGGCATGATAGGGTAGAACCGGGGTGGGGGATGGGTGGGACTGGGCAGGCCTGGGGGTGGGTCTAGGGATCTGGATTTTCCAGACAGAAAATCTGGTAACCCTCACCCTAGGCATTTGAACAGATGGTCAACTCCCTCCAGATGAGGAGGTGGGAATAGAATCCCCCCTCCAAAACCATGATTCATAAGAGGCCCAGAAAGTTCTTTCATGCACTGCTCTAAAATAAAAGGATGGGAATGTGTGCACTATGCAGAATCATCACTTCCTGTAATAGGAGAAGACTTCCGGTTATGCTGGGGGGGGGGGGGGGGGAAGGTGAATTTAGCAACTAGTTTGACAGCTCCTGGCACTTAAGTATTTATTTATTTACTTCAGTCAAAAGTGAACAGACTACTAATCAACTCTGTTCAGCTAAAGGTCCCAGAATAGGGTAAACAGTTAATTTAAAAGTATCCCAGCGTGTAAGAGCCATTTCAAAACAGGGGCCAATCACACACATGTACATGGCAAGGGGACATGAGGGTAGAAAGAGGGGGTATTCTGGGAAAGAGTCCATGTCTGCTTTGGGAAACCTAAATATTTGAATTGGCATCTCCTCCAAGCACATCTATACGCTATAGGGACAGCTGTAAATTCCAATGTCTGGGATCCCAGCAGTATCATTACCCCCTTCCCCCCCCCCCCCGTAATGATCTAATCTAATCTAATCTAAACCTTAAGTTTATATACAGCATCATCTTCATGAGTTATGGAGCTCGACACGGTTTACAAGAACTTAAATAGTAGGTAGAGAAGAAGAAAAAGGATTACATGAACTTATGTGTAGAAGGGAGGAAAAAAGGGGGGAGGATAGAGTTACAATTTGATGAAAAGCCAGGTTTTCAGTTGTTTGCGGAATAATTGAAGGGAGTCCAGGTTCCGCAACGGGATGGTGAGGTCGTTCCAAAGACCTGTGATTTTGGAGAGAAGGGATTTTCCCAGTTTGCCTGCATAGTGGATGCCGCGTAGAGAGGGGAAGGCTAGTTTATATCTTTGGGCAGTTCTGGAGGAGTCAGGACTGGAGGAGTTGAAGGATAGCGGGATAAGAGGAGGGAGGATGCCGTGAATGATGAAGTCCCCATCTTAGTGCCAGCTTCTTCTAAACCCCCACCACAAAATAATACCCCCCAGTAGTAACAATTCATCCTTCTAGCAACACAACAACCCTCCCAACAGAATTCAATTCACACACCCCCAACAGAAATATAGTAGCAATCCCTGGTAGGTGTCCCAAGTATTTTGGAGAAGCTTTGGCCTTGGTAGAGGTTTAGCCCAGAGAGGCTGCCACATAAGGCCTCACTTTCCTGGAGAGGGAGGGGGGAGGCTAGATGGAGGAGCACTTGCTGCAAGGAGGGTCTTGGGGGTAAGTTATGCTGTCAGTAAGGTTGATGTATGTTACTGGGGGTTTATGTTGCTCAGGGGGAGTTTGTTGCTATTGAGTGGAGATAAACTGTTGTGGCCAGGAAGATGTCAGGAATGGGGTAGGGGTAAAACACTTTGCCACAGTATAATGAGTGTATTACAGCACCCAGAACTTGTCCAGATGTGACATCAAAGATCTTATGTGTTTTAGTCTAGTAGTATAAACATATATTAGAAGGATTTACAACTTGCTCAGCCTGAAGTCATTATGCCATTGTATAGATCCATGGTGAGGCCCCACCTGGAATACTGTGTGCAATTCTGGAGGCCGCATTACCGTAAGGATGTGCTGAGACTGGAGTCAGTCCAGAGAATGGCCACCCGGATGGTCTCGGGACTCAAGGATCTCCTGTAAGAGGAACGGCTGGATAAGTTGCAGCTGTACTCACTTGAGGAACGCAGAGAGAGGGGTGACATGATCGAGACATTCAGGTATCTCACGGGCCGCATCGAGGTGGAAGAAGATATCTTCTTTTTCAAGGGTCCTGCGGCAACAAGGGGGCATCCGTGGAAAATCAGGGGCGGGAAACTGCACTGGGATACCAGGAAATTCTTTTTCACTGAAAGGGTGGTTGATCGCTGGAATAGTCTTCCACTTCAGGTTATTGAGGCCAGCAGTATGCCTGATTTTAAGGCCAAATGGGATAGACACGTGGGATCTATTCACAGAGAAAGGAAGGGGAGGGTCATTGGGGTGGGCAGACTAGATGGGCCATGGCCCTTATCTGCCGTCTATTTCTATGTTTCTATGTTTCTCAAGCCAATCACTTGCGATGTTTTCAGATTATCAGGCATTGCTGATAACAAAATGATTTTAAAGTGCATCTGCCGTGTCAAGAAATTAGACCTGCTAAATCTTTCTTCTCAACTTTACAAAAACTTATTTTCACACATATGCATTCATCTTCTGATAATTATTGGAATACTTCAGAACCAGCATTGCCTGTGATGGCCACCTGCAGTTCCATCTGTTCCTGGGGAAGAGGACTTGCATCTCTAACCGAGGTATAAATGAAGCTCTGTAATCACATTTGGGTAACAGAAAGGTGGCATTACTTTTGTGCTACAGTTTTATTCCAACTGACACATGAATAGTATTCCTTTTAAAGCATTTAAAGAACTATTATTTTGTCCTTATCTGTTACAGTCTAAATATTTGTATATAACCCATAATATCTTAATTATTTCTGTCTTCATTTTGCCAATAATCCATTCTAATAAATACATTTGTTTGCTATTATACTTCTTATATATAAACTCTTAGTTATTACTATCAGTTATGTGCTTTAGTCTAGTAGTATAAACATTTATTAGAAGGATTTACAACTTGCTCAGCTAAATAGGACATGCTAATCATTCCAGAATACTGTCCAAAATATATTAGTTGCAGGTGTTATCCTATATTGTCCAGCAGAGATCAATTTGATTACTGTTTACTCCTACAGTATTTGGAGGTTCCACTAAGATAATATGATAAGATAAGAGCAGCACTGATAGCTGTACTGTATTTTAAACAGAATTAGTAAAGTTTGAGTTCCTGGTGCTAATTTAGCCTTCACTGCTTGATTGATAAGAACAGCCTTGACTAAAAGCCCAGGCAGATATGTTAATGTCCTTAGCAGTCAGGGAAAAGTTTATGGTTCTTTTTATGCACAGTCATTCTTTGGCAGTCCACCCGGAAAGCACTGTAAAAAGGGAAAGTAACACAAACAGAGAAACATGAAGGCAGGTAAAAACCAAATGGCCCATCCAGTCTGCCTATTCACAGTATCCACTATCTCCTACTCTCCCTAAGAGATCCCATGTGCCCATCTCATGCTTCCTTAACTCAGTCTTTGTCTCTACCACCTCTACCGGAAGACTATTCCACGCATCTACCACCCTTTCTATAAAAAAGTATTTCCTTAAATTACTCCTGAGTCTTTCGCCTCTTAACTTCATCCTCAGCCCTCTCATACCAGAACTTCCTTTTAAATGAAAGAGATTTGCCTCATGCACATTTATGCCACATAGGTACTTAAACATCTCTATCAAATTTCCTTTCTTCCAAAAAATACAAATTGATATCTTTGTCCCCATACATCTTATGAAGACTTTCCTCTGGACCGACTCCATCCTGTTTATATCTTTTTGAAGACAAAACCATAAAATAGTAGAGGGACTGGAATACTAAAATACAATTTAATAAATCCAAACTCCAATTTAATAAATTCAAACTCCAGTAAAAAACAATAATCTAATTTATGCTCAAAACACAATCATATTCAATATTGGAGAAAAAGGCCTCAGAACCCGTAGGAAGCAAGCATTGTCCTTTAGCTATAGGAGAGAGAGCTGTATACCCTATTAGCTCCTCTTTTAACTTCTATCATTGGCTCTTAAAAACTCTGATGTTATCTTTCTATAGCAGTTGGTATATGTACTGTGTTTAGACTAGTAAACTAAGCAGAAGTATGAAAAAAATGCTTAGCTGGGTAATATCCCACTCTGTCGGTTAAGGTCAGTTTTCTATGATCAGCGTGACTTAAATAGAACTGTGCACTTCTTTGCCGACGGTGGCCATTGTTTCACGGTCAAGCGACCGTTTCATCAGGGCACTTTAGCAATAGTGATATCAGACTGTTGAAAGCTTATAGCCTATCTTCCTCTTTTTGTGATCTTTTGTAGTTTATAAAAGCTAACCTCTTTCTTTACCGCCTCAGCTACTACTTTTGAGAACCAAAGTGGGGCCTTCTTTTCCTCTTCCTCTTACTTATTTTTATTACAAAATGGTTTGTTGTTCTTACAATAGTTCTTTAAAGTTTTGCTTCCTTCTTTCTTCTTCCAGATGTTCCCATCCAGACAACAGTTCCTTGACATAGTCCCTCACCTGAACAAAGTTAGTTTTTGTAGTCTAAAATCTTTACTATGAATGAGTATCTCTTTTCACCTGTCTTAATATTACACCACACCATGCAGTGACCACCCGATGCCAGATGATCACCCACTAAGAAAACTTAGATACATTTAAAGGATGCCTTTAAATAATGATCTAATCTCTGTAAAGATTGTTAGTAGGCCCCCACAATGTATGGTTTGTTGGGGTTATATTAGAGGCGCCCTTACACACGCCAGGTCCCAGGTTCAGTTCCCTCACTGAAGATTCACCAGGAAGTAGACTCAAATAAGAAACACAGCCAGAATGATTGCATAAAGAATACATTATAGAAATAGGCTTACAGGAAAGCAATATTTATAAGCATTACAATTAAGCATTGCAATTAAGGAGAAAGCAAAGTAGTTTCCCTGCCTTACAGAGTTCAGAGGCAAAAAGACAGAGAGTCTGAAGTTCTAGGGAAAGCCAGAGAGAAAGAGAGAGAGAAAGGGGGATGATGGGGTGATGGTCTAAGCTTCGGGTTCCATAGATAAAGAGAAGGATAGACAGAGAGATAGACAGAGAAAGAGATAGCTCAAGAGAAACAAGAGAGGACCAGAGTGCCAAGAGCCAAGAGAGAGGGGTGATGCTGCGAGGGGGCTTTTATAGTTTGGAAACTTATTCTAAAAACCAGAATCTATTGAGCTTTAACAGAACTTAAACATGCTAGACAGGAGAAGAATAGGCTGAAGTCATATGTGATTTCCAGTATGTCTCTGACAATAGTTTCTGATTAACTTTAGTTATCTGTGCACCTGGACCAATTGTCCTAAGCACCCTCTTAATCAGACATTAACACATTAACACCTTTTAGATAATCCTGATTTAATCAGGGCTATTTGAAACCATATTTTAGGGTTATGTGAAACCGTCTGCCTTCACTCAGGGTCTATCTGCATTCACATGCCAATCAGATTGATATAATTTTCCATAGGCCTTCGCTGACATTAGTTATGCCAACTGAAAATGCTGAATGCTAGCAATAGCTATGCTGACAATCTCCTACTTTCCTCTCTCTCCATTCCGCGTGCATAATCAACAGGTTGAATAAAACTCCTACCCTCCCATTGTTTAATCCTTTTTCATTTTCTCTCTTTTACTATACCTTATTGTAGTTCATCCTTAGTCCTTTTGTGCCATATTAGTCTATTCTGTCTTTGTATCTCATAATATGTACTTTTGTTATGTACCCCCTGATTTTAAATATTTTGTATAATTGCTTAATATTACGATAGGCGATTTATCAAATAATCATGAAACTTGAAACATTGTAACATCAGAAATACTTCCCCCATTTGTAAGTACTAAGGCCCTGATTCTACAAAGTGTGTCCCAATTGTAGGCAGCTGAAGACATCCTACAGCTGTCTAATCAGCCAATCAGGAGATACGTTTTCTAAAAAAATGCTCCCCAGGCAGTCCGCCTATATTGAAGGCGCCTCCGGGAGCCTAGGGAGGCCCGCAAGCCTGCCTAAGCTCACCTAAGGCTAAGCAGTAGCCTTAGGCTAACCTAGGTGGCCTTACACATCTCCCTAGCAGAGCTGGAGACGCTTACAATGTAGGCTGGCAAAATGCTGGCCTACATGGTAAGTAGACGCGGCTGCTACTTAATCGTGGCAAGGGATCTCCCTGTTGCGATTAGTATAGCAGCTGCAGCTACGGCCGCAAGTCTCCCTTAACCAACCCTCCCCCCCACGATTGCAGCAGGAGGGTGCCCAACCCCTCCTGCCGACAAAACCCATGATAGCTGGCAGGAAGGTGCTCAACCCTTCCTTTCAGTACGCCGTCCCCTACCCTACCCCCGATGATTGCGGCAGGAGGGTGCCCAACCCCTCCTGCCAAAAGAACCTGCCCCCCCCAAAGATCGCCGGCAGGAGGGTGCCAAACCCCTCCTGCTGGACCCCCCCCCCCAATGAAACTCCCCCCAGGACCCCCTTTCGGGCTTACCTGCAAGTTGGTCGGACGGGTCCTCGTACCGCCTGGCCAGCAGGCCCGCCTCTGTCCAAATGAGGCGGGCCTGCCCCTCCCCTGCTCAACCCACAGGATCCTAGGGCCTGATTGGCCCAAGCACCTAAGGCCCCTCCTATAGCGGCCCGCTATAGGAGGATGTGATAGACGAAAACTGTTTTCAGATTTAGAGTCAGCATGTGGCCCTTGTTAAGGTACATGTGACAGAACTCCAGTAGCAAAATGTTTGTTGACCAGTGTAATCTATTCTATCAGCATATAGCCCAAATCTATTCCTTAGTACTCGTGTTACGAAAGTTTTCTTGTCTGCTTTCAGTGATTATAATAATATGTAGAAATAAAACAAAAACATAAAGGAAAAAATAATACCTTTTTTATTAGATCAACTTAATATAATTTATGATTAGCTTTCTAAGGTAATCCCTTCTTCCTCGGATCAGATTTCTGATTACAATGAACAGGTTTTCTAGTTCTTATAACTATGATAGCATTGGAGATTATTTCTTTCTCCTCTGATTCAGTTTCTTATTACGATTGTTTTATGAAAGAAATTTATCCCAGGTACAGGAGACGTATGTTTCAAGCTCATTGCACTGGGAAATTAAATGGCAAACGTGATAGGAGAATGAGTAGATTATGCCATTGTATCGCAAACTGTGTGCTGCGGCACTCTAGTGTGCCTCCTGAGATTTCAGGTGTGCCACGAGATGCTGTGGAGGAAGGGAGGCACAGCCTTCTCTCTGTGTGTCTTCCCTTCTGGCAGCCTCCACTGGCGGCTCAGGGTCCATCTAGTGAACCTTTGCGCAAGCGCATATGTCAACAAGATGATGTCATTCATGCGTGTGATGTTATCACATCGACACCTGTGCATTGTCAGATGCCTCGAGCAACGGCCACTATGTTTAGCGTGCCGTGGCTCAACAAAGTTTGTGAGACACTGCCTTAGAGACTCCACCCTGTTTACTTATTCTGTAGATACTTTGTTATGAAAAAAGGAGCTCTGCCTCCGTATCCACTGTCATGGGAGGGCTGCCTTAAGTTACCTCACTTGCTGGGCTTGCGCTTGACCAACTCTGCTTTGTTTGCAGAGCTCAACCACAGACATGAGTTTTGTCCTAAACTGTCTTCTCTGTAAAGAGTTTCACTGCATAATCCAGTGTCTCTCAAACTCTTTTAGCTCTGGCACACTAAAATGAACAAATGTTTTTCGTGGCACATTATAATTAAGAACATAAGAAATTGCCTCCGCTGCGTCAGACCAGAGGTCCATCGCGCCCAGCAGTCTGCACCCGCGGCGGCCCATCAGGTCCATGACCTGTTAGGTGGTCCCTGACTTTTCCTATAACCCATCTCTACTTCTATCTGTACCCCTCAATCCTCTTATCCTTCAGGAATTTATCTAAACCTTCCTTGAACCCCCGTAGCATGCTCTGCCCTATCACAACCTCCGGGAGCGCGTTCCATGTGTCCACCACCCTCTGAGTAAAGAAGAACTTCCTAGCATTTGTTCTAAACCTATCCCCTTTGAATTTCTCCGAGTGCCCCCTTGTACTTGTGGTTCCCCAAAGTCTGAAGAATCTGTCCCTGTCTACCTTCTCTATGCCTTTCAGGATTTTAAAGGTTTCTATCATGTCTCCTCTAAGTCTCCGCTTTTCCAGGGAGAATAGCCCCAGCTTTTCCAACCTGTCAGCTTATGAAAAGTTTTCCATACCTCTTACCAATTTAGTCGCTCTTCTCTGGACTCCCTCAAGTATCGCCATGTCCTTTTTGAGGTATGGCGACCAGTACTGGACGCAGTACTCCAGATGCGGGCGCACCATTGCACGATACAGCAGCATGACTTCCTTCGTCCTGGTCGTGATACCCTTTTTGATGATACCCAACATTCTGTTTGCTTTCTTTGAGGCTGTCGCACATTGTGCCGATGCTTTCAATGTTGTATCCACCAACACACCCAGGTCTCTTTCAAGGTTGCTCACCCCTAGCAATGATCCCCCCAGTTTGTAGCTGAACATCAAGTTCTTTTTCCCTACATGCATGACCTTGCATTTTTCTATATTAAAGTTCATTTGCCACTTTATTGCCCACTCTTCCAGGCTCGTTAGGACCCTTTGCAGGTCTTCACAGTCTTCCGTGGTTCTAACCCTGCTGCAGAGTTTGGTGTCAACTGCAAATTTAATAACTTCATTTTTCGTCCCCGTCTCCAGGTCGTCTATAAATATATTGAACAGGAGCGGCCCCAGCACCGATCCCTGCAAAACCAACAAAAAATAAATTTGAGAGTTATTTATTTAAAGTTATTTAAGTTATGTATTGGTAATTGTAACAATGGTGAAACTAAAGTAGATAGAACAGAATTGCTAATCAATGCGATGGATGTGCTTGTTTTTTAGTTCAAATTAACTCAAAACATGGCTCAGTTAGTTGACAAGCAAACACACATTTCATCATCCACCATCTGCAGTTGTTCTCTTTTTTAAAATTTAATTTCTGTCAGAGCTGAAAATCCAAGTTTGCAGAGATAAGAAGATCCAAACGATAACAAAGCCTTGATTGTTTTGTCGCTCAAGTAACTACTGCATAAAAAATAAAAATAAAATTTCTTGCCCATTAGTTTTGAAGGACCAACCCACATCAAAGAATGATGCTTATCTGGGTGGTTGTATTCTTATGCACACAGACATTCATATCATTGACAGACTCATGGTTACGTAATGTACATGCCATCTATTCTAGTGTATACTTTTGAAGGGTCTCTCATGTCACACCCGGAATCTCTTCGGGGCACACCGTTTGAGAGACACTGGTCTAAAGTAAGATGAGTGCACTTTAGAAGAGGAGCCCTAAAAGCTTTGTTAAGACCCTCCCCCTTCCATATACAACCACCACTGAGAAACCAAGATCCACCTTATTAAAATATTCTCATGGCAGGCTGTTGTGCATAGCTGTCTGCCTAGAAAATTAACACCTGGAAACAAACATAGAGACTTACCACCTAAAATTTTGCAACTTCTATGACATCAGCTTAGTCTGATAAACAGTGACTAGTGCATATGAATAGCTGAGATGGAGAATGTGAATCCTTGTATCACTAATCCTACATTGCAACCCTAAATACTCAACAATCCATTCAACCCAGAGCCATTAATAGAACACCTACAGTTTTTCTGCTTTTTTGCTATTAAGTTCTACCAGAAGCGTACACTCGGAACATCCATGTAATATCTTCAGGCTGTGGAGACAAAGTATGATCCACTCTTTACATGGTGACATTATCAGTCCTACAGGCTGCTCAGTGTTAAGGCTTAACATCATAGTACAGTCTCCCATTCAAATGTCAGTCTTAGGAAACTGTCATATTAACCAGAGAGGGAAAGGTAGTATTTGCAATGGGTGTTGAAATTATGCAAAAGAAAGAAGAAAACAAAAATCCCACTTACCATGAATGCTTTATTTTTTAAACTAAATCTTTTGAACTTTTTCTTTTCGTCCATCTTTCTGATCTTTCTACTTGTGCAGTCATCCATTAGCTAAATATAGCAGGACAGCATTCATCCGTTTGCAGATTTAACCCCCCCCCCCAAAAAAAACAAAACAAAAAAAAACCCCAACAACAACAACAGAGAGTCTCTGTAAGGAGGATGATGTACTTTTTTTCTCCCAAAGATAAACCACAAGCGATTTCCTTCCGTTCTGGGTAGTAGTGTTATGTTGCTAGCGGGGCAAAATGTACCTTTTTTTTTCCAGAGGATTATGGTGTGATCAGAAGAACTTTACCTTCAGAAAATGTGCAAAGAGGAGAGGAGGCCTGTTTTGCTTGTCAGCAGGCTGGCCAATTTTTCCTGTTAAATCTTTCATTTCCTTGGGTAGTCAAGCAGTTGAGCATGAATTTGTAGTTTTGCTAACGATATAGATTTGATTAGCTGTATCTATATTTTGGGCAGTGGGATGGGGAAGGAAGGGGGATGGGGTAAAATTAAAAAAAAAACCAAGTTCATAACTTTAAATATGTTGCACAAGAATAGGGTTACCAGACGTCCAGATTTTTTTGGATATGTCCTCCTTTTCGAGGACATGTCCAGGGGTCTGGATGGCTTTTCAAAACCCGGTACTTTGTCAAAAGCTTCATATATAAAGAATTCCCTTGTCCACGTTTGTTTTGTTGTACTTTATTGATTCTTTATTCCCTCTTCACAAAAGTGTAGACAGGAAAGAAGTGGGAAACTACAGGCAGGGTTGTAGGATCCAAAGTAACATGACTTTAAGAACATAAGAATAGCCTTAATGGTCCATCAAGCCCAGTAGCCTGGTCTCAAGGTGGCCAATCCAGGTCTCTGGTACCTGGCCAAAACCCAAGGAGTAGCAATATTCCATGCTACCGATACAGGGCAAGCAGTGGCTTCCCCAATGTTTTTCTCAATAACAGACTATGGACTTTTCCTCCAGGAACTTTTCCAAATCTTTCTTAAAACCAGCTACTCTATCCGCCCTTACCACATCCTCTAGCAATGCGTTCCAGAGCTTAACTATTCTCTGAGTGAAAAAAAAAATTTCCTCCTATTGGTTTTAAAAATATTTCCCTGTAACTACATCGAGTGTCCCATAGTCTTTGTAATTTTTGACGGAGTGAAAAATCGATTCACTTGTACCCGTTGTACTCCACTCAGGATTTTGTAGACTTCAATCATATCTCCCCTCAGCCATCTCTTTTCCAAGCTGAAGAGCCCTAACCTTTTTAGTCTTTCCTCATACAAGAGGAGTTCCAGCTCCCACCCAAGTGATCCCCAAGAGCCGTTAGGGGTTGCAGACCCCCCTCCTCAGTCAACAGGTGTTTCAGCCGACTAATTCCGCGATCAGCCCAATTAAGAAAAGCAGGGTTATCACGTCCCGGTGGAAAGGCCAGGTTCCCTCGAAGGGGCAATTGGTTCGTCACCCTGGGGTCCCCTCCCAATTTTTCTATCAAACTCCCCCACACAGCCTGCATAGATTTCAAAAGAATGCAGGTGCGAAACTCAGCGGGAATCTCTCGAGCAGGCAAGTGCAAGAGATTCACCAATGAATGAGGTGCATAAAAAGCCCATTCCAAATCCAGAGGAGTAAACTGGTGTTCAACCTGTAACCAATCTTTCAAATGCCGTAGTAAACAAGCTTCATTGTAAAGGCCGAGATAGGGGAGACTGAGGCCCCCCCCCCCCAAGTCCAGCCACCCACCAAATAACATAAGAACATAAGAAATGCCTCTGCTGGGTCAGACCCTAGGTCCATCGTGCCCAGCAGTCCGCTCACGCGGTGACCCAGCAGGTCCAGGACCTGTGCAATAATCTAACTATACCCCTCTATCCTCTTTTCCAGTAGGAATTTGTCTAATCCTTTCTTGAACCCCAGTACCGTACTCTGCCCAATCACGTCCTCTGGAAGCGCATTCCAGGTGTCCACCACACGTTGGGTAAAAAAGAACTTCCTAGTATTTGTTTTGAATCTGTCTCCTATCAACTTTTCCGAGTGCCCTCTTGTTCTTTTATTATTCGAAAGTTTGAAGAATCTGTCCCTCTCTACTCTCTCTATGCCCTTCATGATCTTATAAGTCTCTATCATATCCCCTCTAAGTCTCCTCTTCTCCAGGGAAAAGAGACCCAGCTTCTCCAATCTCTCAGCATATGACAGGTTTTCCATCCCTTTTATCAGACGCGTCGCTCTCCTCTGAACCCTCTCGACTAACGCCATATCCTTCTTAAGGTACGGCGACCAATATTGGACGCAGTACTCCAAATGCGGGCGCACCATTGCCCGATACAACGGCAGGATAACCTCTTTCGTTCAGGCTGTAATACCCTTTTTGATTATACCAAGCATTCTATTCGCTCTCTTAGCGGCCGCTGCACACTGTGCCGTCGGCTTCATTGTCATGTCCACCAATACCCCCAAGTCCCTTTCCTGGGTACTCTTATTCAATAATATCCCTCCCATTGTATAGTTGTACCTCGAGTTTCTGCTCCCCACATGTAATACCTTACATTTCTCAACGTTGAACTTCATCTGCCATCTCGTCGCCCAATCTTCTAGTTTGTTCAAGTCCCTTTGCAATTCTTCACATTCCTCTGTAGTCCGAGCTCCATTAAATAGTTTAGTGTCGTCCGCAAATTTTATTATCTCGCACTTCGTCCCTGTTTCTAGATCATTTATGAAGATATTAAATAGTAGCGGCCCGAGCACCGAGCCCTGCGGGACACCACTCGTGACCCTCCTCCAGTCGGAGTAGTGGCCCTTCACTCCTACCCTTTGTTTTCTACCCTCCAACCAGTTTCTGATCCATCTATGTACGTCTCCTTCCACCCCATGGTTCTTTAGTTTCCGGAGTAGGCGTTCATGGGGCACCTTGTCAAAGGCTTTTTGGAAATCTAGATATATGATGTCAATGGGGTCTCCTTTGTCCATCTGTTTGTTAATCCCTTCAAAGAAGTGCAATAAGTTTGTTTGGCACGATCGTCCCTTGCAGAAACCATGCTGGCTGGCTATCAGAAGTTCGTGCTTTTCAAAATGTTGATCAATGCTTTCTTTTATCAGTGCTTCTGCCATTTTCCCAGGAACTGAAGTCAGGCTCACTGGCCTGTAGTTTCCCGGATCACCTCTTGATCCCTTTTTAAAGATGGGCATAACGTTGGCTATCTTCCAATCCTCCGGGATCTCGCCTGTTTTCAGGGATAAGTTGCAAATTTGCTGCAGTAATTCCGCTATCTCCTCCTTTAATTCCTTCAGAACCCTTGGATGTATGCCATCCGGACCCGGGGATTTGTCAGTTTTTAGTTTTTCTATCTGCCTGCGAACGTCCTCAATGCTCACTTCTATGAATGTTAATTTTTCTGCTTGACTTCCGTTGAAGAATTGCTCAGGTTCCGGCATGTTGGACGTTTTTTCGTTAGTAAATACAGACGAGAAGAACATGTTAAGCCTTTCTGCCACTACCTTCTCCTCCTTCACCACTCCCTTCCTGTCTCCGTCGTCTAGCGGTCCCACTTCCTCTCTAACTGGCTGCTTCCCTTTAACATATCTGAAGAACGGTTTGAAATTTTTTGCTTCCCTGGCTAGCCTTTCTTCATGCTCTCTTTTAGCTTTCCGAACCTCACGGTGACATTCTTTTTGATACTTCTTGTGCTCTTTCCAGTTCCCCTCAGATTTGTCCTTTTTCCATTTCTTGAATGAATTTTTCTTATTGCCTATCGCTTCCTTCACTGTTTTGGTTATCCACGCCGGGTCTTTTGTTCGATTCTTTTTGCACCCCTTCCTGAATCTAGGGATATACAGATTTTGCACCTCGTTCACCATGTCCCTGAAGAAGGACCAGGCATGATTTACTGTTAGCCATGTTTTGGAAGTGTTCCTAAGTTTCTTCCTTACCAATTCCCTCATTGCTTCGTAGTTTCCTTCGTTGTCGTTATGGATCTCTTGCCTTTTGATACTCCTACCTCAACCTTGAACTTGATCATATTATGATCGCTGTTTCCCAACATCCCCACTACTTCAACGTCCTTTGCAGGTCCTCTTAACCCATTTAGGATTAGATCCAGAGTGGCATTTCCTCTCGTTGGTTCTCTAACAAGCTGCTCCATGAAGCAATCTTGTGTGGCTTCCAGGAATTTTGTCTCCCTAGCGCATTTCGAGCTTCCAAGCCTCCAGTCTATCCCGGGGTAGTTGAAGTCTCCCATAATAACCGTGTTGCCACTTTTGCATTCTCGCTTCATCTCGGCTTCCATTTCCTCATCGATATCTCCGGTTTGCCCGGGTGGGCGATAATATAGGCCCATCTTTATTTCAGGCCCTTTCCTTCCCGGTATTTTAACCCATAGAGATTCCAGAAATAGGAAAAATGAATGCGCGGTTTACGAGAGTTCCAACAGAAATGCAAAAATAGGCAGTTCAATCGCACAAGGTCTTTTCTCAACAATCTAAGGGGCAAAGTTTGCAGCACATAGAGCCAGCGCGGGAAAATCACCATATGGACGAGGGCTATGTGGCCCATCAAAGTCAAAGAAAGTCAAAGAAAGGCCTCAAGTTGGACCCTGGTATCATCTTAGAGCTTAGTAACATTAAGAAAATAAAGTGATGTAGAGGTCGCAAGATACACCCCAAGATATCAGAAGTGGCCCTTAGCCCACCGCAAAGGGAAGGAGGTACCCCATTGAGCCTGCAATGCCAAAGAAGATGGCAGAGCCTCAGATTTGGCCAAGTTTAATCAAAAGCCAGCGTAATCACCATATTCTCTAATAGTCTCCAAAAGGGCTAGTAAAGAAGAAAACAGGTCTGTGAGAAGGGCCAAGAGATCATCAGCAAAGGCAGCAACTTTAAAACGATGATGTCTCAAAGGAACTCCCTTGATGTCCGGATTTGAGTGAATATCACGGAGAAGCGGGTCGAGGGCCAAGACGAATAATAAAGGCGACAAAGGATCTTCTTATGACCCTCCCACTGGGAAACCAAACGGGCCAGAAGTCCCCCCCCCCCTTTTATTGCCATGAACATACAAGTGGAATTTGTAGTAGGCAAGGGACTTGGTAGCTCGCTGCTGTAAAAGCTCATTGAGGGCCGATTGTAGAGATAAGAAGTTCTGTTTGTTAGTCGGGGTGGGCTGATGACCAAAGGCACGGTGAGCTCTTGTCAATTATCCAGACAAACGAATCAATTCCCTATCCTGGGCTTTCTGAACCCCACTAACATAGTTAATGAAAGCACCCCAAAGTACTGCCTTTTCTGTTTCCCAGTAGAGAACCAGGTTCTCCAGATGTAGTCGATTCTGATATTGGTAGTCTTTCCACTCTTTCAGAAGGTACGGCAAAAAGTTAGAATCATCACAAAGCCATAGAGGATAAGCCCAGCTCCCCAGGGGCGAGGTCCCCGATTGGAGCCCCAGTCCATCCACACCCAAGCGTGATCTGTGATTGCATAAGGCCCTATCTCCGCCCGCTGTATCCTGGAAAAAAGAGATTGAGATATCAACAGGTAGTCAATATGAGATTAAGTAGAATGAGCTCGAGAGAGATGGGTGTAATCCCGTTCTCCCGGGTGTAAGAATCGCCAAACATCCAAAAGATCCAACAGCTGACACAGTTGAGGGAGACCCTTAGCCTCAGAGACAGTACCACTAGAGGGAGGATGCGATTTATCCAAACAGGAGTCCTAAGCGACATTAAAATCACCACCCACAAACTTCGGTAGATGAGCCTTGGACAAAAGAAGAGTCTTCAACCGAGTATAGAAGGCTTTATCATAGGTATTGGGAGCGTAAATACACCCAACCAACACTGTAACACCCGCAATCACTGCTGTACAGAAAACATATCGGCCTCCCCCGTCAATAGCTATGGGAGTGATCTGGGTGGCCACCGCTTTCCGGAAAAGAATAGCCACTCCCCGCTTCTTCCCAACTGCAGCCACTGTGATGCACCGCTCAACCCAGCCCCTCCATAATTTCACATGCTCCAAGTCAGTAAGGTGTGTCTCCTGCAACAAAGCAACATCCGCCTTGAGTCTCTGCAAATTTTGTAAGAACTTTGCTCTTTTAATAGGAGAAGTAATACCTCCAACATTCCAAGTAATGAGTCTCACCATTCAGCTAACAAAAAAATGGAATAAAAAAGAGGAAGTAGCAAGTAGAAAAAAGAAGAGCCATTCAGATGCCGTCTCAGCCTGCGGCATCCAGTAGCAAAAGAGGAATAGCTCCAAGGGCTGCCCCAACCAAACAAACACCCAAAAAAGAAGACAGCCACCCAGGATCGGTCGCCACAGGTACAAAAGACTAGAAAACTCCACCCAAAAAGAAAACACCCCACTACCCTGCCCCACCCCAAGGGGAAACCCCACTGAACCCCCCAACCCCCTTCTCCAAACAAGTGTCCCGTTCCACGGGACCGATCACGCTAAGATGCCCCACCCCAAATCCAAACTTACAAAGAATGGAAAAAAACAACACCCCCCCCCCAAAACCCAGGGGACAATCACCTCCCCCACCCCTGCCAGAGAAGAACTCAGTCAAGAACATCACTAGCCCTATTCAACAAGAAGCATCCTCACCAGTATCCCCCAAACCATAGCCCAAAGGAACAAATAAACAATCCCCCTACCCCAAATGGCCCCCAGCCCAAGTAACTCGCCCACTCAAGCAGCCACACTCAACCAAACACCCCCACATATGCCACACAACAACTAAACAACAATCAAAGTCTACAGCATGTTCTTAAATAAAATAAAAAGAAATGGTTTGAAAGCCACTCAGTCCAGCTCCACCAGGTCCAGGGGCTACAATCAGCAACACCGTTCCATCGCCGCTGGTGCCATCAAAATCAACATAGAGAGAAGCCCTCAAGCAGAGAAACCAAGAGGGAGCACCCCTCCAGAAACAGAACCTCTGGCAGCATATTATGGCAAGGGGACCCTCTTTAAAAAAAAAAGGCCCCAAGCAAGTAGGCCCCCAGCCCAAATCAACCATATAATGGGCAGTGTGAAATGCCCACCGGTGACGAAGGATTGAGAAAAGACAGAAACAAGGTTGACCACAAGTCCACTCGGTGGCCTAGATCAACTACTTCAAGGTGCCATGGAGGAGGGGGTAGGCACTGGAGAACCGGATGCATCTCCCAGCCGATTAACAAAGTCCTGTGCCTCTGCCACATTGTCATAAAAGTGGATGGCCCCCTGGTGTGAAATGCGCAACTTCGCAGGGTAAAGAAGGACAATATTGATCTTGCGGGTGAAAAAGCGGGAACACAAGGGCCTTAATTGATGACGCTGCTGAGCCACCTGGGAAGAATAATCTTGTAAGCACAGGACCCGTTGAGCATTGTGTGTCAGCTACCTGCCACTCCGAATAGCCTGCAAAACAGTGGTCTTTGAACGGACACGTATCAGAACTTTAGTAAGTGTCCTTAGGCATATGTTGTTTAAAGATGCAAAGGTAGGCCCTGTTTATCTTTCCCTTCCTTGAAGAGAATACAAGGACAGGTAATGTTTAAACAGAGATAATGTGAAGTGAATTCAATTGTTTTGTTAAGCCGTATTTACAGACAGCTTTAGTTAAGAAGCTCTGCTGGTTAAGGCTTTTTCTGACCCTCTGTGGACTTCAATCTCTAGATAGGAAAAATGCTGATGTGTTTAAAGTTTCATGTGACCTTACGTCACATGCTGACACATGCTGGCAAACCTGATTCGTATAAATATGTGAAACTCATAATAAAAGACGGACATATTTGAAAGATGGTTTCTGGTCTTTAAGATGTGTCCCCAGGTACCTGACTTACATATGACAGAGACAGAGAAAGTATGGGGCAGGAATTGGGACCTGAATCCTTTTCAGTTGGGGGCTTGTCCGCGATGGGCAGATGATATCACCGGTATTTTGTGAGTATTTCTGAATTTTTTCTGTTCTTTAATACTCACTGGGTAGTGGTGACCTGTACCCACCCTTTATTTTAAGTTCAAGCTTTGGGTTCTATTATGGAGTTTTTTTGGGAAAAATCTCGGGGTACTTTCGGTAAGCGCCCCTCATATATATAAGCAGCTGCCATTCTTTCGGAAAGAATGAAATTATTTATAGAACCCCCCTGCCCACTCTGTCATTTGTAAGGTTAAAACTTTTATAGAGTATAAGATTTTATTGTCTCTTATTACTGTACCTCGCTTATAAGGTAAGATAAGCGAATATTTTTGCATTATTATATTGGCTTTGTAATGAGTCATAAGGCACTTAGGTTACTCCTAGACAAATGAGACTTGTACGGCTGTGTGTGTGTATGACATTTTTCCTTCAGCTCCCATCTTTCTGTGTCACCAATGTTTACTACTGAGGTAGGACATGCTGTTATGTGGAATGAATTGAATGCGATGTTTGAATCAGTCTAAGATCTTTCCCTTGTAGTTAAAAAAAAAAGAAACAAGAAAAAGAAAAAATTCCGTTTTAAAGGTTTTCTTTCTTGTGCAGAGCAAAGCTAATCTGTTCTTTGCTTTCATTATCAGGGTCTGTGCATGAATGTTTTTGTCCCTTCCCCCAGACTTCTCTGTTTGGGCTTCCACTGACCCCCTATAGTGCTTCTTTGAAGTTACTCATTCTTGGTTTTATTAAGCAGTAAGGTGAGATTCCACTGCTTGTCTCTTGACTTTTCTCCGGCATTATCAAAACCACCATCTCTTCTTATAATACGCCCATCGCTCTTGTTGTCAATGCTGATGGCATTATTAGGGCTGTTAGTGTTTTGGTAATTCTCATTGCACTTATGTTTCTTCCACCATTCCACCGGCAGCCAATGATTTTTTTTCTGTCATTATCCTAAAGAATGTTTTATTTTAGTCCCTGTTGGTGAAGCTTTTCAGCTCTTTTTTTTGCCTTCACCTTTAAGCAACAGTATACCTAGTGTGGAATGTCCTTCGGGCTATTCTACAAAGTCATGCACTGCCCCTCATGGTCCTATTCTCATTTTGTACAATTTTTTGTGTTCCATAATTCAGGAGACCTATCCGATTGATAGTTTGCATCTTTTATAATGGTTGTCTGTGTGTGGTCACAAGGTGTCATGAAATAAACTGCACTGGTGTACATCTGAAGTGAAATACCTGGGTTTTGTCCTGTCTCATGGTCAAAGGAAAATCTGCACTTTCTGCATTGCTGCTATTCTGGGTCTGCCCCGCCCAGCTACCAAGAAAGACATGCTTACTTTTCTTGCTATGATTGGTCACTGCCGCCAATGGATCTCTGCTTGTTCCTTCTATGACCAGATTTTGAGACAGACCCTGGTTTCTGAAATGACTGCTCTTATCAGATGGACTTATGAAATGTTGGACATTTAAGATGTGCTTTGGTTTCTAGCTCAAGTTTGGGTTTTCCTGCTTATGCCCACATGTTTTATCTCTTTGTTTGGGACTATTGTAACACCATGAAGGGAGAACATGGCGGTAAGTTACGCTCTGTTGCCTTTTTTTATAGTCACTCCTGTTCAAGTTCCCTGGCTGCTTGTGCTATGGTGGTAGAGATGGTTACTTTTCTGATCCTAGGTCACCCCATTACCCTTCATACTCTTCACGATGTTCAAGCCCTTCTTTTAAATGGGTTTTTGGGTTTCACGGGTGAACAGGATTCTCTTCCTCTCTTTTTTCACAGCTCCCTCTGAATTTGATGCCTGGCGTTTGGCAGGTGCCCAAAGCCGCCCTTTTGGACGGACTTTGGTGCAAAGAGGGGAAACCCTGGATACCAGCTGCTAGCTCTCCCTTATTCATTGCCCAATATCATGGTATTGGTTATCGTAGTGCTCGCTCGACATTTTAACTTCTTGCTAGTGATATTTTCATTCTTGACCTTTTGCTCCTTGATACAGAGATATATAGCTCGATAATTACAGCTGGCACGGTTGTGAATTGAAAATAAATTGGAAAATACAATTCCTTTCTAGTGTTTTAGCTGAAATTAGGATGTTGCTAATTTAAAATGTTTTTTCCGGATTTATACATAGCCATCCCAGATCCATTTTGGCACAGATATTTCTAATGTTTTCCACGGGTCCTCTTTATCACTGCAGAGATAGAGACGTTCCAAAGAGACATTAGCTTTATGCCTTTTTTCAAATATGAGATGGTTATGATATACATTATTTGTTGTTTTGGTTTTTTTATATCAATGTGTTTATTTGCAGAGTTAAATTCAGCCCTGCACACTTGACAGATGGAGTAATAGCTCCACGCTTAAAACTTTATGTTTTGTCTGTGTCATGTCTACTTGTCTTAGTTTAGTGGGTACCCCAGGATACATAATATTGGCCATTTCTAGAGCTCTTTTTCCACTTCTTACTAGCCTAACTGCGCAATGTTCTTTTACTTATAGCTTTTATATTCTGAATATAGTTTAGTTAAGGGTTATATGTTTAAGAAAAAAGTTTTACTTTATACAGCATTTATTTCGTGGTGTTCCCTACATATGATCCATTCAATATACATTTCTGAATACATTCAGTACATCAGTATGGTCTCTCTGAAGTGCATAATAGTTATATGAAGCACGAAAAAACATATCTTTTTGGATTGTTCAATTAAGAACCTTAAGTAACTGAGTATTGTCTCTCTTTTGCCATGGCTATGCCAAGTAAATGAATTGGTATTGTTACATGTTGCCACATTCAGTACAGGCAACATGGTTTCTCTTGTTTTCTATCTCTTATTTGGATCACATTGGAGTACAGCTGCTGAATGATATTTGGAATGCTTTTCAAGCATTTCTTTTCAAGTATCTCTTTCTGTATGCACAGACATCTGGCTGCTCTCCCTTTGAGATTCTCACGGGATGACCTTTCCCTGCCCCATGGGTAGATTTTCCCTTGATACAGGAGGAATACGTCCAAAAGCTAATTGAAATATTAGGGCTTGTTCAAAGAAACGTGTCTTGCACTTCTCCTTTCTCTCCACAGATTCCTACCCATTTTTTCCAGCCTGGTGATTGTCCAGCAGCTTTCCAAGGATCGGAAGCAGACGGATTTCCCCTTTGGCCTTCCCACTACTGTGATCGCTGTGCCCAGGCCCGCTGCACTCACTGAGGAGTTTCCTGTTTGGATCTACGCAAGTCGCTTGAAGAGGGTTAACCTAAAACCCCAGAAGCAAGTCTTCCCTGCGCAGATTTCACCTCCTCCAGTAGAACAACATGATGATCTCATTGCAGCATTCTACCAACTTTATCATTCTCTTACTGGCACCGCTGCTGCTAGTTTTCTTTCCTGTATGGATCATTTCTAACTGGGTCTACAGGGATGATGTGTTCTGGGTCCACGACACTTTCTGCCCATACCCATCTGTAAATGACACTCCTGCTGTAAACAGCACCCCCGACACCTCTTTGCGAACACGACGTCAAGCTGGACTACTCCCTCGCAAAGGCTGTCCTTCAATTGGAATCCAGAAAAGACCGATAGTATGCTACCCTTTGGTATAATTCCAGCAGTGTGCAAGTTGCCACCTTCTCCTTTGAGTATTGTGACATTGTGGACTGTTCATCAATTGATATCCCAAGGCTGTGCCATTGGTCCTCAGAGATTCCTAAAACTAAGGACATATATACTGACTCACGTTGGGGGGTTAAGTGTGCATTCTGGGGAGTGGTAGGGTGGAATATTAATACTGACTGGGCTTATAAACTAGAAAATACCCTGAAAAACAGTGGACCAAAATGGTAAATCACTGCTTACTTGTATGACCCTTCATAAGGTTGGACACTGTTATAGGAAAAGTGTTCCTGTACAAATTATTAAGCTTTCTCTTACTATTGACAACTCTAGACCTACTGATGAAGGTATGTACATTATGGACATGTGGTTTAAGGGTGGGTCTAGCTATCCGACCTATCAGTTTTCTTATGGGATCTATCTACCTCCACTCATCTTCTCCCGCCATTTTGTGGGGGCCCCAAAAAATACTAACCCACTGGCCCCTACATTCAATAAACTTACTGACATGATGGCTATTGCCAATCCCACTTTTGAAGATATTGTGGCTGTTGAGGTAGGGTTTTCAGAACGTAACCTTTGGTTAGAATGGATGAAATTCACTGCTGATCAACATAATAAGAGTAATTGTTACATATGTGCTCAAGCTAGACCCCATCTAGGAACCGTACCTCTGGACCTCCCTCCTGGTATCCAACCATGCCTTTTTGGGTTATTTACCTATCCTCTTTGTGCACTGCAGTGTTCTAAATACCCTTTGTTGCCAGGACAGCAAAAGCTTGATATTGCCGTTATCATCTATAAGGGCAATTACATATGTCATGTTTCTAATCTGACACAGGGTAGTTTTGTAGGTAATTTACCCCCAGGTTATTGTTCTGTCTTGGCTCATAGGTATGCCCTATTGTTGCTGCATTAGATTTGATATTTACTGGCTTTATGGAGACTTTTGGCTCCCTGTTAAGCTACCCAGCCAGTGGATAGGCCAGTGCACTTTAGTTAAGGTTACTATGCTTCTGCATATTGTTTCTGAAAGGCATCCTTCCTATTCACATGGTTTTTCCTTTTATTTGTCTTGATATAAATCTGATCACATGTATACATAGATGCTATAGGGGTCCCAAGAGGGGTCCCAGATGAATTTAAGGCCCGAGCTCAGGTTAAGGCTGGGTTTGAGTTCCTTATTCCCTTTATTACTATTAATAAGAATGTTGATTGGATTAGTTAAAATTATTATAATCAGCAACGCTTTGTGAACTATTCTAGGGACGCCTTGCAAGGTATTACTGATCAATTAGGCTCCACTTCTCAGATGGTTCTCAAAATCATATGGCCCTAGATATGATTCTAGCTGAGAATTCTGAAAAATTCTCCTCAGTATTTTATGCTGTTGTACTTTTCTTTCTGACAATATAGGTCCTCCTATGGACATTCAGAAATTAGCAGAACTCTTTGCTGAGTTCAAATGTAACTCTGATTTATCTAATTCTTGGGATCAGCACTTTAGTTGAATGCATAATCTCTTATTATTTGCACTCTTATCTTGACTGCTCATGTACTGTGTTATTTGTATTACAGCTCCTAAAAGACCCCTCCTTGAGAGACATACCTAGGGTATCACTCCCTTCCAGCTCATGCTGTGTATTTGTGACGTCATTTACATGACGTAAGAGGGGAATTGAACGGACACGTATCAGAACTTTAGTAAGTGTCCTTAGGCATATGTTGTTTAAAGATGCAAAGGTAGGCCCTGTTTATCTTTCCCTTCCTTGAAGAGAATACAAGGACAGGTAATGTTTAAACAGAGATAATGTGAAGTGAATTCAATTGTTTTGTTAAGCCGTATTTACAGACAGCTTTAGTTAAGAAGCTCTGCTGGTTAAGGCTTTTTCTGACCCTCTGTGGACTTCAATCTCTAGATAGGAAAAATGCTGATGTGTTTAAAGTTTCATGTGACCTTACGTCACATGCTGACACATGCTGGCAAACCTGATTCGTATAAATATGTGAAACTCATAATAAAAGACGGACATATTTGAAAGATGGTTTCTGGTCTTTAAGATGTGTCCCCAGGTACCTGACTTACATATGACAGAGACAGAGAAAGTATGGGGCAGGAATTGGGACCTGAATCCTTTTCAGTCTTATGTGCAAAATTAAGCACCTGCAAAATGACTACTGGAGTTCTGTCACATGTATCTTAACAAGGGCCACATGCTGACTCTAAATCTGAAAACAGTTTTCGTCTATCACATCCTCCTATAGCGGGCCGCTATAGGAGGGGCCTTAGGTGGCGCCCTCCTGTCACATGCAAATCCGGTGGGCCTGCTCAATTCGAAAGGGGCCCATATGCACCGGGAGCCCCAGCACTTCAGGCAGCCAGCGCTCAAGAAAGACTCGTAGATCGGGACCAGCAACAGTCTCAGGGAGCCCCACCAAACTCAGGTTATTCCGCCGATTGCAGTTTTTGAGGTCATCCAGCCGGTCTTCCAGAGCCGCCAAGCAGCTCAGCTGTTGCGTCTGCAAGGTCTCCACACTCCCCACTTGGTACTCGACATCGCTCACCCGTTGTTGAAATTGGGTGAGATCGCAGCTGACCCCGTCCAACTTGCTCTGTAAAAGCTCCAGCTTAGAATCCAAAGGCTGGAATCCCATCAAGACCACAACTTCCAGCGCCGTGGTGACCTCTGCTGAGATCTCAGCCACCCACGCAGGAGGAACAGCAGGCCCCGCTGGGCTGGAGGGAAGCGCCATCTTATTCACGGTCGCACGAGTGCGCTCCCTGTCTTTCCGAACAGGTTTGCTGGTCATCCGATGCTGTGGACTCGTCGGCAGAGCAGAACAAAGCGATCCCGGGATTATGGTGCACCAGTTCACCCCAAAGAGAGGCTCGAAAACGAGCAATAGCAGGGTGGATTTGGGAAGGTTGCCGGAGAAGCAACTAACAGCGTACTTCCCGGATCATGGCATTATGTGATCTCTCAACCAGCTCATCTTTATCCACATGTTTATTCACACCTTCAAAGAAGTCAAGCAAAGGAAAATCCTGCCAAACAAATCTGATTGATTTCTTTGACTGGGTGACTAAAAAAACTGGATAAAGGACACATGCTAGAAATAATCTATTTGGATTTCAGCAAAGCCTTTGATATAGTTCCTACTACTAATACTACTTATCACTTATATAGCACTGAAAGGTGTACGCAGCGCTGTACATTTTGACATTTATAGAGAGTCCCTGCTCAGAAGAGCTTGCAATCTAACTTGGACAGGCAGACATGACATATAGGGTTGGGGATGCAGAACCCAAGGTGAGAGGAGTTAGAAGTTGAAAGCACTCCTGAAGAGGTGGGCTTTTAAATGGGCCTGGAACACTGCCAGAGTCTGAGTCCACCATATAGATCCGGGCAGCTTGTTCTAAGCATACGGCACAGCAAATCAGAAGGGACAGAGTCTGGAGTTGGTATTTGAAGAGAAGGGCACAGATAGGAGGGACTTACCAGCTGAGCGAAGCTCACGGTGGGGAACACAGAGGGAGATAAACAAAGAGAGATAGTGAAGGGCAGCTAAGTGATTGCATTTGAAGGTCCGTAAGAAGAGTTTGAATTGTATTTGGAAACGGATGGGAAGCCACTGAAGTGACTTTAGGAGAAGGTTCTTGAATAAACTGAGAGGGCTGAACTTGGGACCCAAGAGGTGAACTGGATTGGAAACTGGTTGACTGACAGGTGATGAGGACGGTGGTAAATGGATTAGACTTTTCTAATTAGATGTTTTTCAGAGTAATGATGTAATATTGTTCTGGGAGTGTTGGTGATGTGGTAATCACGATTGTAGTGTTTAATATTATGGAATGGGAACACCTGAAAGTTAACTACTGGAAGGCAAGGCTGAAGGTTTACCTAAGGCCTCTAATACATTCGCACCAGCTTTGAGTGCGAGAAAATTTTTAATATTAATTCCTATACCTTAGATATAAGTTTCAGTATACAGTATTATATTGCTAAATAGGCAGATTTGGGTGGAAAGGAGCTTTCCTAGCCTGCAGCTATAATTAGGAAATTATTGAGGGGAAGACGTTGAAAAAATGATGGTCTTTTTGACTGAGAGGAAGTTTCCTACTATGAAAAGAAAAAGGTTGAAATTCTAGAGTCTTATCAGACTGCCATAATGTAGCATTTTCCTATAGGATTTACTTAGATTTGTTGCTTTTTATTTGGTCTCATTAAAGATTCATATTCAATGACAGGAAAGACATATGTGGGTTAAAATAATTTGCAGTCAAAGCTGCCCCTACAATATGTTCAGTAGATAAAACTGCAGTGGACAGCTTAAATGATATGTTGCTTTGCAGAACTAAATGAAGTTGTCCAATCTTCATTTTCTGAGTCCATAAAATTTTATGCTGGAAAAGAACATTCCAGCGAACACCTGACTTGTCACCCACAAACTTTAAATCATGTTCAGCTCTCCCTTTAGTGCTCTTTTTCCTTTTCCTTATAGACAGAAAAAATGTCATTACAGAGAGTTCTTCAGAAAGATGGAAATACTTACAGAGGCAATTGACATCTGAAACTTCGGAAATCGCGTCTTTGCCTGTGTGCAGCTGCAGATGATCCCCAGATGCCTCATGATTCGATCGTTATCATTAATAACGTGATACAGGACAAGTAACAATTGCCGAGTCGCATCAACATTTCCACATGAAGCGTTGCTTTGAGGTTGGGTTCAATCTGATTACATTAAAAAAAAAAAACACCAGACTAATTTGCTCAGCCAGGATCTTGTAAGAATATGTATTTGCAGACTTGAATTCATGCATGAGCGCAATATCCACTTAAAATCCATCCTGCCATCAGTCTGCTCTTTATTTCATTTATCAATAATTTCCCAAGAAATGGAGATCAGGCTCTATTCAGTCATGGAAAAAGCTGAGGCTGTGATCCTTTGAAACTGCTGAGCGCAATATCCACTTAAAATCCACCCTGTCATCAGTCTGCTCTCTGTTTCATTTATCAATAATTTCCCAAGAAAAGAAGATCAGGGCTTTATCAGGTCATGGAAAAAACTGGGGCTGTGATCCTTTGAAACTGCTATAGTCCATTTGTGAGCTGCTTTCCTGCTACTATCTATTATTTTTAAAACGCTACCAGACACTTGCAGTGCTGTACAACGAACTTGCAAGAGACAGTCCCTGTTCACTTACAATCTTCTTACTTACTTCAGCTTGCAGACATATGTACAGGAGAAAAGCGGTGTATACATGCAACTCATGTGGGAAAACACAAAGGACTTAGAGGCAGGGGAGTAAAGAGGGAATGACAACAGATATGGGTTCTTCACAAGTTGGTGGGATTGGATATAAATGCAGTTTCAAAAAAGTGGGTTTTAAGTCTGGATCTGAACACCACCAGAAACGGGGCATGACGCACAGAATCAGGTTGGATGTTCCAGGCATACGGCCTAGTCAGGCAGAAGGGATGAAGTCTGGAGTTGACAGTGGAGAAGAAGGGCATTGACAAGAGAGATTCACCCAATGAAAGAAGCTTACGGGGTGGAGTATAGGGAGAGACAAGAGAGGAGAGATACTGAGGAGCTGCAGAATGAATACACTTGAAGGTAAGTACAGTGTACAGATGAGGTCTGAACAGAGAAATGCACCAATCAGATCCTGACTGAGTTATTTGTCAAGAAGAACCTGACTGGGATGAAATTTGAAATTAAATGACAATCAGCCTCAATGTTACAAATAGCACAAATGGTTGTTTTTTTTAATTGCAAAAGATTCTTTAATTGCACTTTGCCCAAATAAAATATTTTTTAAAACCAATTTAAGAATTTCAATAAGTAGTTTAAAACTTTAAAATTACCTTGGAATTAGAGTTAAACATAATTTCCAAACACTTGAGGTTCTTTTCTTCTCTTACCTGAGCTGGTAGTAGGTTCCATGTTTGGGAAGCAGTGACAGAGAAGAGTGTGTGTGTGTGTGTGGGGGGGGAGGATTACAAGGGGGGGTTACAGGTATTTTACCCAGGTAAATATATTGTTGCGCTTTATTTTAAACTGTCTGTGTAAAGAGTCTCTCTTTAATCTTGGTGCACTTAGCTTTTCTTCCAGCTTTACTTTCTGTTCCTCCTTCTTTCTTGTATACTTTCACTTGTTCTTCTTCCTAAACTTATGCTGAAATTAAAAAGGAGAGAAACAACCTTCCTAACAGTTCCCCTCTTTTACTAAGGCGTGCTATCCGATTTAGTGCCAACACGCCCATAGAATATGAAATATGCCTGCCTAACCACAGGAACCTAATACTGTATGCCTGACTATATAAAATAAATATTTCCCTTTCTAAAGAACCTAAGCCTCACTCCCTCTCATATAACTTTATTATCACTTAATTTCCACTCTTTCTCTAACTAAATTTCTTTCTCTCACAGAGCACTCACTCACAAACTCTCCTCTCTCTTCAAGATCTTCAGTTGGGGTTTTTTTAACTGCTACTACTCAACCAGCTTCCTGACTTGTTCCAGTCAATCAGCTTCATGCATTGACATTCTATGGAAATGCCTGCACATTTACAGCATTATCTTTGATGGATAACATTAAAAAGTCTTTTTTTTTTTAAAACTCTTGTCAGTTCTCTCTTGCTCTGGGCCAGCTATAAAATATATATTTGTTTGTAACCACTGGTTACAGTAAGATTGCCAGAGGTCTTTGAAAACCCAGACATGTCCTCTTTTTAGAGGACTCTCCAGGCTCCCGGACGGACTTCCCAAAACCCAGTATTTGTCCAGGTTTTGGAAAGCACTAATGAGCTCCAGACTTATCTGGAAGGCTTCTGATCATGTGCGAATGATGTCACACATATTCAAGCATGCTCCAGGCCCTCCAGACGCGGCTGGAGCTCATCCAGAAGAAGAGCGGAGGCTTTGTGGGGGTGGGGCTGAAGGTGAAATGGGGCGGGGTCATGTGTCTGGAATTTCCTGGAGAAAAATATGGTAACTCTAGTAGAGAGGCACTTGTAGTACACTTCGCCCTCCGTATTCACGGTTTCAACATTTGCGGTTTTGATTATTCAGGTTTTTTAGCTCTTCCCCCCCAAATTACATCAGCTTGCATAGAGAACTCACTGATTCCCAGCACTTTCTTCCCCGTGTTTTGCCTCTCCTTGAGGAACAGGCCAGATCTCCCACCATGTTATTTGCGGTTTCACCACATTCACGATAGTTTTTAATAGAAAACAGCGAATAACATATGAGAAAGTTATTTGCGGTTTTTCTGTATTTGGGGTTGTGTTAATCCCCTATCACAGCGAATACGGAGGGAGAAGTGTACAATCTACTTCAATGTAGGAGGGAGCAGAATGTCCAAGTATTCCGCCAATTGGAATGCATAGTCACGGGAACATAGAAAAATGAAGGCAAATAAAGACCATATGGCCTATCCACTTCTGAAACCAGGTATCCATGCTTTTCATAGACTCAGATCAATTAGAAGTGACCTAGATCCCAAAGCACTACACTCACTGTTAGCTCAAAACTCAAATATTGTATTGTATCACTACATCAATACCAAAAAGTTTACAATCCCTTCAAAATATGGCTGTTCATCTCCTTTGTAGAGCCAAAAGATGGGACCATGTCTCACTGTTGCCCATGCAATTGCATTGGCTCCCATTGCAATATAAGGATTCAATTGAAGATCCTAATTTTGGTCTTCAAAGCACTAACTCTGCACACCATCTTAATTTTCTTCACGTGCAACTTGTTAGGTGCCTTATTGTACCTTATGTTCCAAAAATGATCAGAGACTGGTCCATTCTAGCCTTTCCCTAGCCAAGTGGAGGTCCACTCAAAATAGTCCTTTCTTTTTTCTAGCTCCCTGCCTTTGGAATAGCTTACATATACCTCTTCGTTTAGAGCAGTCTTACAAAGCATCTATTTACCTTGTTTCTTTTCTTTTACATTTTTGGAGGTCCTTTCATATTCCTTCATTTTTATATTGTAAACTGCTTTGACTTGCTTTGCAAATAAGGCAGAATAGCAAACTTCTTAAAAAAAAGTTATAAATTATATGAGCTCAGAAAAATATCAGTGACTACTGGGCCTAAAGCTGTGTGAGGGAGGGCGTGGTATAGTGGCAGGTTCCCCTAAGAACACTACCCTACTGTCGTTGAACCTAAACCACCTTACATCATGTGACTTAATCTATAAAGTCAGAGGGGTAGGGATGTCATTTAATATCTTAGGCAGAACAGATTAGAGAGACCTCGAAGGAAAAGGTCTCCAGGAGAGAGACCCCGAGTGCAGAGGTATACTGGAGGGAGGCTGAAGTGAAGGAATCCTCCCATTGGCTGGGCTGCAGTATCTGTGGGGGAGTAACAGGGGAGCAAAGAGTGGCCCTAGACGTCCAGATTGGAGGTCTGTCCGGGGTCTCCTGGACTGGAGGGAGTTTGTCTAGGTTTTGGACGCTCTCCAGTTCAGCCTCATCCCTGAAGTCAGGGGTTTCCCCTATCCCCAGTACCTCCTCCGGTGCTGCAATTTCATAAAACTTCAGGCAGCCGGCAGCATTAACAGGATCCTGCTGCCATCGGCCTGTCCCAGAAGACTTTGCTCTGGAAGCTTCCACCTACACAGGAACAGGGAGTGCTGCAGAGTGAAGGCTTCCGGGGCAGGCCAATAGCAACAGGATGCTGCTTCTAACACTGCTGGTTGCCTGAAGTTTTGAAATTGCAGTGCTGGAGGAGGTACTGGGGACAGAGGAGACTCAGAGAGCCATACCCAAGTTCGGGGTGGCCTGGGTGTGAGGCTGGAGAGAAAGGGACTGCACTGGGGGTGGTGGGGGTGAGACTAGCAGGAGGCAGGGACAGGGCAGGGCACTGTGGGTGGAGTGGGACTTTGGCAGGTCAGATGTCTTCTTTTTTGATTTAACAAATATGGTAACCCTATTTTATTTTTTTAATTTAATTTTCTATACCATTCTCCCAGGGGAGCTCAGGATGTTTGCATGCATTTATTCAGATACTCAAACTTTTTCCATGTCTGTCCTGGTGGCCTCACAATCTATCTAAAGTATCTGGGGCAATAGGAGAAGTAAGTGACTTACCCAGGGGTCACAAGGAGCAGCTTGAATTTGAACCCACAATCTCAGGATGCTGCTGAGGCTGTAACTTTAACCAAGACACATGCCAGAATACATGCATTTGTGCCCCTTCTCACGCTCACACACACATATACCCGCTTCACACATATTCTGGTTCACGGCTCAGGATGTCACCACTTCCGAGGGCCTCCCAGATTCAGCCAGCATCTATTTCCCTCCTCTCTACCTCTCCATTCCCAAGTCTAGTGTTTCTCCCTCATCTCCCCCCCCCCCCACCATATCTTTCAAACTTACGTGCGGCAGCAGGCACTCTGCATCAGGCCATTCCTCTAGGATGCCCCATCTCTCCTGATGTAATTTCCTGTTTCTGTTACATACTATTTTATCTCACCACTGTGTATGAGTCCGCGTTTGTGGAGATTTCAGTTAGTGGGGAAACAACTGGGGTACGCCAGCCGCCAGCATTACTAATATATTATCTCCAGCAATCAATTCCTCCCAAAGCCAATCATGAGCAAAAGCAGCAGAGACTGAAAACAAATTTGTATTCCCAAATCAGACATTTAAGAACATAAGAACATAAGCAATGCCTCTGCTGGGTCAGACCTGAGGTCCATCTTGCCCAGCAGTCCGCTCACGCGGCGGCCCAACAGGTCCAGTGCCTGAGCAATAATCCTCTATTTATACCCTTCTATTCCCTTTTCCAGCAGGAAAATGTCCAATCCTCTCTTAAATCCCAGTACTGTATTCTGCCCTATAACGTCCTCTGGAAGCGCATTCCAAGTGTCCACCACATGTTGGATAAAGAAGAACTTCCTGGCATTTGTATTGAATCTGTCCCCTTTCAGCTTAAGTCAATCCAATTATTTCAATACTATGGTCTGTACCATTTCAGTTTCACAATTTTAAATGAAACAGCTATTTTTCCTTGTGCCCTTAAGAAGGTAAATGGTTTAGGTTTTATCACTTAACACATTTTTGAGTTAACCACTTGAAGCTTTATCTCTAAGCCCTCTCTCTTATTGAAGATAAAGCCTCTTTCACCAGAACATGCTGTAACGAGTCATGTAGCTTGAGGCATGCGAGGTCACGTGCCACATGTCTGCGCACACTGAAGCATTGAGCCCTCAGGGTAGAAAACACACTGCCTTGTGTACAAATGGATTTTTAGAAGGTTCAGATCAGCTAAACCACAAATAGTTTTGCTTGTAGCAGCAGATGGGGGGGGGAGCAAAATATCTGTGATGGCAATTACATAGCAGCACTACAATTAACACTTAGAAGGGGGAGACTTTTAAACTGTGTGCACATTTAAAGTCTTTGGATACTTTTTAATCCATGGTTTATATGCCAGTATTCAATGGGAAATGCTTCTCTTTGAAGACGAAGAGAAAGTATGCACATGCATTTGCACCTGCTGTCTGTGCAGTGACTTTTTTTCTCAGGAAAATTTGTGCATATACTGTACTTTTAAAAACAGAAACACAGCCCGGCTCTGCTCCCTGAAGAGGTGCTGAGTGAAGATCTGCTAAGGGGACGAAAAACTCCATTGGAGTATCTTACCTGTTGGCATTCAAACTTGGGAAAAGGTAAAACTTGGGCTTTCATTGTCCTTCTCTTTTATTTTTTAGTTCAGTACTCCGCTTTTTCGGCAAAGTGTGTTTAGGCAATGGTGTAACCTTTAGAGACTCTGGCCCAAATTCACTAAGCAAACCGATTGTGTACCGATCGGTTTGTGACCCCTTTGTGACCCCGGCCCGATTAACTTACCTGTCTTCCTACCATCCTCCGATCCGCGCATGCAAATGAGGGCAACGTAGGCATGCAAAGTAGGCAGGGACGCGATGCACTAAACAAAACCCTACAACACCGACTGGGCTGGCCGATCAAAAAAAAGTGACTGCTGAGGACCAGTCGCTGAAGCCCTTTGCGACTTCCCTGCCTTCTGCAGCCCTGCTCTCTGCCCTGTCAGCCCCAAAATCCTGCCTGTCCCAAAGTCCTGCAGCCCCATCTCTCCTGCCGCCCCGATTCTCCCACCCTTCCCTGTGTGTGCACAAAACCCTTCCTTTAAGAAGAGGGAACAGTAGTGTCCCGGCGAGTCCTACACCCGTCTCTCGGTCTCTCTCAAGCCCCTCATCCTGTTCCAGCACCGCCAAGATCTTAGGGCTAGATTCCCCGTAGTGCAAGCCCGTGGTTTTAACCCACGGGCTTAAGCGGGTTAAAACCACGGGCTCCAAACGTCCTGTTTCACATTCCCTTTCCCTCTACTCTAGAAAAAAAGAAAAAAAAAAGTTAAGTTAAAAAACCCCCCAAAAAAGGCCCCGGCTCAAACGGGCATGCGCAGACCATCTACAGATGGTTTACGCATGCGCGCGGATTGCACAACAGCGATCCGTGCAGGCAGATGGGGGGCTTTCCTCCGATCGCCCCCATCTGCATATTTTTCCTTTCAGAATTTGTCGGACCTGCCCGAATCGGGCCTGATCGGGCAGGTTAGTGAATCCTGGCCTCTGTTAGGATTTATATTTAAAAAGTGTTGTAGTCTAGATTAGTAGTTTAGGTTGCATTTCAGAGCATAAAATCAAATTAGAGCACAGATAGCAGTTGAGAAAAGTCTTTGTTTAATTTCCACCCAACTACCCAAGCTCCCACTCATCCCAAAACTGATCTTTTGATTTATAGGTTCTTCAGACAAGTAGGAACAGGACTTTGCTTTGGTAGGATTTTTTCTGCTTTTTTCTCCCCTCAGGTTCGAGTACTTCTATGCAGTTGCGTACCAAGGGGGGAGGAGCGGACTGCCCCGGGTGCATGCCCTAGGGGGGTGCACAGCTGTCTTGGTCCGGGTCCTGAACATCCTACCCTACTGTGCAACAGGAATTGCACCTCAGCCCAGCTGCTGGTGCATCCCCTCCGACTTACTTGATCTCGAGCAGTTGGCAGCCTCGCTGAGGTGCAGGAAGTTCCCAAGATGATTATGTCTGCCGGCTCTGCTCCGGAAGAAGTAGGTTACATCGGAGGGGGTGGACCCCGCAGATGTAATCATCGCAGGACCTTGTCACAACTCCCTGTGTCTGCCGGGTCCACTCCCTCCAATGTAATTTACTTCTTCCGGAGCAGAGCCAGCAGACGTAGTCATCGCGGGACCTCAGCGCGGCTGCCGACTCTGCTCCAGAGCAAGTACGTCAGAGGGGATGCACCAGAAGCTGAGCTGAGGTGCAGGTACTGTTGCACAGTAGAGTAGGATGTTGGGCCCATGTGCCTCAGGCCCCTCCCATAGGAGGGGCCTAAGGCTACTGGGCCTATTCCGGTTGGCCCAGGCACCTCAGGCCCCACCTGTGGGTGGGGTTTGAGTTGCCTGAGCCAATCAGGCCATAAGGCCAGCCATTCAACAGATGGCTGGCCTGCTGGACGGACGGGCTTGGCACCCGTCTGTCCGGCCAATGAATTTAAGGTACGGGGAGGGGGATTGTGGGTAGAGGGGTCGAGGGGTCAGAGGGGACTCGCGGGTCGGCATGAGGGGGCCAATCTGGGGCTCGGGGAGGTGTTGTGGGAGGGGGGGTGTCGAGGGCAGGAGGGCCTGGGATCCCTCCTGCCCATATCTTAGTGGGGGTGGGGGCTAGGGGGTTCACCTGGGCAAGAAGGCTTGGGCTCTCTCTTGCCCCGATGGAGTCGGGGTGCCGAGGGGCAAAAGGGCTTGGGCTCCCTCTTGCCTCGATGGAGTCGGGGTGCCGTGGGGCAGGAGGGCTTGGCCTCCCTCCTGCCTTGATCGTTGTCGGGCGGGGAGGGGAGGGGTGGATCGCTGCAGGAGAGATGGCTCATCTCTTCTGCTGCGAAAGCGATAGCCAAGTGCCGCATTTGGCGGCACGGTGGTATCGCTATCGCAGCAGGGGAGATGAGCCATCTCTCCTGCCACGAATGTTGCTGTAGGGGGTAGGCAGGTTGCTGGGGCCGCTGAGCTGATCGCAGCAGCCGCGATCAGCTCAGCAGCCCCTTTTCGGCACTTATACTTGTTTTGACTTGGTCTAAGTCAAAACGTATAAGTGCCGACTAGGCAACCTGCCTAAAGTTTTGGTTATACCTACTGCATGCCTAGGTCTAGGTCGGCCCACCTCATGCCTACCGCCCGCCCTTTCCCCTCCTCTAAAAACGCCTCTTTTAGCTCTATGCGTTTAGAGGCAGGGGAAAGGCCTAAGCTGGTTTTAGATATGTCTAAAACCAGCTTTGATTATGGGTGCTTGGACGATCAGGCTTTTTGATCGTCCAAGTACCCATTTAGGCCACTTTTTAGATGTTCAGTTTTTTTGATTATGAGCCCCATAGTGTCCTCTTGAAAAGAATCCATACTTTTAGTTGGATGAGGAAATTGTAAAGGAGAATGTGATGATACCCCAGTCTCAAGGGTATCACCTAAACTCCCAGAAGAATCAAGTATTGGTTGAAGAGGAGGTGACGGTTCCCCAGTGGAGAGAGACACAGTTTGAGAGACACGATTACCTTGTCTTCCATCAATGGTGAGAATAGGGGTTGAAGATGTCTGTCCATTGGTCCTGAGGTCAGCTGAGATGGATGCTGAGTATAGGCAAGCTGGATGGGCCATTTGGTCTTTATTTACCTTCATGTTTCTGTTTCTATTACCCCCTCCTTTACAAAGCTGCACTAGCGATTTTAGTGTGTAGTAGAAATTCCAGGAAGAAAAGTGGTGATGTTGAAAAGTTATACAGCATGTAATACAACGGGGGTAGCGTACATAATGATCTGCCCATGTGCCCTGTGTTCCTATGAGTGTCCAAGCTGTTACAACCTTGGATGGCGCTAAAAACGCTAGCCCGGCTTTGTAAAGGAGGGGATTAATGTTGGATTATTATTGTATTTCCCGGTAATATCCAGTTTTTCTCTTATTGTATGCCACCCTGAACTTTAAAGTTATTATGGTATAAAAAGTAAATAAATAAATGTAAACCCCACCACCACCATCCAACAAATTAGCTTATAATAGCAATTACTTCAGACAGACTGAAAAGAAAACCCTATCTGAACTAAACAACCTCCATGTGCTTCACATATCATTTTTTTTTACAGCCACCAGTGAGGTACCCTGCCCATGGGGTAGAATCAAATACAGAATATATGACTACAAAGAAAATCTCCCTCCAATTGGCCTAGTACATATATCCCTCCCACCTTTTACTAAGCCATGGTATCTACTGCACTAAATGCTCTGATGCTCATAGAATTCCTATGAGCGTCGGAGCATATAATGCTCCAGGCCTCTACCATGGCTTAGAAAAAAAGGGGGGGGGAATAAAAAAAATTTTCCTTACAGCAAATGTTTGGCCCAAGTAATTAATCACAGTATTTTATGAGGTTCACCATATAAGCTGATAGGAAAAACATTTTCTCCATATAGTTGAAAGAAACCTAGGCTTCAAATGTGTTTGGGTTTCTTTCTTGATCATTTTCTCTCACGGAATTTATTGCTCACTGCTCTTCCTATTAATAGTCCCTGCTGTCTTCCTTCTGTTTGATACTAGTTGCCCAGAACCCTTCTGTGAACCAAACTTTTTAGGAGAGAGTCAGAGTTCAACACAAGAGAACCTCGCTGTCAATGGCATTCAGCATACCTGAGTCAGAGAGAATATTACAGCACGGAGGAAGGGGAGAACAGTAACTCCTAAGGAAGGACATATCCAGATATAAAGCAGTGGAAAGAGACAGCTAAAGTTTACTGTATAGAGAAAGGCAACAGAACAGAAGCTAAAGTGTGGAAATGCAAAAAATAAAATAAAAAAAAGAACAGGGGGCCATTCAGTAAGAGAAACATTAATCAGTTTCAAGTACTTCTAAATATATAACATGAATGATCGGCTCGCTGTTTTGCAAATAGCAGGCATGGCTGTTTGGTTGTAATAGGAGACATTCTACTATTTTGAGAGAGAGTGATACAACATATGTCTTTTGATTACTTTTTAAAGAACAAATGGCCAAATTCTTCCTTCTAGCACTGCCTATCTTGTGCCTTTACATAGTTTTCTATTGTAGATTTTTTTTTCCTGACAATTTATTGCACAGTAACGACCAAGTCACACATGGCAACAGGGGCAGTGTTTAAAAAGTCCACCTAGCTGAACAGGTCTTCAGCTAGTTATGGAAGGAAAATTATACCAGTTTTTATCCCTTTGAAAACCGGATGCAAACCTACTTGTGAACTGTTCACCTGTTGGGAAAGTTTGGCTAGAAAACAAAGTTCACAGAAAGAACATTGTTTTTTCTTACCCCACCCTCTTCCTGGAAACATCTCTAAATGCAGCTAGACGTACCCAAGTATAATAAAGAGATAAGATATGCCCACGATTTTCACTGTAGGTTATAAATGGGCTTAGTTCAGCCTAAAGCCTTTTTCCTGATTTCTGAAACACATTGGGACATGACACTGTGTTCTGAAACAACATGTGCACTGTGCATTGAGGAGGGCCCATTCAGCAACCAGGCTCCTATTATTCATGTTCAAGGCAGGATTAAGGCATAGACAAATTCCGCCATTTCTAAATGTCAGTTCCTTGTCTTCCGGCTGGTTGTGCCAAGTGCCTGAATTAACCTCCATGAACATGAAAGCCTCTCTATTGTCAGATTCAAATTCAGCCAGAAACATGCTTCTTTATGAAGCCATTTTAAAAGACTGAAACGATTCATTCTGAATATGGTTTCCTTTCCTTGCCTACAGGCTGATTTCCTAAAGGGATACTCACTAGGTAGGCCTCACTCCTTGCCCACAGGCTACTATTTTAGATGTCTCTCAGTAGGCCTTGTTCGTTGTAAGTGGTGCAACTATTTTAACTTATAAGGTCTGTTGTAACTTGTCTGTGTGTATTATTTAACTGCAAACTTGAAAAAGCAGGACTTTCTATTATATGTGACTGTAAAATGTTATACAAATAATTTTCAAAAACTGTAGTCTAGTTACATACTTGTAAATCCTTTTAATGCTCAGCATAAAATCAACCAATGCGTAGTTATTCCTTCCATGCACCATTCACAGGAACCAGTAGCATAGCTGGACATTAATTGAGGGAGGGGAGGAAGTCATGATGCTTCCCATTCCTCTGCCTGTCCCCACTTCCCACCAAAATTAAAAGTTGCTCAGCTAAAGACATCTCCCGCCCCCCCCCCCCCCCCCCCATCATCAGGAAAGCGTGGCAGTAGTAGCAACACTATGAGCCTCTCTCGCTCTGAGCATGTCAGCATGCGTTCACTGCAAGAACGGAGCATGCACAAAAATTCAGCATGTTTGAAGTGTCAATTTCAGTGGCTGAAAAGTGTGGCAGTTGATTGCAGAGCTTTCCTGCCAGGTCGATTTCAGGATGTCTTCAGCTTGTGCTTGGGATCCCTACCAGTTACCACAAATAGTGCATCCAGGTGCTGGGTAGGCCTGATGCAGGAGTAAAGGGGCCAGGCCCACCCATGGCTATACCCTTAAGAGAAATATAGCATTAAGAACATAAGTAATGCCTCTGCTGGGTCAGACCAGAAGTCCATCGTGCCCAGCAGTCTGCTCACGCGGTGGCACATCAGGTCCAGGACTTGTATAGTAATCCTCTATCTATACCCTTCTATCCCCTTTTCCTTCAGGAAATCATCCAATCCCTTCTTGAACCCCAATACCATACTCTGTCCTATCACACCCTCTGGAAGCGCATTCCAGATGTCCACCACCCTTTGGATGAAGAAGAACCTCCTAGCATTGGTTCTGAATTTGTCCCCTCTTAATTTTTCCGAATGCCCTCTCGTTCTTGTAGTTTTCGAAAGTTTGAGGAATCTGTCCCTCTCCACTCTCTCCATGCCCTTCATGATTTTGTAAGTCTCTATTATGTCCCCTCTAAGTCTCCGCTTTTCCAGGAAAAGAGTCCCAGTTCCTCTAATCTTTCAGCATATGAAAGGTTTTCCATACCTTTTATCAATCGCGTCGCTCTTTTCTGAACCCTCTTGAGTAACACCATATCCTTCTTAAGGTACGGCGACCAATATTGGACGCAGTACTCCAGATGTGGGCGCACCATCGCCCGATACAACGGCAGGATAACCTCTTTCGCTCTGGCTGTAATACCTTTCTTGATAATACCTAGCATTCTATTCGCCTTCTTTGAGGCCGCTGCACACTGCCGACGGCTTCATTGTCTTGTCCACTATTACCCCCAAGTCCTTTTCTAAGGTACTTTCATTTATTACCAGCCCTCCCATCGTATAGCTGTACTTCGGGTTTCTGTTTCCTACATGCAAGACTTTACATTTCTCTACATTAAACTTCATCTGCCATCTCATCGCCCACTCTTCTAGTTTGTTCAGGTCCCTTTGTAAGTCTTCACGGTCCTCTTTTGTCCCAACTCCACTAAATAGTTTGGTGTCGTCTTTTTTAACTGATTCAGGGCGAGATGCACAAAACATGGTCGTTAAGATCATGTGAGTTGCCGTTGGCCGATTTTTTTTATCAACTCTGGGTCAGCGATTGATGTTCCAACAAGTTTCCATGAAAATGATTTGCACAGAGGTTCGCCATAAGCCTGGGCCACATGCGCAGAGGTGGTTTGGCAAAGCCCAAACAGCTGAATGACAGGGGAAGCCCCAAAGCAGCCTCCTGCTACTCAGCAATTGGGGCTTTTTTTCTCTTTTTTTAATGGCACAGATGTTGTGCTTGTGTAACACACGCACAATATCTTCCCACATTACCATTAAAAAATGCAGTGCCGGCCCTCTCCCATGACCCTCCCAACAACACCCCTTCGGAAACAGAATAGAGGCAGGAAGGATGCCCAATCCCTCTTGCCACCATAGAAACCCTCCCCCTATGCCAGCCAAAATCCTCAGGAGAGATGTCCACTCCCTCCTGGCCAACCTGAACCCCCCACACTAACCCTTCCCCCCATAAGGACCCCCCAAACTGGTTCCCTCTCCTCCCTTCCCCCACTCCCCTTTCTAAAAAAATTAAAAAAATCAGCAGGAGAGATGTCCACTTCCTCCTGCCACTGGATGTCCCCCACCACCCTGACCCCTCATACCTGTAAATTAGTTCATAGCAAGAGGGATGCACACTCCCTCCTGCTCCTCAGGCCTGCCACTGCAAAATAGCAGGGCTTTCCCTTCTTGTGCATATTGGGATGCATTGGCTCAGACGCCTAAGGTCCTCCCTTGAATTGACTAGGCTCTCGGGGAGGGAGGCCTTAGGCTCTTCCCTCTGTATCCCAATCATCGCTAAACCAGTTTGACTGGTTTAGCGACTGAGTGGATTTGCCGTCTCTATGCACATAATGGCTCACGCCTTGGTTTTCCATGCAGTCATATATTCTCTGATTTTGGCATGCAAATGAGGTCATTAATATTAAAACAAGTCATCTGATTGATGCCCTAACCTTGCATGCCAGAATTGGATCAGTATGACTGACCTGGAAAACCCTACAGGTCTGCCTGGTTTTTTTTCTATCGACACCGATGTTGATCCCATAAAAACAAATGCCATGCCATGCCAGCCACCCTCCCCCCGATGATCCCCCCGATGACCCTGGTACCAAAAAATCAGCAGGAGGGATGCCCACTCCCTCCTGTCATCACGAATCCCCCCCGCACTGATGACGACCCAGCCCGCAAGAATGCCCCAACTGAACCCTCCCTGCCATTCCCCATTCCCCTACCTAAAAAAAAAATAAGCAGGAGGGTTGCCCACTCCCTTCTGCCACCGAATGCCCCCCGGCACCCCCTTAAACCCCCACCCTACTCTCCGAGCCTCCCCTGTACCTGGAAATTAGGTTGACAGCAGGCGGGATGCCCAGTTGCCTGCTCCTCAGACCCACCACTCCAAAATGGTGGGCCTTCCCCTTCCCGGTGCATCCTGGGATGCATGGGGATGGGGCCTTAGAAATCTGAGCCAATCAGAACCTAAGGCTCCTACCTCTGTATCTAATCAGGGCCTTAAGCTCCTCCCTCTGTATCCTGTATCTGCTGGGGGACTTCTTGGGTGGGGGTCAGCAGTTCTAGCATGAGGGAGTGGGTATCTCTCCTGCCAAGGGACTTCTCAAATGGGGGGGTCAGCATTTCCAGCAGGAGAGAGTGGTCATCCCTCCTATTGGGGGGGGGTTCCCTGCTGCAGCCACTCAGCTGATCATGGCAAGGGGATCAGCTCAGCAGCTGAGTCTATTTGAAATGTAAGCCAGCATTTTGCTGCCCTACATTTAAGACATTTGTCACAGCTGCTTAAGTCGGCCCATGACCACTTCCAAGTGAAACCACGCCCATTCCAAGCTTTGGGCGAGCTTGTGTCCTGACGTGTCTCCCTCAACAACGATAAATACATTTTATTTTTTAGTGCTTGGATAGTACAAGCACATGCAAAAAGTACTGTGGGGTGCTTGAGATTTTTTGCATACAATAAGCATGCTTTAGTGCTTACTTCAGTGTAGTAAAAGGGCCCCTTAGTCAAAGATTAATGAGACATTACATTACATTACATTACATTACAGATTTCTATTCTGCCATTACCTTTCGGTTCAAAGCGGATTACAAATAGAGTTATGGAAGAAGGGTTACAACGTTAGATCAGAGAAGGTTTCCAAGAGAGGGAAAAGTAGGATCTGGGGTTAGGGAGGGGATGGTAAGAGGGGGGTTAAGCTTTATCATGGTATTAAGCTTTATTAAGGGATTTCTTGAAGAGTATAGTTTTTATTTCCTTTCTGAACATCTTGTAGTCTGGGGTTGTTGTCAATAGGTTGGAGACTTGGTTGTCTATCTTCGCTGCCTGAGTGGCCAGTAGTCCGTTGTATAGTTTTTTCCGTTTTACTAGTTAATTTTCCAGACCCAAATGGGCCCGACATAGATCTGTTATTGTTCAGATGACGGATTATGATACAGCAAAGGTTTGGAAATCACTCCCACATAATATAAGAGTTTTATTAGATTATGAACAATTTAGAAAGTCACTTAAGACTGTCCTGAATTCAGGAATATGCACTAACGTTGGATTAGAAACTTGATTACAATTTGTACTAATTTGTAATTCCCATTATTTATTAACCTTTCTGAGCTGTAATAAGAATATTGTGGCATATAAGAGTTTTATGTAATGCAATGTAATTGGTGTTAATTTGCACTCATTGGGTTTATGCATGGATCTACCTTGCACCTTCTACTATAAAATGGGTTCCTAAATTTTTTAGCATGCAACTCAAAAGGTGGTATGACCATAGGAGGGGTATGGATGGATCAGGGGTGTTCCCAGAAATTAGACATAATGTTGTAGGATAGGGTCATTTACATGCCCAATTGCTATTAGTTGTGTGCCAGCAATATACAGGGGCTGCTGAAAAGTTCTCAGCCCAACCAACCAACTTCCAAAATTCTGAGCGTTATTTTGCCACTGTAGCTGAAAAGAGCGTTATCTTATTTCATTAAGTGCCAATTTGCAGAAACAATATCAGCCCATTTTTTTAAGAAAGGGGAGTGAGGGGGGGTGCTTATGGGGGGAGGGGTCAGTGTGGGGGGTTCACGTTGGGCGTATGAAATTCTATGTTTGTTTCAGATCATTGATTCAACCATATCCATGTCATTCTCTTCTTGGTTGGACTGAGAACTTTTCAGCACCCCTTTGTCCAAGATTTCAGCACGTATAATTGCCACGCTGAAAATTAGAAACCCACAAAGAGGCAGAACTAGTCAAAAGGTTCAGAGAGTGATCGCTCAGGGCGAAATGCCTGGAGAAACGCAACGCAAAAATAGTGCGTGAACTACATAATGTGACAATTGTAAAGGTGCCCTCAGTGTGAGGGAACAGCGAAGGGAGACAGTGCTCCAACGCTTCACAGATTCAGGTAGAGGTAATATACCTCCATCCGCACACCATCACTGGGCACCTGGTGGGTGCAATAATCAAGAGTGCAATAATCACAAATCAAAACGTGAATAACAGGTATAGCCACTGAGCAACCACTCACTGACCCCCCCCCCCCCAGCCAACTCCCCAACAAGAGTCAAAAAAGCATCGGACTTAGCTGTGTGATGTAAAAAAGTAATCCAAAAGTCAAAAAGCAAAAGACGCCACAGGATACCAGGTCCAACCAGTCTGGTTTCGGGAACACAATCCCTTCTTCAGGAACCCATGATCACAAATCACTGTGGGAGTCCGAGCCAGCTGGAGGGAGGGCGGAGCTCTAGTCTAGCTTTGACTAGTTCTGCCTCTTTGTGGGTTTCTTGTTTAGGTTTGGTGGCACTTTTTGGAGTTTTTTCTTGTGACGC